>NW_027249191.1:0-527647 GCF_030848795.1 Temnothorax nylanderi | reverse complement strand
ATGCCAATGAAACTTATAAATTTTATTAAAAATTATCTAAACATAATAGTTTAATCTGCCGGATCTGTTTTTTGTCGTTACATCAAAGAAATCGGACCCCATATTGGACATTATGTGATTGATAAAAACGTTTTTCTTCTTTTACATATGCTATATACCTTTGCAGAAGCTAGGATTCACAAATATATGTTTGTTAATTAAAGCATTTATCAGCTCCTTTTAGGCTAATTAAATAATATCGAAGACAACGTTTCAATGATTATCTATGCTTGGAAGCAAGGATTCGTAAATATATTAAAACAATGTATATATGAGCATTGTGTTATTTAATCTCCATATCTAATAACTATAAATACTATGTCTAAAAATATATGTCAGAATACATCATACATATAGAAGCAAGAAATTAATTCAGAAATTTTCATCAACGACGTAACGTCACATATAGGGTCCAATTTTTCGATGAATGACAAAAATCAGGACCGGCCAATTAAACTATTACTATTATTAAATCTTACCAAGATTTATGAGTTTCGTGAGCATATCGTTCTCATTATATAAATTAAAGAGTTTATTATCTGTTCGTAGGCTTGTTGAAAATATGAAGAAAAGATTTTAAAAATTTGCACGAAAAATGTTGACTCTGCCAAATTTTTAGCTAGCCTACGAACAGATGATAAACGCTCCAATTTGACAATGAGAGCGACATGTTCATGAGACGTACCTATAAAGCCCCTTGCACAATGCCTGCAGGCAACAGGCAATAGGAACAGGGAATAGAAATCAGAAATCATGTATAAATGCAGAATAAACAGTGACACAGGCAATAGAGACACCGAGTTTCCGACACGTTGAAAATTCTGTGCCTATTGCCGGTTGCCAACCAATCATAGCATTCAAATTTTTTAGGTTGTAATTAACGATTTTTTGGTTATTTCCTGTTCCTATTGCCTATTTCCTGGCATTGTGCAAGGGGCTTAAAACTCGGTCAAATTTAATAAAGCAATAATTCAATTGCCCGGTCCTGATTTTTGTCATTACATTGAAGAAATAGGACCCCGTATGTGACGTTACGTTATTGATGGAAATTTCTGAATTAATTTCTTGTTTCGTATTTATGATGTATTTCTGACATATTATTTTAGAAATAGTATTCGTATTACGCAAATATTGAGATTAAAATAATACAATTTTATATGTTTACTATTTCATTATATATATGAATCCTAGCTCCTAAGCATAGAGGATTGTGTATAACGTTATGTCTTCAGTAATATTTAATTAGTCTATGAGGAACTGTTAAACGCATTAATTTATATAATACAATTGGTATGCCCAGAAAAAGCAAAAATTTTGTTAAAATAAATTGAAATGTATAATAGTTTACCTGGCAGGTCCAGCTTTTTGTCGTTACATTGAAGGAGTCAAACACAAATGTGACTTTACTTTGTTGATGAAAACTTTTTTCTTCTTTATATATCCTCTACGTTTGCATAGACTTTTATGTATTAAATATTTGTATTATTCACAGATTGAAGTTAAAGTAACACATTGTTTGTGTACACAATTTATTTATTAATAGTCCTAGCTTCCAATTTACGATTATCATCATCAATCGTGTAAGACAATCTTTTAAAACGTTTTCTTTGCTAATATTTATAAATATTTATAACATTTGTTTATAATATTAACAAAGAAAGCGTTTTAAAAGATTGTCTACGCTTGGAAGCTAGGATTTATAAATATAATAAAGTAAGTACATTGTGTTACTTTAAATTTAATCTGTGTATAATACAAATACAATATCTAAAAGTATATGCAAACGTACAGCAAAATAAAAAAGCAAAAAAATTTTTATGGCGTAACGTTATATACATACAGAGTCCGACTCCTTCGACGTAATGACAAAAAGCAGGACCGGCCAGTTTAACTATTACTTTTAGATAATTTTCAACAAAATTCATGCTTTTTCTGGGTATACCATTTTTATTATATAAATTAAAGCGTTCATTAGCTTCTCGAGTAGGCTAATATTGTCGAAAATATTGTCGAAAACAACATTTTAAAAGACGATTAATCTATGCTTGAAAGAGCATGCTAAGATTCACAAATAATAACGAAATAATAAACATATAAAACTGTGTGTTATTTTAATCTCGATATTTGTGTAATACGAATACTATTTCTTAAGTAATATATCAGAATTACGTCATAAATACGAAGTAAGAAATTAATTCAGAAATTTCCATCAACGACGTCACATGTGGGGTCCAATTTCTTCGATATAATGACAAAAATCAGGAACGGCCAATTAAATTATTACTATTATTAAATGTTGCCATGATTTATGCGTTTCATGAGCATATCGTTGTCATTATATAAATTAAACTATTCATTATCTATTCATAGGTTAGATCAAAATTTGCGAAGACAACATTTTAAAATGTTATCTTCAAATTTTTAAGTAGTCTACGAATAGGTAATGAACTCTTCAATTTATATAATAAGAAAGATATGCTCATGAGACGCATAAATCTTGGTAATATTTAATAATAGTAATAGTTCAATTGGCTGATCTCGATTTTTGTCATTACAGCGAAGAAATTGGACCCCATATGTGTCGTTACGTTGTTGATATTTCTAAATTAAGTTCATGCTTCCATATTTATGCTATATTTTTACTAAACCGGTCGGACCTAATATGTGACAAATGTCCCGATATGTATCACTACGTCTCCGAAATGGTACTGACATCTACCGATAACCGAACCATAGAGATATATATATATATATACACACAATATATATCGCTCTTTTGCACTAACTTATATAAAGTTTAACTCTGGACAAATATGTAGGAAAGGAATAGATGAAAAAAGGAATAATAGGAGTAATACAGTATTTGTTACAGATACTGCCAAATTATTAAAAATATTGAGTATTTGTTACATTTTTTATATAAACATTTTTCGATATTATAATTACAATATTGTTTACTTCAATTACTTTTTATTATTAATATATTCTTTTATTTTCCATTTTGCACATATAAAACTATACAAATATTTTATACTTTCTATTTGTTGATCACATAAGATATAAATACCATTTAAACTTAAATAAAAGCAGTAAATTAAAAAGATTTTAATTGTTAAACCTTTATATATATATATATATATATATATATATATATACCTTTATATATATATACCTTTAAATATATATACCTATATATATATATATATATATATTGTATAATATATTAATATAGTTTTAGTTACTAAACTTCTATTGACTAATTTTTAGATTATATGCAAGACAATTTAACTATCCATTTAATGATATGCTATTCCGAAAGACTAACAGTTATATTGATATCATATGTGCTTTATATGTTATAAGAATCAGTTCTATTAATACCACACGTATAATTAGATGTGTAAAATTACGGTATAAAAAGATATAATAGAAAAATTACATATTTATATCTCTAATATGAAATTTATGATTATTTGAAAAGTTATTTCAGCATCTATTCGATTTTTCTACTATCCAATATATTGCATATATTCAAATAATATTGCTGTACCACTGATGCATTTATAACTAGTTTGTAATCAATAATTTACGCATATGTACGCGTTATTGCAATATTAATTGCATATATATATATTCCTATCAAACATGTGACTCTATTCATATACACTGAGAGAAATTAGTGACAACAAACATTTTGATTTGCTGCGGGTAGCAACCTTTTGTTGCAATAGCAAAAAGTTCGCTACCCGCAGCAAATAAAAATGTTTGTTGTCACTATAATGACAAATATTTGCTAATACAGCAAATCCTTTTTCTCAGTGTAACATGGCATAATTAAACACATTCAATGGTGCTGCTTATTAAAACTTGTAACACTTAGAAATTACTTTATTTAGAGGATGATCACAGGAACTATATTTTGTTTATTAATTTTAATACATTTATTTTGTTCTCTTTCAAAATTATCGGTTTTTTCTCTCAGTTATTGTTTTATGTTTTTATTTTCAGCTAAAACAGCCTCAGTTTAGAGCTTTCTTGTAATATCATCCGCATATTGCAAACGTACGTAACTACGATTATAAAAGAAGTTAATGAGAACTGATCTTACAAATAAATACTATTAAGAGTGTACGATTAGACAATTGTCATATGTGATAATTTTTTGCAATTCTATGATACATAGAAGATTATTCCTTGAAATAATTTTCCAGTGATGTGTTTACGTAACTATATATAAGTCAACCGAAAAATTGTCTTTTTTTGGTTAACATTTAAACAATAAAAAATATTACTTTTTTGTTGTCGAAGGAAATATATTTGGTTTTGGTATAATATATTAGTTGTATAATTTTTATACGAGTACATTCTCGTATGCAAACTAAATTAATTAATAAATGCACAATAAATATAATAATAAAGAAGCGTCCAGAATTAAACTTATCCTAATCTGTTGTAACTGACCCATTTTAAGGCAACGGATGTATAGAATGCTGTGTACTTATGTGTAAGATCTTTATATTGTTGACAAATTTCATACGTTTATCCAGATATATAATATGTATATTTAATAAGTTACCATACATCCGTTACCTCAATAAATATATTAATTCATCACTCACCGACATCGATGCGCAATAGCGGAATTATATCTGCCACGTAGCTACGTTGATTCTGTAACATATAAATATAAAATTTATATTAAAATGGTGTTTAAAAAACTCAATGTTTTAAAACATAATTCCTATGGTATCAAACCTTTTATTTATCATTCAATTAGACATTTATTTAAATAATTATTTTCCTAAAATAATCTTTACAATAATGAGCTTTTATAAAACTTCAAATTACCACTTTCTTTCTAATTATTATTTCTAAATTATTGTGAAATAAAGCGATTCAAGAATAAACAGGAAAAAGTTGCTTTTACACAAATAAATAATATTTACCGCAAAGTTGTTCCGCTGGCGCCCGATGCCTCTCTCAGGCCTCCTCCTCCTCTCAGGCTGTCCTCTCGGGTTGTCAGCTCCCTCGATGCGACACTTTCCACGTCGTTATCTTCTGTAACATATAAATAAGTGATTTGATATTAAATAATTCTTACGCATCAAACTTCTTATTCATCATTTAATTACACTTTTATTTAAATAATTATACATTTTCAGAAAAATATCTTTACAAAAATAAATTCTTATAAAATTTCAAATTACTTATTTTTTTATAATTATTATTTCAAAATCATGATGAAATAAAACGACTCAAGTATAAGCAAAAATTAAAATTACTTTTATACAAAATAAAAAGTAATATTTACCACAATGTTGTTTCGCTAGCGCCTGATGTCTCTCCCAGGGCTCATCCTCCTCTCAGGTTGACCTCTTGGATTATCAGCTCCCTCGATGCCCGACACAACTCCACCGGCACCACAAACGCGAATAACAATGTTCGCGCGATAATTAATACGCCACTCCCGAAAACTACAGCGGCGATTGTGTTTAGTTGCCCTGTTGTTCGGTAAAAGCGGAATTGCCTGTAAAAGATAAGATTACGCGTACGTTTAGGTCGGTACTCTACTTTAAGATAGATAGGGATACGCGTAGTAAGTATACGCGAGAATAAAAATATGCGAGAATAATGCTACAGTTGAAAGCGGATGAAGTACGCGTCGCGTGTGATTAATTTCGAGAGTATCGTGCAAGGTATGGCAAAGCTGCACGATTGTTACATTTTTGTGATTACTTGTAATCACGTTTAATTGTAATCAAAGTTTCTTTGTTTTAAGAAACAGATGTGACTGCCATGAAGAAATAGCAATGCGAAAAGAAGAAAAGAGTCGAAGCCGAAGAAGCGGCCAGATGTAACAGATCGCGAGGTGAGCATTTCATAATCTATTTTATTAATTGTTATCTGATGAAAATAATTATTTATTTGCGTAGTATATCGTTTTCAGATCACTGTATAATGTAATAGTGTATTGAATGTTTAATACGTTGTCTAATAAATAAAATATTTGTTAGATTATATTTTGAGATTTTTTTAATATTTAATAAATTATTTACGACATGATTAATATTAACAAATATACAGGGTGTCCTATTTTAATCGATTGCTCTCAAAAACTTTTTTATTTGTGATTCTAGAAAGAAATGCTTTAGACGAAAGTTGTTTGAAGGGAGTCATATATAATTCCAATGTGAGTCGTGCCATACATGTTATCTTCAAGAAATTTTAAAGGAGATTAATTTTTTAAATGAAACTTAATTTTTTCTTTTAAATAATAGTTATAGATCTCGTCGAGACGTTTTTAAAACACTATAATAAAATTCTTTTTCGTTAAGAACTTCCTGAGATATTTTTAAATTTTGTCATATTTTTATGTACAAAAGTATCCAGGTAAAGTAATCAAAAAGTGAATACTTTACGAGATATTTCATATTTTATATTAAAAAACATCCTGACAAAATTTAAAATATCTCAGAAAATCTTTAACGAAAGAGAGCTTTATTATAGTGTTTTGAAAACGTCTCGACGAGATCTATAACTTTTATCTCAAGGAAAAAATCAAGTTTTATTTAAGAAATTAGTCGCCTTTAAAATTTCTTGAAAACGATGACATCTACAACATAACTTACGTAAGAATCATGTTCCCTTCAAACCAAACAACTTTCGTCCGAAGCATTTCTTTCTTAAATTACAAATAAAAAAGTTTTTGAGGGTGATCGATTAAAATGGACACCCTTTATATAAAATATTTCTAAATAATTAAAATTTATAATAGTTTAAATTATGTAAGGATTAGATTTTATTTCTTATCAAATTTTATGCAAGTTGATATCTAAATAAAGAAGCATTTTTATTAAGATATTATTCGTAGTTCGTACATTAGTTGAAATTATGAATAAAATGATACTTGCATGCAAAAGTTATTCTTTTATTTTTATTTTAGGTATGTGTTTCTTTTAATCTGTTCTCCAAATATGCGCTCAAAATTAAATATTTCACAATTTGATGCAAGCAAGCAATATGTGTGTCTATAAACATCTTTTGAATATATGTATATAAAATAGAAGCATTATACCTTTCTTATAAAAACAAGGAATCTATATTTATTTTAGACTTAGATTTAGATAATTATTTTTATTTAAATATTTTTTTATGTTACAGATTAATCTTGTACATATCTTTTCTGTTGTGAGATACGAGTAAAAAAGGGTTCAGATGGGAGAACCCGTGAGGAGGCTAAGGAGACCTAGGAAAAATATCGGGTGCTGTTGTAATAACTTTGTGGTGAGCATTATTGCTTACTTGCATAAAATTGGTCGTTTTATTTTGGTGATAAATAACGTTTTTGTTACTCACCGATTGATAGTGGAGTGTGAAAATGTCAGCTACGTATTATCAGCTATGATGGTTCTGTAACATAAATATATAAGGTTTAATTAGGTTATTTGTAATTAACGTACAAATATAAGGTTCACAAATTAAAACGGAGCTCAAAATAATTAATAAAAATAATATATTGAATCTTAACTTAAAAGTATATCAAAGAGTAAAGTTTTTCTTTCATAGACAATAGATCTCAGACAATAGAAAAAAATATTTATATTTAGAGTTATATCTTACAATTAATAAAGATAAATAATTATATAGATATAAAAAAAGGATTATGGAAATAATTGATTCTTGGTTACATTAAAGTTGCTGAAATAAATGAAAAAAGAATAAGAAAGAAAGTTGCATTGAAAATAAAATATTGACATTTTAAAAATATGAAGCTTTTCTACAGATTTCTTTTTTACAAAAAGAATTAGTACAATATATTTATATATGTAAAATAACAATAAAGACTATTCTCTTATAGAGAAAAAGATAGGTATTAAATGAGTTAGGCGTGTGTTTCCTTTATATTTATAAATACTTTTTGAATGTGTGTATAAATAGAAGCATTATCTCTCTTATAAAAACAAGGAATATATATTTTATTAATGCTGTATATTCATCTGATATATAATATTGCATCTGATTTATTATATATATAAGATCCAATATTATTCTAATTTTTACTTCTATAAAACGCCAATTTATACACAATATTTTATAGTCTATCCATGTAATCAATGGACAAACTGGCTTTATAACAAATAAAATAAAATAATGTGATGTAAGATTCATATAAATTATTCGTTGCAGAACAAAGGAATTTTTTAAAAATAATTATTATTGTTTATATTAATTTTCCTGTTAATAAAACGCCGCAATGTCACTTTGGCGATTATCCGTCTTACACCCGAGCGCTGAATCGATACGATTCGATAAATACTGCAGTAAATAATGCATGCATAGATTAATAAAGGTGACACTTACCAATTAAACAACTCTCGCGACGCCACTCGTTCCGCAGCCGATCTGTCTCGTGCCCGTCGCGATCTGGAAATGAAAGGGTAGCGTAATTAACATGGGCAACATGACGGAGGCGCTTCGTCTCCCGCGCGATCAACTTCTCGCACCGAAAATCTCGCCGCGGCGTCACTACGCATCCCGCTCTTTTAACTTCGCGATTGTACAATTTCTGTACTTTGAGCAAATACTGCATGCTCGCCTTTTAGTGATTGCCACTATTTACATTCTAACGAATAAGCGTATTAATGCTCTTGGTAAATATCCGCGATATTCGCGACAGATGGAAAATACGATCGCCCGCGATTGTCCGCGCGACGCGCCTGCGACCAAACATCAAGTACCGCGAAATACTTATTTTTGAGAAATATCGTTACACGTTACACCCGAGCGCTGAATCGATACTATACGCGATAGACGCTGCGTTAAATAATTCATGCAGGATTAATAATGCTTACTCTTACCAATCAAACAACTCCCGCGACGCCACTCGTTCCGGAGCCGGTCCTTTCCGCGTCCGTTGCGATCTGGAAATGAAGGAGAACGTCTGACGTCATCAATATGGCGGAGACCCGTCATCCCCCGCGCGCGAAACTTCTCGCGCCAAACCGAGCCAAGGCCCAAGGGTGCCATGGCGTCGCTACTCACCCCGCTCTCACAACTTCGCGATCACGAATTTTCCGAATTTCGAAAACCGAATACTATTACGCTCGCTTATGATCACGATCGTTTTTTTGCATTCTAGCGAATAGGCGTACTAATATTTTTGACAAATATTCGCGATCGATATTCGCGACATTGGAAAATACGACGCGATCGTCACTTTCGCGATTGCCAGCGCGACGCGCTTTCGACCGAATAAGTACCGTATGCGTATATTTGCAAATCGTTAATACCCGAACGCTGAATCTATCCTACGCGATAGACGCTGCGTTAAATAATGCATGCAAGACAAAATAAAGCTTACTCTTACCAATTAAATAACTTGCGACGCGCCACTCGTTCGGTGAGCGATCCGCTCCGTGTCCGCCCGCCGTCGCGTTTGCGCATTCTGGAAAAATGGAAGGTGACGTCATCAATATGGCGGAGGTGCTTGATCTTCCGCGCGGATAATTTGAAATTTCTCGCGTTCTAACGAATAGGCGTATTAATATTCTAGAATAGATATCCGCGACACATTTGCGACATTCAAATAGACGATTGTATTCTTATATCTATATTCCGCTCTCAGGTTTCTCTCTGCTTACAATTTATAGCGGAGACTTGAATTCGATTTAGTGGAGACTCGAACCCGATTTAGCGGAGACTCGAACCCTATTGATGGATCGATTTATCAATCGATTGACAGCGACTCTCAGCGACTCGGCGTCAACCTGCATTAACCTGATTAACCTAACCTGTCTCTTGTGGTTTTGCTCGAGAGAAGATAGAGTTTAATTAACTGATTAATTAATCAAAAATGGGCGGCGGCGATGATGAAGCGCCTAACATCCAGTTCAAGAAGAAGAAGAAGAAACCTTTAAGAAAACGCGAAGCTCTATCCGATGATAATGACAGCGAGGAGGAAAAAGTGTCTCTCAGGTAAGGATTGTATTTATTCTCTATCTTAATTAAATAGTAACGTGGGAATTAGCGTGATTAGAAAGAGACTTATTTCAGGGAGAAGGTTGAGGAGATGAAGATCATTCAGAAGCTCCGCGAGAGACCCGCTGGAGTCGACGTCGTCGGTTTGGCTCTTGGAGAAAGCGGTGCATCTGATGTCATAACGGTAGGATACGTATAACAGGATACGTTGATGCATGTGTAATAAAATTAAAACACAGGGTGGATGATGTAATATGAAAGATGATCTATATGTTAATTTAGTCGGATCCCTTCAACATGAAAACGGGAGGAATGGTAAACATGGCTGCATTGAAGAATACAAAACACAAGCCAAACGATGCATATGAAACTGGCATTGGCACACAATTTAACGCAGAGACTAATAAACGCGATGAAGATGAAGAAATGTACGACAACGTTTGTATCTTTCTATTATATTTATTGGTAGTGCTTAATCAGTGATGAATATATTATTAAGATTATTAATCATTGCTGGTTTATATGTCTTATATCACAAGCTCATATGATTATTCCTACTAGGGTCAAGTACATAGAAGAAGAATTGTCAAAACGCAAGAGTAAAAATAATAATGATGCGGCAAATAGTGGGAATAATGAAAAGGGATCGTATTGCTCGCCCGAAGAAGCGGCGTTGCGCGCCGTACCTGAACACTTGAGGCAGAGCTCAGCCAATCGTAGTGAGGAGATGCTTTCGAATCAGATGCTCTCTGGTATTCCAGAGGTTGATCTTGGCATAGAGTGAGTATATTTATTATAATGTGCATACACACAGTTAAAAAGGGTTATTTGGACACAAGTATGAAGATGATTTTGCAATGTCGGAACTTGAAGCAACGTATAATAACGATTTAACTTCATCAAATTCATTTATACATTTTAAAACGTATTAGTTTTATGGTAGACATTTTCCTTAAAATCCAGTTTATTTTCAGAGCTAAAATTCGTAACATCGAAGCTACCGAAGAGGCAAAATTGAAACTTCTTTGGGAGAGACACAGAAAGAAAGATGGACCCTCGCAGTTTGTTCCTACTAATATGGCTGTAAATTTCGTGCAGCACAACAGATGTATGAGATGATCTTATTCACTTTATTATTTTTCATAGATATACATGAAATGATACGTACGACATTCCCAAATTATTTTGAACTTATTAACTAGTCGCAACCGTCGTATGCATTTTGTTTCCCTACAATTGAATTCTTCGTGTTAGACACATAAACTTTATTTGAACGAAATATTTATTATAATTTTAGTCAACATAGAAGACTCAGATTTCCAGAAATCGCAGCAAGGCTCCGGCGACAAGAAAAAATACACCACCAAAGAGGATATCCGAGGAAAGCGGAAAGACAATGGAGAGAAGGCGACGGACGATTACCATTACGAGAGATTTAAAAAGCAATTCAGACGATTTTAAAACAGACTGTATTATTAATTTATCATGTTACACTTTTTGGGTACACTTAAACGTTGATGGGTTTTTACATCGAATGTTTTTTTTTTAATTGCAATTAAAAAAATCAAAAGACAGTACAATGTTACAATACAGTTTTATTTTTATTCGCATACATCGTTCACGTCCATTGAAAGCTCGAAAGATGTATGTTTTACTCTCGTTACTTCTAACTCTCGCTTTTTTTTTTTTTTTTTTTTTTTACGCGGGTGTAATCTTCCATCACTGGAATCCCCGCGGAGTCCTGGAGGCAACCAGTCAGCAGAGGCAACCAGTCACAAGGGCATATGCCCTTGATCAGGGAGCGCCTCTGATCGGGGAGCGCCTCCTTTCCTCCGGGGTTTCAACCAGTGACCCTCCTTACGGAGGGAAGACCCCCTGCTCCTGGGGCGGGACAGGGGAGTGTCGGATTCTACGGGAGCAGGGACCACTTAGTGTAGTCCCGCCATTTCCCGTAGCCTACCGACTAAACCACCCGCGAGTGACCCTAACACTGTGCTATGAGGGGGGGGGGGGCCGGGAAACGCACTGATTACTTCCGTGAGCCCCCCCACACCTCACCCTTCTGGGTGATCTAATCCTAATTCGTGGCGGATGAGCGTCACCAACTCATCCGTCACCCCTTCCCTTGGGGGTTGCTTACGCAACGGGCGAGCGATACTAGCCCCTATCGCCCGCCCACCCCCGCCCCGCGAGCAGAGGAGGAGCGTCGGGTGACCGATTCCTCCTCTCCTCGCGCCCCTTGGGGCAGGTCTAACTCTCGCTTCCTTCTTTTTAGAATATATTCTTTTGATGATTGATGATTTTTCGAAAAATACGTCTAACTCTAAATATCTTACCGAAATATATTCTAGGAATTTTTAGGATTTTTCGAGGGTCTTGGAAAATATGTATTCAAATATTGTACTATTAATTATTATTATATAGCGATTACTACATTACGTAGTAGTTATTACTATTATATACTGTCTCTACTACTATATTCTTTTTACTAAACGCGTGTTTAAATCCTCTTGATCTCCAAGCGTTTGACATTTGGAGCTGTCAAACGGATGCGACTCCAAACTAACGTCAGTTTCTCGTGATCACGGACGATCTAAACGCCGAATATCTTCTTCCTGCAAGTAGCTATCTCCGAGACATGAAGACGCTCACTTCGACCGCAAATTAAATCGAATCCCTCGACGCGCTGGAAGATCTTTTCTTCTTGTTCAGAAAAGTCGAGCTTCAAGAGATGTATCGTAAAAGCCTCTTTAAAAGTCTCATCGTCAGACCTTTAAAAGTATCAATTTCAGTAATATGCCAAGGTCTCCCTTCGCTCATGCGCTCTACGTTCTGGACCAACGTCGTAGGGGAGCCGGGAGGAGGATAACGCCGGCGACAGGAAGGAGGGGAGGAATTTGCGCCTTCGCGTTGTACGTGCATCTGTACTACGAGAGACACGTTGACGTCAATCGACTGCTTGAAACTCACGGTCTTTCACGCACAGTGGCCGTCATTACTTTGACGTATAATTATGAGTTGTGGATTCGTCACTTGCGGCCCAAACGAGGCTCTCGTCGTCTCAGGTAATCGAGCGAGGAATCGTCCCTCAGCGCCGCACAGATATCTCGTTTTCTCACATATTTCGTCCGCATATATTTCCTCTCCCCCCCCCCCCCGATTTAATTCGTAGAAAAAAGGAAAAAATATGGGAGTAGCTCGCTCGGGCGTCTTAGATAATTGATCCGCGTGACGAGACGGCGGTGGGGAAACGCGGGATCGATTGAGAACCGCACCTATACTGTGCTTTAATCGCATTAGAATCGCAAATTGCTATCTGTTATATGCAAATAATCGAATACCGCTCGATTGTACATATAGAATTATGTGCGGCTCGATTCTTTTACTTAGATATTAATTTAATTATGTATTAATTTAATGAACCGTTATCTTCCTCATGGTGCTCCGTATTGTCAGTTTTCTAATTTAGTTTTGCATTAACTTCTTCCAGGATGTTGCTACAGCAAACCTCTCTTGGTGCCTGGAGGGCGGGTGTTTGTTTGGCCCATCCTGCAACAAGTACAAAAGTGAGTGTCATATAAGTACTTCCATGCATGATGAATTCCTCGGCTTATGCATATCTTATCTTTACAGAATTTCTCTGAATACGATGACTTTACAAGTCGAGAGTCCAACGGTATACACCTGTCAAGGAGTTCCGATATCTGTAACAGGCATAGCACAGGTAATTAAGAAGAAAGAAGCTTTTATCTATGCTGTGTCTATTTTATGTCAAGATATTACATATATTTATTATAGTTGTATGTGATAAAATTGACATATATGTATATGATTCAAATTAGATCTAAAATAACTCACAATGACATATAAAAGTATAAGTTATAAAGCCACTGAATAATTCTGGAAACTTTATTGATAATATATATTTGTTGTTGTATAAAATTTTGCAAACTTTACAAGTGTGTTATAAACGAGCTTTAATGATCTTAACATGACACTCACATATTGCAAAATGCATTTGCTCCAGGTGAAAATTCAAGGACAAAATGAAGAGATGTTATCTACGGCGTGCGAGCAGTTCCTTGGAAAAGATGAAGATGAGATACATAACATAGCTCTCGTCACTCTAGAAGGACATCAACGAGCCATAATGGGCAGTATGACTGTAGAGGTAAGTTGAGCATCAATATAAATTGTCCTAAATTGCCTATATTAAAAGCTATTAGACTCATAAGGTCTACTCTTTGCCGTAGGAAATTTACAAGGATCGTAAAAAGTTTAGCAAGGAAGTCTTCGAAGTTGCGAGCAGTGATCTAGTTAATATGGGCATTACTGTCGTATCGTACACACTGAAAGATATTAGAGACGAAGAGGTAAGTTTGCAGCATTTCTAATGTATAAAAACACTGTATATAAACACGGTATATAAACACAAAAATATGTAAGTCGAACGCGTAAGCATTCAAAATCTTTAATTAAGAAAAATAATGCTGATAACATGTACAAATCGTAATTGAATTATTAAAGTGTACATAGTGTACATACAAGTGTATAGAGAGATATTCAAAAGACCCCCTTTAAACGATTCAATAATGTCTATTAATAGTTGATACGTGAGTATGAACTTTTTAAATAATTATTATAGTTAGATTTTGTATGTTGTGAATATTGAATACATTTTTGTTTTGCTACTTGCAGGGGGCAAAGGTACGTTCAAATTTTATTTTATTACTATTATACCTGATGTCACAGCGCACACCGCTATGTCTTGTAACATTATTGTTAATTCTTCAGATTCTACAAGAACAAAAATTTTTATTGCTTTTTGTAACAACACAAATGTGCACATTTACTGCTGATTCGATACTGAAGTATCTTTAAATAGCAAAATATGAAGATATTGTCGGAATTTGTCTTATTTCTTTAATAAAAACATAGTTTAAAAAAAATTAAGACTGGAGATATGATTTTTAAGAACGTCTTAAACATTGTTATTTGTAAAATATTATTTTGTATAAATTGCTAAAGTATCTTCAAATTTTTCTATTTAAAAATATTTTTAAATATTGAATTGGAGCTACGATGTATACTTATATATGTTGCCTTTTTGGGTCGCTCAGTTGCTTACTTAAATGCTGAAATCATTCGTTACTCATTGTATTATCATAAATGTTATCATGTCGTGCAATAATTTTATGAGAATATATTATTTATAGGGTTATCTGCAAGCACTCGGTATGGCACGTACAGCAGAAGTGAAGAGAGATGCTAGAATAGGTGAAGCAGAAGCTCGCAGAGACGCTCAAATTAGGGAAGCTATCGCCGAGGAACAAAGAATGGCTTCACGTTTCCTAAATGATACAGAGATCGCAAAAGCGCAACGTGATTTTGAATTGAAAAAGGCTGCTTATGATGTCGAGGTCCAAACCAAAGTAAGGAAACTTTTAAATGCTTTCTACAATATATGTTCCATGTGAACATTTTTTTTATAGATATTACTTACAGAAAGCTGAAGCAGAAATGGCCTATGAATTGCAAGCGGCAAAAACTAAACAGAGGATTATGGAAGAGCAAATGCAGGTGAAGGTTGTGGAACGCAGTCAGGAGATCGCCGTGCAGGAGCAGGAAATGATGAGACGCGAAAGAGAATTAGATGCCACTGTACGACGCCCCGCTGACGCGGAAAAATTCAGGTATTCAATAATGCTTACAAATAAATCTTTTGTTGTGCATCGACTAAGATTTGATGATTTTGATTTTTTTTTAGATTAGAGAAAATGGCCGAAGCAAATAAATTGCGCCTTGTTATGGAGGCTGAAGCAGAAGCTGAAGCTATTAAGATTCGCGGTGAGGCAGAAGCCTACTCTATCGAAGCGAGAGCTAAGGCAGAGGCAGAACAGATGGCAAAGAAAGCTGCAGCATGGAATGAATACAAGAGCGCAGCCATGATAGACATGATGCTCGATGCGCTCCCAAAGGTATATTAATCTTTGCAACGTTTACAAGCGTTCTCTCTAATAATTGTAAATATTCTAACTTTTAATTGTCCTTAGGTTGCCGCTGAAGTAGCCGCTCCTCTTTCTCAAGCAAAAAAGATAACCATGGTTTCAAGTGGTAATGGTACTATTGGGGCAGAAAAATTAACCGAGGAAGTTTTCAATATTGTACAGCGTGTTCCAGATCTTGTTAAAAATTTGACCGGCGTGGACATTGCAAAGGTACGCATAAAAACTTGTGACTGTCTGCATTATAAAATTTTAAGTTAGTTAGTTTTATCATGCGCATATTTTCTTTTTCAGTCGGTACACGCAGCGTAAATGAGCGACATGAAGGACTATTAAATAATTTCCCCGTCATATGTTCTTCAATGTACATTTATAAAAAGTATTCAGTGGATCCTTTTGTTATATGTACATTTGCTTTAAATATCTTGCTCTGTAGTGTGGGCCAAGTGTAATTGAACATCGGAATTCCTATATTACGAAAATTCAACACTTTCACTGCCATTTATAGCATCTGTCTAAAACACGTGTGTATATGAATATACACTCTTAAACTGATCCATTACTTTCAATTTCGAAAGTCAATAAGCTAGTTAGTAGTAAATGGTCTGATGATATTTTATTATAAAATTTTAAGAATAGAGTACCTCGCACAAGGAATTTCGTTTTGTTCATTCCAATAATTTTTACTAATCCAGACAGTGAAAGTGTGGTATAACATTACTTTCGCTTATTACTGATATTATTTTTATACCAATCAATTTTTAATTAAGATTTTAGTAACTGCTTAGTGTATTTTCCTAACTCAATCCTAACGTATTTTTAAATAATAAAAAAAATGTGTGCGTTCTCTGTCGAATCTCTCGAGGGCCGATCATGATGGCTCTATCTGTAATTCTATGCCAATATGTGCCGAATGCAATTTCTCCAAATGTTCTATTACATGTATCTTATAAATATAATCATCAAGCATCTGTTTAGATTTATTAGAGATGAAAATATTTGATGTTTCTTAACATCACTTAATAACGTTCAACATAAAAGAGATCTTTCTTCTAGTCCTTGAGATAAATTTATATATATAAACATTTGACGTGAGCGTTCTATTTTCTGTATCTACAAGATAAAGAGAAAAAAATGAGTAATATATTTTATCCCACGTTTATATGTATATGAAAATCAGAGATCACTGTGATCCAATCATTTATATGAATCATAGTTGTAGCTTTTGAATAAAAGCTCCTGACCACATACATTTTCATGACCGACATAAGGTTTTAAACAAATATATGTCCGATTTTGTGTAAAGCAATGACACAATTAAATGTTACGAGCACAATTCGTGTGTGTCTTACTTATTCATTTTATTCGTTCTACAATTTCGCGATTACAATTTTAATGATTTTTAAGCGTTTTAGGGGATTTTCGAAGAAGCCATTCTCCAATTGTTTTAAAGCAGTGCATCTCTTGTAGATCGACAAAACAAGTGACTCGTAGCATAGTAGATCTGACGTTATGTTTCATTCCCATGACAGATAGGGCAAAGATATGTGATACTTCGATATTAACGTAAATATATATGGCGATTAAAAGTATGAAAACGTTGCGTGGTTTCAACGAGATCCGCATGACGGACTGTTAGTTTCTCGGAATCTGTCGAGTTTTGGCAGCCCCCAAGAAATGGACGCGTACAGATCTTTTCTGATAGATTTTCTGGCAGGCGGTCTGTCCGCGGCGATTGCAAAGACAGCAGTTGCTCCTCTAGAAAGAGTGAAATTATTGCTGCAAGTGCAGCATACCTCGAAGCAGATAAGACCTGAACAACAGTACAAGGGTACGTTGGAGCGATTTGCTCCGTTTTGATACACCACGCAAGAAATAAATCTCCATTCTCCATCTGTTAGTTTTTCAATTTTTTAATCGTTAAAATTTCATTAGGTATGATAGACGCGCTTGTTCGTATACCTCAGGAAACGGGATTTCTTAGTTTCTACAGAGGCAATTTCGCCAACGTTATTCGATACTTTCCAACTCAAGCGCTTAATTTTGTATTCAAAGATAAATTTAAGGCCTTCTTTCTGGGAGATGTGCCGCCAGATGCTTTCTGGCGACAGTTTGCTGGAAATCTGGCAGCCGGCGGTGCCGCTGGTGCGACATCGCTCTTATTCGTATATCCGCTCGACTTCGCCCGTACCAGGTATGTCTTACATACATAGAGCGTTACAAAACTTAAATTTAGCGTGATTTATCAAGGTGGCACAGCTTGAACGTTAAATTTTAGAACGGTCTATATTATTTACATATGACAAGAGTCTAATTTTTTAGATTAGCCGCCGACGTCGGAAAAGGTGAGAAACGGGAATTCAAGGGTATAACTGACTGTATACTGAAGATTTTTAAATCGGACGGATTTTTTGGACTGTATCGTGGCTTCAACGTTAGCGTACAGGGAATCGTTATATATCGCGCGACGTACTTTGGATTTTATGATACTATGAAGGGTATGCTGTCCGATCCGAAGAGCACACCGTTGTACATGAATTTTATAATCGCCGAGGTACAGATCTATCCTTTCTCATCACGAACATGTAAAGAATAAAGTTAAAGCGACGAATACAATAATTTTTTTATTATGCAAGTGCCATCCAATCTTTTGTAGATAGTAACAACGGTGGCGGGTATCATGTCTTACCCTTTCGATACAGTTAGAAGACGAATGATGATGCAATCAGGACGAAGTAAGGCTGACATAATGTATAAAAACACACTGGATTGTTGGATAAAAATAACGAGAAACGAAGGTCCCGGAGCTTTCTTCAAAGGTGCATTCTCTAACATTCTTCGCGGCACCGGTGGTGCTCTCGTCTTAACGTTATACGATACGATCAAAGATTCGCTTGGAAAAGTAATCTTAAAAGATTGAAAACCTCTTAGGAATTCAATAAGTCCTACCACTGCAAAAACTTGTCTTATAAAATATATACGATTAAGTGTTCGAGTTTTATACATAATTATCTAAGGATTTTCATCTAGTGCAATAATAAATATTATTGAAAAGAATTTGATCAAAAATATAGTAAAGATAATTTCTGTGTTTTACTATTGTTTTCACAACTAAAAATACTTTTGAAAGCTAGCCTTACAGCGTGGCGACAAAATTATCGGAATCCCTCCGCGAATGAGCTCTATGCTCACATATAATCTAAAAATTAATTTTTTTATTTAGGATTATATAATATTAAACCTGAAATATTTATTTATAGATACTTATAATAAGAATGTGCATGTCACAATAAGCGCGGTTAATATATATTTAATAGTTTATTTTTCAATGCACTATAATCACAAAATAAATAATAAAATCTCTGAATATATATATTTTCGTTTAATGTCAGCCGTGACACGATCCATTGGATAGAATTTTACGAAAATAAAATGATGGAAAAACTAGCTCGCTGACGCTTAACGTTACTTTATTACTGCAATATATTATATTTTATCGATACAAACTATTCGCGGAAGGTTTGTTGTGAAAGGATTGAACAAGTCGCAACTAGAAGTATTCTGTATGTGTGAATATTTTACATACTTAGAGAACAAAATATGCAAACTTAGTTCAGCATAGTATGACGATCATAAATATTCCGCCTCTGTTCCCGAACCTGTCGCTTCCACTTGTCTTGCTGGTGTCCGACGCGATTCAAAACATTGCCCCTTTCCCCCATTGGATGTGACGTTCCAGGTGCAAGAGACGAGTCGTCCTTTGTAATAAAAGATAAAAAAGAACATACATGTTCGGCACGTTTAGTTGTTAAACATCATACTTATTTCACCCACTCGCACACAAGTTAGAGAAAAGTGAGATTGACAAGAGAGAGGTACTTACCTCTTCATTATTATGTTCATGATAACCAATATTTGCCGACGCCTTGTGTATCCGTTTGTTAAGCAACGGATCCAGACAAATTAAGAATAACATATAAATTACTAACAACGAGATAACCCATATAACTATTATCACCACGATCTGTAACAAATTTTTTCACCGTGTTATTACGATCTACACGACAGCGATATATAAGGTCTACCAGTGAGGTCTACCAGAAAAAATAAGCACCTTAATAATAGTCGTGTTCCTGTTTTCGTATTTGCAGTCGCATCGCGAACAAAATACCTCTTCCTTGCCCTTTATCTGATCACCAAGTTTCGGCAGGACGACGCTCTCACACTTGCTGCAAATTACATATGTATTACAACAGACTGGCAACAACTAAAAGGCAAGTAACATTGCTAATCGTATAATATGGGTACATAAATTGGGGAACCATTATTAATCTAGCTGAAACTCGTAGGGACCGTTTCAACATATAGAAATTCATATAAATTTTATAGGTATATATAAACGTCGAATTTAATTATAACAAAACAAAGGGGATATTTCTTGTCCTCAAAATATTTATCTTGACACATTTACACATTACAGAATTACCATTGTAACGGTGGAACATTTATAATGTACGTGAGACGCTCCGTGGCCGACTGCGTCGTGTTTGTGACGGAAGAGAGGCTCGGGCAGATGCATTTGCATCTCTTGTCGTCATATTGCGCCTGCAATCATTCGCAATCCGTTAAAACATCCGTGATCTCTGACTGAAGACTGAACTGAACAATTCATCGCGAGAACGAGTCCTAACCTCAGACAGCTGTGACAGATAGACGATAACGATTATCGTAATGGGAAAACCGTACTTCAACATCGTGCTTCTTTCATTAGTAAAAAAAAAAAAAACGTAAACTTCGCAGGTCCTCGATGTAATCGAGCACGGTTACACGTGACGGCGATTAACGACGTAGGAAACCATCGCCCAAAACAGTCCAAAACATAACGCACCAAGCTGTCAAACGGATTTCGCTCGTTTCACCAACGAGTACCAGAAAAGACCCAGTGGTCCCAGATCGTGAGATATCTGACGCATGCGCAGTAACGCACACGTGCTTTACCTAGTAGTAACGTATGTATGTATGTATGTACCCGGGAGTAAAGGTTTGTTCGCGTCGCATGCCCCACCATCCTCCTAATCACTCCAACGCACTCCAAAAACTCATCTGCTCCAATCGCCACCTTTTATCCGTGATCCAAGTGCTCTTGATGTTTATTGGTGTATGCGACGCGAACAAACCTAAAGATAAATCGGAATCTTACAGCGTGACAAGCAATCTTTCTGATAAGGATCCGCTTTGCGTAACGATCTTATCGCACCTTGTGTCGAGAACACATGTGCATTCACAACGCGACAAAAATGATGCACTTCACATTACAATCTAAGTAGTTATTACTGTTGTACGGAATAATTCTGAAGAGACTCTGTAAGAATCTTAGGATCTAAAGAGGAAGCTGAGGCAACGACAGTAGTGAAACATATTTTCCAATCATATTAGTTACTGATCGATTAATAAAAACGCGAACATCAATGTGTAAATCAGAAATTTATTTTACAAAAATCGTGCTGCAGGCACAATAAATGTGATATTATATAGCAATCATAATACAAAAAAAAATTATAAATATCTTTGTGGAAAGTAACGATAATCGATTAATGTGATTAATATAATTTTAATTTTATCTTACGTGATGCATTCGGTTTTCTTCTTTTACATTGAAGAAATACTTAATCGAATATCATTGAATAATAGAAACGATCTAAATAACAGACACTTGGAAAAAATACCGAAACGATCATAATACTTCAATTAAACGCACAAACTTATAAGCTCTAATCATCTTCTTGAACTTCTTTTTAACAAAACGTATGAAATCTTATTTAGTTGGGCTCCAATTTCTCGATGTGTACCAACTTGGAGACTTTGTCTATCAGATGTGCTAGGTAAGTCTTGTAATTTAGCGGCGCGACTGACGTACAGACGTGTTTTATTCTCATTTCATCCTGGAAAACGTAGAAATTGTTAGAAAATGTATTAATATATTATCTTCTAATATACATATGTGAAAAAAATATATAATACCACTGAATATAAGATTAACTTAGAATATGACTTTATACAATGGTAAAAAATAGACTACTATGAAAATTAGAAGAGAAAATTGTGGAAAAAATTTTATTAATATGATAAAATGTACACTCTATCGATTACCTGAAAAAATTCTGATTTCGCCCTTAAACTGAATAAGAACCTCTTGAAATTCACTTCGTCGAATTTCTGCATATAAGCGTCGTTATCGTTCTCCTTTAATTCCCCCAACTCTTGCGCCGACATGCCCAATATTTTCTCAGCATCTTCGCTGAAGGCAGTTATCCAGCGACTGCCTGTTGCGTCTACTACACTCATCTGAGAATTGTTACAACAATAAACCGAACAGATATCAGAAGATACTTTCAATATAAATAAATAAGAACGATGCGAAGACAATATACATACACTTGCCAGCAAGCGATACGTGAAATTTGGATAGTCCCTGTTACACTTCTCGCATCTAAATACTCCGGTAGATTGATCGATTAACTGAAATTAAATTCAAGTTTTACAGTAACTCGTATTTTGTTAAATAGCTTGGAAATATCGTGTATCTTCATTTTATAAATTCTATTCGTGTCGCGTACTATTCACCTTCTTCTTGCAACCATCTACGGGACAAGCCTTGTAGATGGCATTTTCCACGCGAATCATGTTAACGATCGCCACCACTGTAAATGCATCTGGGAGATTCATTTTTTCTCCCAATCGAGCTTCGGTCGCCTCCTGGAAAGTGCACAACGGCGCGTTGAAGTCACCACTTCCTCCTGCTCTAGACAATGATTTAGCGTTCTCTGAATGGCCGACTGCAGTGTACCATCCGCGCAATCTGAAATATGTATCATATAAATGTTATACTGTGTTTTTATGTAATTATATTGTATTTTCAAAATTATATATTCACAACAGCATATTTTCAAAGAAATTTAGAAACGCCAATCTAAATAACAATAAATTCTAATGAAAGACATAATTAAGAAATTAATTAACATTAAAAATTACATAAAGAGCAAACGTAAAATCAGGTTATTTCTCTCAATTACAAATAAATTTTAATTATAATTACGAAGTTAGAATTGCCTTAATTCAGAATCAGTTTGAATATACCTGTGTGCTTCAGGAAGATCAGGATCCTTTTCAAGTACGGAGGAATTTATAAGGGATAAATTTTTTCCACCATTAAATTCGCCCACACGCGCTCCTTTAATGGCTACGATCGGATTATTAGAACCATCAAAGTCCTCGGCTTGCTTTCCCCACAGTGTAACGCACACCTAACGGACAATTTTTTTTTATTCACCCATAACAGCAAAATGTTAAAATCTATGTCAATAAACTGCTCACCATTGTGCCGCTGTCATCAACGATATTAACATCTCTCTTCAAGAGCTCTCGGCCGGTAGTTCGTTGTACAATATGTTGTACATCGTTGAAAGTTGTAACGACGCCCAAGACATCTATCACAAATGAATCATTATACCCATAATTTTCAAATTAATCCAATTATATATTTACCAAATCTTATTTTATATCATATTTCAAAATTTAAAATTTTTATTTATTATCGTATACAGTATAACTTTAATGCAGGGCGATTTGCAATTGATACTTAGAGATAACATTTAATTGATAGTTTTAGAGATAAGGTTATAACAAGAAATAAATGTTGTCAATTGATATAGATAAAATTATCGAGGATACACATTAACGATGAAAAAAATCATTTGATTAACCAATTTGATTAACCAATGTTTAAGATTTAATTAGCTTTTATTACTGTACCTATTAAGACATTTTTTTCTTTGTTTTCTACTTGACTTATGGGACAGAAGTCAAACTGCAACGTCGGGATGTCATCACTGTTTTCGTGGCAAGGCACGATCTCTGTATCGCCGGTCATCGTCATCTCGTAATCGTTTTTCAACATATTAAACTGTTTGTTCGCTGCCTTAAGCGTGCACCGCGAGATATAATACACATTTCCAGGCTGTATAAATAAAAACACTCGACAACTTAATCCTTCATGGAGAAAAAGTTTCATATACCCATCGTTGATTTCAGTCATATGACGCGTACCTCTATCATGTCATAGAACTTGTCGCATAGATCTCTGAATCCGGTACATCGAATTTCGCCGCTTTCATCGATCAGATCCATGGAAAAAAGCTTGCCTTCTCCACGGGAGTTGCTCCATGTTCTGATTGGAGACTTATTAGTCACGCGAACTTTGATCACCCATCTAAATACAATTTTATCATTGTCCCTTCATCTTCAATGTCGTGTATTTTTAAATATATCTTATACAGAATAGAATTCTCTTACCTGTTTTGGTAAGGACTTAATGCAGCGATTGGTGTTGTGGATATGTCAGAAGAGGCATGATGATTTGAAGAACCCCTTTTGGCTGCACCATCTATTAGCAAAACAGATTTTTAAAAATCCATTAAAAAAAATATTGCAAACACAAGTTAATTGGTAATTTTATTCTAGACACAATTGGCGCAAGCCAACGATATACTCACTAGTTGGAAAAGGAGAACTTGCAGCTGTGGATGTAGATGTGGATTCAGCATCTGATTTAATGTCTATATTAGTTGGATTGCCTATCTGGCGCCCAACTTTACTGCCAGAAACCAACACCTCAATACCCATTATCACTATCACGCGTCTGATAGAAAAAAAATATGCTTGACACTTGAATTATTTACTTATTTTAATGCAAAAAATAAGGTGTAAATAATACCATTAATACCTTTCTTTGGCACTGTTGTTCACTGAACTCAAGTGATAGTTTAATAGTCTGCAGATTGCATGCTCAGTCAAAATTTCATCCGTGATAAGATTATTTAATTGAGTTGCCAACATGGTGAATGAGTTAAACCTCTGTCCATCGGACAATAGCAATCTGTAGCGATCAGTAGCGACACCATCCTTATTAACGGTTCTCGATAGTTTTTTGTAACCCTGTAAAATTATTACATGATTATTAGGATAGCATTCACTGAAAATTACAAAGTAGAATCCTTGTCTTGCACATCCAAAGCATCAGTCCTGTGCAACATCATAATTTTTGATTACAATTAAAATAATGTTTGATTGACAATTGAAATATTTCTAATGTGATAGACATATATCATGAGTCATGACGCATAATATATCAAGATATAACAAACACTTAAAGTTAGATAAAAATCTACATAAAAATGACAGAAGCAATTGTCCTGACTCTGCTGAGTAGACCTTGCTCTGTAAAAAAAAGTCACGCTTTCGAGATAAATAATTTTGATGCGCCGACTTACGAAGACACGTGACAGATCAGAGGTGGGATTTTGTAACTCCTTAACGACAGTTTCGGTATTGTTGCGCAGCTTTCTTACCATATATAGTACCTGCGCAACGATACCGAAACTGTCGTTAAGAAGTTACAAAATCCTGCTACTGAATTCTATACTCACCAATATTTGGAGCACCGGTTTCTCGACGTCCGTGCCCCGCATGATTCTCTGAAACAATGAAATGTCAATTGTTACACAATACAACGCAATAACAACATAATGCTTTCAACAGATTTACCTCCAACGCTCCTTCCGTTAAATTGTACATGACTGCGGTTTATTATCAGCGTGGTGAGAAAAGTCCTACCGATTGCTTATTCAACAAAAAAAGGCCGACGATGTCGATAGTAACCTCCCGTTTCGCTGTTTCCCGCCGAACAGTTGACACCGCTCAGATCAACACCGATGTCGAGTCGAATGTCGAGGAGCGTTCAGGCAGAGTAGGCGCAGAGTTTCCACTGAGCGCGTCAAGCATGGACGTAAGAATCTCCTTTCCCACCAGAAACCACTAATGTTGCATTCTTTCCCATCAAAAATCACTAATTGTGCATGCTTTCCCACCAAAAACCATTGCACGTATACTTCGATTCGAATGGCACTAGAGAGCCTCTCGGCTCTCACCCTGGGGCCCGATTCTCCCGGTGTCCACGATGCAAGATGCAAGAACTGTGTCCAAGTTTCGGTTTAAGCCAATGAAACTGCTACTTTTCTGTAAGAGCTGCAAGTTGATTGGCTTAAACCGAAACTTGGACACAGTTCTTGCATCGTGGACACCGGGCTTTATTGCCCGATCTACAATAGCTGTAGTAAGCTGTAGTAAGCCTCAAGATGTAAGAAATTGACCAATCACAGTCGATTATTCTCCTCACATTCGCCTGTAATTGGTCAATTTCTTACATCTTGAGGCTTACTACAGCTATTGTAGATCGGGCATTAAGCCAATGAAACTGCTACTTTTCTGTAAGAGCTGCAAGTTGATTGGCTTAAACCGAAACTTGGACACAGTTCTTGCATCGTGGACACCGGGCTTTATTGCCCGATCTACAATAGCTGTAGTAAGCTGTAGTAAGCCTCAAGATGTAAGAAATTGACCAATCACAGTCGATTGTTCTTCTCACATTCGACTGTGATTGGTCAATTTCTTGAAGATTACGGCTTAAATCAACGGTTATGCTGGGTCTACAATGGGAGTCGCAAAATCGTGAGTCGCAAGAATTGACCAATCACAGTCGATTATTCTCCTTAAATTCAATTGTGATTGGTCAATTCTTGCGACTCACGACTTTGCGACTCGCATTGTAGACCTAGCATTACGGCCTCTATAAATCAGCCTTTATCATCTTAAAGCCGTGATCAGACTACGGATTGGGATTGAGATTGGATTGAAATTTAATCAATCAGAATAAAGAAAACTAACTTCAAGTTTAGTGAACTTTGCTCTAATTGGTCAAATTTCAATCCAATCTCAATCCCAATCCGTAGTCTGATCACGGCTTAAGAAGAACCGACCATGAATACCGGCCCAAGTCTCCCCGATTGCGAATTCCGAAAGCCGTGTGAGGCGGACTTAAGGCGACGCCGGGTCGCCGCAGAGGGCGCGGACGCCGCTCGAAAAAAGGAGTCATGGGACTCGCGGGAGGGGGTTGAGAATCGTTCGGCGTGTGAGTCGTGTGTGACAGAACGACAGAACGAGACGAGCGGCGGTAAAGGAGGAAGAGGTCCCCCGAGCAGAAGACACTGGCCGCCATTTTTCTTCTGACGTTGCTGTAGCTGTAGCTGGCAGCTGCTGCGGCTCGCGTTGTACATACTATTCGCCGCGGTAATCACTGTGATCAGTGTATCTTCTCTCTCCCCTTCTCTTTTTCGTCCGAGGGTGAACCGACGGCGACGGTAACGAGGAGAAGGAGAGGAAGAGAAGTCGAAGGAGGTGGAGGAGAGAGCGACAACGACGACGGGGCGGCGACGACGGCGACGGCGACGGCGGCGACGGCATCCGGACGGTCTCCGTGTGTAGTGCGCATTAAGATAAGAGCCGAGTGCGGAGATAACGATAAGACGGACGATCGAACGTCAGTGATAGATCGTGACTGCTCTATCATCATCGGCAACGGCAACGTCAGCGGCAGAGACAGAGGAGGAAGAGGAGGAGGAAGAAGAAGAAGAGGAAGAGTTGTGGAGGTGGAGCAACAGCAGCAGCAGCAGTAGCAGCAGCAGCGGTGTGACGGGTACTCTCGCGCGAACGAGATCCGATCGGATCAGTCGCGCACGATTGGAGCGAAAGGGAAATTCGTCTCGCGGTTTGCGGTTAACGGACCGTCCGAGGATATCGACGAGGTGACGACCGCGGCGGGGAATCGCAGCGGCAACGACGACGACGACGACGACGGGGAGAAGGAGGAGGAGGACAAGGACGACGGGGACGACGGAACGTTAAACCCGTGTACGACGGCCCATCGACGCGACGGGCATCAACGAACTCGGAGCAGTCGGAGCGCACCGCGAGAGCGCGTCGCCAGGCATCTCTCGTCCAGGTGCCGCGTAGGTCCCTCTCTCGCCTCGCACGACGACGACGAGGAGGAGGAGGCGGGGCATCGTGCTCGTCGCTGGTAATCGTATTGTCGTGCACGGTGCACACGGTCACGCGCCACCGCGTACGTCGGCAGCAGCGCCACCGGGATGGAGAGGCGAGCCGCTTTTGTGCTGCTGGGGATGCTATATTTAGCGGTGGGCACCCTCGTCACGGTCCAGGCAGGTGAGTACCTCTCTCTCTCTCTCTCTCTCTCTCTCTCTCTCCTCCCCTTCTCTCCTTGACAGGCACACACCGGCCTCCTCTCTTTTTCTCTCTGTCTGTCTGTCTCTCTCTCTCTCTCTCTCTTTGGAGCGCGCACGCCTTTCGACGCGCACGCCTCTCGCGATCGGCGACCGCGCACGCGACGCGCTCGTTCCTTCCCCTTCGACTCCTGGGGTGTCACCGTCACCGACAAGGCGCCCCGACGGAGTTCCATCGTCGTCCGAGGACGACGAGGAAAACTACTCCTCGGGGTGCAGGTTTCGCCGCGGTCGATAACGGACGACTCACGCGACACCGCGATTCACGTATACAGTTGACGCTAATTGACGTTCACAATGATTGACAGACGTAACTCCGGGATAGAAGTAGTCGACGATGCGGCCCCGGCTGCGCGAGAGACTTGCTCCGATCGCGAAAACTTGGCCAATTCGCTCGGATCCGCCGGATCGCGAAGACACCTTTCTCGCCATCCCTTTACTCGATACATCTTTCGTCTCGCACCACAGTTTTACATCCTCGACGTTTTATCAATAGGCTGCGAATCGAGAACCCGTCTGTCAATGAGAGGGAATTTCATCGCGTGGTGATGCGAAACTTGGAGTAACGTTCAACCGGCGCGGCGCGGCGGCGTCGCCCGCTTTTTGATCGCGCGGCCGTCCCTCATCGATTGGACAGCTATATGTCGACCACTTTTCGTGGCACGGCCGACGGTAAACCTGAAAATTTTCCCTAAACCTAAAGAGGACGGCGTCGTGATGTTCCGATTGACTCGCAATGGCGCTCTCATTAAGACCAAGCGACTTGCGTGACAGACGGGTTTAATTAAATCCGAGTCGACGCTGCCTCTCGGCTCGCGGTCGTAATACGAGCAAAGGTAATGCGTTATTAATCGTGCCAAGGTGATGAGCGACGCGTTAAAGGTCAGAGGTGCTTAAACGCACCTCTTCGGAACTTTAAAATCGAAGAAGCTCGAATGCTACATCCGCGTCGACGAAAGATCGTCCTTAATTCCGTTGTTCGATCCCTACAACAGTTTTCTCGGACAAAACTGTCCTTCGGTTCGATCGACGATTTTATACGCGGCTATTTCGGATCCTTCTTATCGAGAAGTTAAATTGAATTGAGTCGTTGAAGGAGGACGAAGCTTTCATTCGGAATTAAACCGGGGCCGGCTGTCATCGATCGTTGTTCTCCTATTTCATATCCGAACTTCACGACGCGATAGGCGAAATGGGGAAGGAACAGACGCGTCTGAATGTGCGACGAGAGCACCGGGCATACGGTTCTAGGTACGAATACGAAAATGGAACATCTCGGGCCGCGTTTCTGTCGAGCGCGACGTGGATTATAGCTCCTGTTTAATTTGAAGACCGACGGACGTGTTACGTGGAACCGGTTGCAGAGAGAAATCGCAATCATTGCTATCTCGAGTACATTTTGTCACAGCCGTATCTGTCATGTGGATTTTGCCTGTAGATTAGATTGCTCGTTCGACGGTACTTAATAACCGCATGATTCCTGTAGTTTGTCCGGTAGATTCGATACGGTATTGTTTGGAGTTGAATTCTTGGAAGTTCCGAGGATTTTAATGCAACTTTAGCATCGCGATTCGCGACGTTCTTGTGATGAGAGCGCAAACTCAAAATGACTGTAAAATGAGCGAGTAAAATCAGATTTAATATCTCTTGCACAGAAAAAAAAGAGGTGTCAAATCAAAACTTATATACTCGTATAGGGTATGTTATATGCAACAATCTATACAATCTATAATCTTCTTATAAGAAATTCAACTTTTCATTTAATTGTAAGCTTTTATTTCTTGGTTGAACTATAGTGACTTCATTCAAGCAAGCAATGCATTATTAATCTCATTTCAAGATTATAGATTGTTGCATATATATGTATATGAGTATTATTATAAGTCTTGATTTGACACTTCTGTTTTTTTTTCGGTGTGGGTTTTGCTGTTAAATGATATTCTCGTTATTATTCTATTAAATGCACCCTGCAAATCTCACAAGTGTAAAGAAAATTTAGCATATGCGCATAGTTTTATATGCAATTATTTGTTGAGATTACAATTTTATTAATTTAGCAATCGGAGTAACTTTTTTACTTCCAGTTTCCTATCTGCGACAATCTGCAACCTGAATTCCTCGTTATCGCGATAATCAAAGCTTAGAGAAAGTCAAACAACGCGAGACGGACGAAAATGCAGATATAAATCAATAACTGTCTTACTCGCGATGGATGTGTTTTTTTAAAATTTATTTATAGGGAGATAACGTTTGCGGTTTTATCGCGTAAGGTCGTTAAGCCGATATACGCGTCGAGTATTTACTTTTCCGGCGGGCCGCGTTGAAAACCTCTCGCCGCGGGGTCGTGCTTACGGATACGCGTAAACAGCGGATTTCGTTTTTCTCGGTACGATCTTTCTTCGCGGATCACTAATATTTACGACGCTACCCTGACGCTATTCATGACCGCGATACCACCCACATTCGGCGGGGCGCCTTGAAGAAACTTTCCGCGGCGGTGAAACCGAAAGTTTGATTCCCGCGTAATAAACACGTGTTGATCGCGTACAAAATATAACACGCGAAGATAAATTAGATCTTACTTTCTTCCCCTCGTATACGTTCCGTTCGAGGGAACTTTAAGTTCCCGCGGATCACTCAAGATAGGAGGAAAATGAAAGAAATGGAGTTTTATCTTTATTACGGAATTTTATCTTTGAGATGCAAAGAGACGTGACGATCTTTAAATATATCAGCAGACTCGAGTGTCACGACAGACGCGTTCGAAATTTTAACAATGAGACTCGGCAGCGGGCGAGCGGAAAGTTTCCAAGCGGAGGCGTTACAGCGGGGCGTTTATTAACGTAATTTGCGGTTTGTTGAATATCTCGCGGCAAGGCGTCGCTTTCTAGGTCGCTTTAATGAGAGTTATCGACACCGACGAGACGCGTTCTAAAAAAGTTTAGTCGATAATGCTGCAACACTGTGCATCCTCGCGAGTCACGGTAAGCACGTTCTGCGAGTCCATCGCAAGTCCATCACGCACACGTTCCCTCGACCGTCGCGTCGTAATCAATCTTTATTTCGCGGAACCCAGTGATTTGAGTTCCGTAATTTTATTATTTCATTATTCTCTCATAATTTCACATTATTTGTAATAATATAGAATTATGTAACAATGGAGTGGTGTAACACAGCAATAATAGACACTAGAACAATGTAATAACGGATATTCCGCGGTGCATAATAAGTGTGAAATAATTTGGCCGACGTGTCTGGTATCGATTCCCGCGACGCTTCAGTTTACGGTCATTAACTCTGCATCAATCTTCCGAGTATTAACATTTCAGATCGTTAGTTATACACGCATCGATTGCCTCTAGCTATCGGCGTTCAGTATTTGGAGCTGCAATAACATTTAAAGTTTTCCCAAATATTTGAAAGTTCTGTTAAAACACTTGAGAATTTTCACAGCTCGAGCTGTATATTTATCTTCAGCAGCGTGAAAGAGCATTTGTCATCGAACACGTGATATCCTTGACGCGAAAGGCATATGTTAGCCGTTAAATATTTTCATCAAATATTTATTGAGAAAATATAAAAGTGACGCGAGAGAAAAAGAATAAAAGAATCTCTTATCGAGTCTTCCTTGATCCTATTACCCGTGAGATTAACTTGCTGGATCTTTTTCGAACCTCACAGGCAAAGAAGGTTTTTCTTTCCTTTTTTCTATCGGCGATGATAATCGGTGCGGCAATAACTGGGCACGTCATCGCGCGAATGCTACTTTCACGACGTATAGGAGAAGGACTCGCGCGGTGTTGTTGCCAAGGTTCGAGTATCTCTGTCGCGCAGCTCGGTATATCCGGTTCGTTTCGCGACGAACGATCGCCGAGGATCGTTTCTTGAAATCGCGACGCGAAAGCGAGAGACAGCGGCGCGCGCCACGTCGGACATCGCCGATCGCGACCGGCGCGGCGGTCGAGGTGGAGGACGACGGCGACGGTGAACTTATTCGCGCGCCGCGGCAACAAAAGTTGCGCAACGATCGACCCTGTTTTCCGTTCACCCAGAAAACCCGACTCGTTTTCCCGCGAATGGTAATCCATATCTGGGTATCTGTTCGCCAAGGGGATCGTTATAGACATCAGCCCCCCTCGATATACGTGACGCAGGAGAGCCGAGAGACCAACGTCGGTGGGAGAGACGGAGAGAGATAGAGAAAGAGAGCGACGAACGTCGCCTTTGCATGGCCTGCCGGCCTGCGTTTGTGCCAGAGAACGCTAAAAACTTAACTCCGAATAGCTTGCGCGGCCCGCCTATTTTTACATCTATAAACCGCGAGACACGACGTATCATAACGTCCCGAATCGACTCGGCGCCGTCCCGTCGAAAAACGCAACTGTCTTCTCCCCCTGGGCGCTCTCACATCATTTGATTATCAAGGTCAAGCTGCAGACCCTACGCAATTCACGGACATCTGCGCGAGATCGTAATGCGCTTCGCACGTGTGGACGATGATACTAGAAATTAGAGGATAAAAAAAAACTTGGCTCATAAGAATTTTCGAATTTTAAGTATTGAGGAGAATTAACAAATTTTTTTGCATCTTTTTGAGAATAGATTACAAATTTTATTCAAGAGGGAGTATTCTTGATGTGTACATGTAATAATTTGTTTTCGTAATAACTCTTCTGACCAGCCTGCAGAGATATCTAGCCACCGCGTCTGGGTGGTCAAGAAACGTGTCTCTATTCTTGAACGCCAGATGAGAAAACGCTTACGTCTCATCCTGCAAGGATGCATCTATTTTTACGGTTCTCCAACGTAACGCCGTGGTCCCATAGTCTTCGCGACACGTTCGAAACACAGAGGAAACCACGTTCAAGATTACGTCTCTCGAAACGAGAAAGCGAGTCTAGGAATATACTCCGAAAGTGTGTCACATCTTGCCTTGATTACCGCGCTCAAAAATGCAACGCTGCGCGACGTGAAGTTTCAATGGGCCAACAACAAACTGCGCACGTCGGTGCATCGCAAGTTAGGAAAGAAACCACGACACGTGTTTTCGTTTCGAGAGTCTCCGTCGTTCGTGGGTAACGATAAGCGCGAGATGAAACGAAGCGAGATGAATAGCGCGAACATCTCTGATTGGAATTACAGAAATTACAGAGATCGCTATCGCGGTCTTTTTCCTCCCGCGAGCATTCTTCGCGTGCGAGCTGCGCCCGATGATGGTCACGCGTTGGGACGTTGGGAATGCGTGACTATACCGTTCCGAAGGATACGTCCTTCGACCGTGGAACTCGACTCGCCACAAATGTCATTCACCTAAAATGTAATCGCTTATTCCAGAATCGCGTCACGCACGATTCTTTCTCGAAGTATCTCCTATTCGATCTAAGCGACGAGCTACGCCTCATCGAGACGTCTTTCGCGAGGGGAGAAGGAGGAGCAAACTAAAAAGTGATTAGGGGGGTCCGCCGTCGTGCCGATTGAGAGACATTCTGGCTCACGAACTTCGTGTGCGGATTTTCAGCTGCGTGGTGCCGTCGTTGAAAGCGGGCTTAAAATAACATTCGTAGTTTATTGATTTTCCTTGAGTTACCATGCCCCGCCGATTCGCATTTGAACGCCGTGTCAGTTCCGCCGGACAATTCCCCTCCTATATGTTGCCGGATTCGACCGGGCCTCGCTTCGAAGGGGAACGAAGAGAAAAAAGATCAGAATACCGACGAAATTATTCCACCGCGATCACGCGATGTTGTCAAGCATCGGTCGGCGTAATTTAATAACCGGAATCAACGTTAGCTCGGTTAGCAAAACATTTATTACAGTTTGGTTGCCTGCACTTACGATCCGCGGCTACGATGGACTATATTCGTCATGAAGACGTGACGCTGGCCATTAAACTCCGGTTGACTATCGTCCGAGAGAATTCGCGTCGGGTATAAAGCAAGAGAAGATTTATACGAACACGAGGAATTGATTTACGGCGAAATCAAACGATATATGCGAATATCGACTTAGAGCTACTATCGGCTTCGATAGTAGCTCCACGGTCTTCGTATAACTTTTTGATGAACGAATGTACTGAAGTATATGTATACTAGATTTAAACAATGTAATTAAAATGTGAACGGTAAATTATGCGACAAAAAAAATACGTGCGAATTAAAAGAAAAATCCAAATTATTAACGATTATTATACGAGCGTATTTTATAAGAATCTAATTTTTCGAAACATTCGATTGTATTTTTACCGTGATAAGTAAATAAAAAAAAACTGATTAAAATATTGTTTGTGTTAAACCGTACTGTGTAAGAATTGAAATGGACATTGAACGCGGTCAGAATAATTCTCCGCGGTGAAAATAATTGAACAATGCAATACGTCAAACGATTTGTTCTCGGAATTTTTCCTTGTTCATTAGATAGCTCTTTGAGCGACGTTTACATGCCGGTTATCAGCGTGTTGCAATCTGCAATCAAGATGAGTTTTCGCCTCGACTTATTCGGTTGACGTTAATGACGCGATCAACATTTATTTTGACCACCGAGCTATCGCGCCGCGACTCGAAAATAACGATCCGCGCCTGATTCATATTCGCACTGGCCACGCCAGACCGTGCTTTGTCACTATTTATCACTGGCGAACCTACTATGACGCATATAACTTCGCGCACACAAGCACGTGTACGTCATCACGCTGGTGGTATAATTCCGCTGATTCGTCATCAACGCGTGGCACCTCTGCTGCCGAACATTTTATTCGAGCCGTCCGTCCAAAGGTCCCGAATATTGTATAAATATTATTTTACGTATTATATAATTTGATAATAAAATGAATCCCGTTCAAGGATTTATTCTAACCATGAGAAAATAAATTCGCAAAGAAACGCTAAATTAATTTCTCACAAGAGACTGATAGAATCGGAAATTATTCTTTCTTGCGAACATAATGATACCACTCCAGTGTTTATAAGAAACTGAATTCGAAGTGGTTTATTGTTAAATATTAAAATACACAAACGCTTTCATAAAAATGATGAGATATAATTCGAATATCAAACACTATATTAAAGTAAAATTTAACAAGAGGATCTAATATAGAATTAATTTCTTTATGTGTTCGTCCGAGGGATAATTTGTGGCGAAACTCGCGAGCGACAGCTGTTCACGAATATTACTGATTGTGAGAGCAATCAGCTAGATTGCTACTAATTGTCCTTTCCGCGAAAGAATTCCGGTTTACATTGCTCCGCGGTATATACTCGCTAAGATAATTATAACTGATTATACGTGTGCGATCGATAGTTTGCACGGTCACCCCACACCGACTGCTAGGAACCAACAACCGGGAGGAGAGCGTTCTCGCGCCGAGCAGGCTAAAACGTAAACGTGCGTAAACACGCGTTCCCCGAGTGCGGGCGATCGATATTCAGATTATTCTTTCTCGCATTCGAGATAAGTAGAAATATATTTCCGCCACGCCTGTTTTCTACAAGGCACGTCTATCACGTAAGTTTTCCGGAGTTCAATATCGATCGCGACCCGCGCTGCAAGTATAATACGACGCCGCGAGTCTCGAGATTTTCAATTTAATTTATAGACGGAAATAAAACTACCTGACTCGACTTACAAATCGGAATATTTAATATTGACGGATTTACTTAAAACACACAGAATTTCTCAACTGTTACTCGATCAATATTACCTTGAACTCAGGGCCGCGGAATTGCAATGTAATTTCCGCGGTTGCTAAAGTAATGGTGTGTTTATCCGTTAGGACTCTTCGGCGTTTTATCTTACCTTTTACCCACGTGACTTAAATGCTTTCCGAAGATTGTCGTGTCCAAGGTTAGATGTTTATGCAAATATCCGCTTACTCTGCGTATAACTTCCTTATAGTGATACATTTTCTTTGAAACAGCGAGCCTGGTATTCTCTGCTATATAAACAGCGAGAGACGTGTGTTAATTGCTGAAAACGAATTACAAATTTTGTAATATTTTGTGGTTTCTAAATTTTTTAAGATTTATAAAAAGAACTTGCAAACTGATTTGACTAATATAAATCGATTTAAATATTAAAGATAAAATTATGTCTCATCATAGTTATTTCTGACTTGTACACAAACTTAAATGTTTTCCTTTTCAATAGCAGTGACGTACACGGGACCGACGGTCGCCCCGCGCGAGGGGCAACCTTGGGACATCGTGTGCAACGATTTGAAGGAAGATGATCTCATTAGGTGGACCAGAGATGGCAATACGCTGGAACCTGAGTTGTCCAGCGGTCAGCTGGTCGTCTACTCAAAGCAGGGTACCGGCAGCAGCAAGCTCTCGGCGGCCCAAGCGACCGAGAACCACGAGGGAGTGTACAGATGCACCCCCGACAGTCCGAACGCTTATCACCTCTCGTTATACTTCGGTTCGTAGTGTTAGTTTATGTGTGTTATTATCGATAGTTTGATCAATTGCATCCTATCAATCGCATAAAGAATCTGTCGGTAGAAGAATTACAAAATTTTCCTGCGACACCTCGTACATTTATGTCAGCATTTTTTTTTCTACGCGAGTTTATCACCGTTTCCATGAAGAAAACTAGTGCATTTCCGACTACCATTATACCTACCTGAATTTAACACTTTATTGTTACGTTTATTACACACGTGTTTGCTGCAGACCCTTCAAGTCCAGCAAACACAGCTAAATATTGAGTTTGACAAACAGCTAAATATCGATTATTATTGATATAAAATTAATAAGTCAAGTATTTACACCTCTACGAAGATACGTGGCCTATATCTGAAATCTTTTCTCGTCATGTGATAATATTTGATAAGTGATATTTTCCGCCTCGAACATTGAACAAACTCTCAGTTATTGCTTTATTGCATGTACAAGAGTATTTTATTCACCTTCCCTCTCGATTCTCGACACAACATTTATTAATATTTATTACACTATTTATCGACAGACTATAATAGTAGTAACATTAACTATATCATGCACATGCAAGAGCTAAGAATATATAAGAGCTTATGTTATTTGTCTAATAATAATATATCTCATTAATATAACATTCAAATGCTGATAATATTTATGAATAATTAATCCGTTTTATGGATATACAACTCAACTATATGCACATCAAAATCTTGTGAAAGATTCATTATCATTATATTAATCACATGTCTCTAATCGTATAAGATAATTGATATATCTTACGTCATACTTTATTATAGATAACAGAAATTTCAATTCTGATAACTGAAATATGCGATGGATATTTTATGCTCGAAAATCAGAGAAGTTAATGAGAACAGAATAACATTCGGACGATTCACGTAAAAGTGAATGAACTTATTCTACAAAAGCGGAATGTACGAATTGTTCGCATCTCTTCGGTTGCCATGTTTCTCGGCTATTATTATATAGAATATTTAGGACGACGTTCTAAAAATATAACTGCAGTGGTAGTTGTCGCCGTCACTCGTGCATTATAATACCTGAGTAATTTATGGAAAAGTTATAAATTAATTTTTTTATGATCATTTAAAAAAAATAGAGTTTTTAATCATCATCTTTGAGGTCTTTGCGATAATACGCGCGCACGTTATTTTTCCCCGATGACTCGTTTGACGTCGCAATTTGCACGGTTATATTTAAACGTACATCGAAAAACAACGTTTTAACGCATCTTCTTGTTTGACGCAGATATTAAGATTAGAGTTATTACGGCCAAAGATGTACCTCTGGTGCTCGAATGCGCAAACAGAAACACTGGCGATAAAGTGCAGTGGCTGAAGGAGAAGATACCGTTGAGCACAGCGTTGGCTGGCGAAGATATCACCAAGATTGATAACGAGACTGGCAGCCTGCAGATTTTACAGGATAAAGAAGTAGTTTATGGAAATTACACTTGTAAAGCAGCTAACGCCACGATCGAGTACAGAGTCGTACGTGAGTACTCCAGCACAACATTTCTAGAATTTATAGAATAAGTTATTAGAAATAAGCGACTTAAGCGGAAAATATTGTATGAATTTAGTCACCGCTATTAAGTTACTTATTTTAAGAAAAGAGAACATAATTTTTTTTGCAAAAATGTTATGCCAAAAGAAGTTTACATCTCACATTCAATGTTCTAAAATTTCAGCGAGGCCAACGGCGCATCTGGCTGAATCTACCAGCGTGGTGGAGGGCGAGAAGCTGCACTTAGTGTGTGGCGGTAAACTGAGCGTTCTTAGTCCTGGCGTAAAAATAAGTTGGACTTTCGCGAATCAGAATTATACGAGCAGCAAGGGTCGCGTGAAGATCACCAAGGATCTGGAGAAGGGTATCCACGGCGCCGTCCTGGTTGTCGAAAACATCGAGATGAACGATCGCGGTGACGTTATCTGCAGGATGTCGTACAACTGGTCCGACAGCGTATCAGAACATTCATCGGAGGCCAAGACATTCCTCAGGGTGAAGGATAAGCTCGCCGCACTCTGGCCCTTCCTAGGCATTTGCGCGGAGGTTGTTGTTCTATGCGCCATCATTCTAGTTTATGAGAAGAAGCGGAACAAAGCTGAACTTGAGGAGTCCGATACCGATCAAAGCCCTGATACGTAAGTGTGTTTTTAGGAATGATTATGTTTCTCTTGTGGAGTTCTATTTTACGAAATGTACGATAGAATTACGATCTTGTATTTCTGCTCGACGCAGTCTTATCTTGGAACCTAATCCTGCCGAGGAACCCCCTGAATGGCATGTTCCGCTACATGGACCTCTCCCACCTGATATACCTCCCACACCACAGTTCCGATTCATCAAGAGTGTTCGCTTCGAGCCCACCTCGGATAAGTTTCGGAAACACCGTACTCTAAAATCGGCTCCAGCTTGGCTAAATTATTTATCTCGATTGTTTACGAAAAGAAAAACGCAGATGAGGATTATTTTGCCTACTCCATTCCAATCCTATTTCACGCTCCTTTATAATAATAAACTTATAGTATTTGCTCGTAATGTTTGTAATTTTATAAAATAGACTTATAAAACATAAATTATATGTTAGTGGAGACGCTTTATAGCTTCTCGTGCGTAACTACTACTTCACCTGATATTCTGTTTTTATTTAAATTTATAGTAAACCGACACCCAACAAGGAATCCGACGTCAGGCAGAGGAAATGAAACAACAAGTAAATGAATTAGAGTGATGCGATAGAAGCGGGAGAACGGGTCGTCATGTATAGTGCTGTAATGGAAACCTGTAAAGACAACGGAACAACGGTTTTTGAATGAAAGAGATGTGTCGTCACAAACGTGGAATAAACACTGCAAAATGGACAGCAGCGGGCTTGAGTGGGCCATTCATAGTGCGCACCTGTGTGAAAACAGGCTTGTGCAGCAGACGCGTACAGAGCAGGATCATACAAGTTACTAACAAATTAAATTAAGCCTTATTACGGTGTTCACTCCGTTTATCAAATGTTTGCCTGTTCGTATTCTTTAACTACACCGCTTTGACCGATGAAGAGAGAGATGTGTTGAGTTATGTACAAGTGCTGATGATGACACGAATGCGTGCCAGGGAATAAAAGGTGTGTATGTGTGTGTGTGCATGTATGACAGTGTGAGAAAGAGAGAGAGAGAGAGGGGGGGGGGGTAAGAGAAAGAAAAATAATGCATGTATGAGTGACAAGCTAACAAGTAAACAGACCGATAGAAAAAAGCAGAGATAAAATGGCATGCCCGCCGAGCACTAGTACGCGCGCGATTACGTATAATTTCTTACAAAACGCTTCGTGATGCGTTCTGACAAGCACCGTAGTTTAATCGCGCGTTTACTCGTCACACCCATCGTCGTATTGTCCTGCGCGGCATTTGCATTCGCGTTCGTCGGGCATGCCATATATTAGATTCGCGTAGAATTCGTTTCTCAAACTTCGCCGGCACGTGTGACCGAAGAAACAAAAAACAACTTTATGGTAGAGCCGAACATATGTGCTCGATGCTAGTTATGTAATAATAGGAACGCGGGCAGTGCGTGCCACAATTGACTTCCGGATATATGCTCGCGTACTTTTAGAGATCGCAAGAGAGAGAAAGAGAGATTGAGAGAAAGAAAGAGAGTGAGAGAGGGAGAGAGAGCTTGTCATTGGCGTCGCCTTATATTCCATCGCTCGTGAAGATATCCCGGAAGTCTGGCTGCACGCGACGCCGTTGTTAATGACATTAATGTAATTAATACTGTAATATTATTGCCATCGTTACTACTGCTGCTACATCTATCGTTATTATGATTATTACAAGTATTATATCGTTAATTTTATCACTCTATTGTAATAATTTATAATCCGTACCAACACGATTCTCTATATCGACAGTGTCGTCATTGTCACAGACGTTACAATTTTTATCCATAACGACTATTAGCAATCGCTTCACAGGTATTTTGCTCGTTTATTCCTACCGTTATGACCGCGTTACCGCTTCTCCTTGACATTCTCTAAAGGCCATTGCACGTAACAATGTTTTAATTGTAATCGTAAGGCCGTAAGAAAATAGACCAATCACACTCGATTATTCTTCAAGCGCGAGAAGAATAATCGACTGTGATTGGTCTATTTTCTTACGGCCTTACGATTAAAACTAAAACTTTGTTACGTGCAATGGCCTTAAGTATTGATAGGCCAATTGCATCTATAAGTGGAGCAATGTGGGGAAGTAACGCTTTAAAGATGTGAAGGTAATCCATTAAAGAAACACATGACGCGTCAACTTCATTTAAAAAATGTACAAACGTTTTATTGCTCAAACGCGTGTCCACGCTTGCTCTTTAAAGTAGATGATGTAGATCCATTGAACGTGTCGGGATTCTGTTGCGCGATATAAACAGACGCGTATTCGAGCGAGATAAACTTAGGTACATGTTTTTTCATGGATCTTCGAATTCTCGAATTTCAGGATCGTTGAATCCTGTTATTCGTGGATCCGTGGATCCTTCGAGTCTTATTTTCTTGACATTAAGCTATATGGCCCCTGGATCTTTCTTGAATCTTCGAATATATACTGCTAGATCGTAAGATTCATATTTTGGACTCAGGGATCCTCGGACTGTCAGATTCTCGGCTACTACATGAGACTTATTTATATAATTATACAGTTTCTCCACCGCAAAAGCACAAAAGTTTGACGAGAGTTCATACGCTCTATACAAATTATAGGGCGCGCGCCCCATGGATATCTTCTTTGGTCGTAAGCGCCACTTCTATGCTTCCGTACGGGGTGACTTCCCTATCCGTATCTCAAACCCAGCGATTTGATTCGAGGTTGTCCTCGGCGAAGGGAGGTCACGGGGAAAGAGGAAGAAGAAACAGAGATAAAATAGCACCGCACAGGGGCTGCGTAGTCCTTTCTCCGCGTCCTCTGTCACTACAACTCGGATATGTACAGATCGCTTCGGTGAAGCGGGTAAAATCGTTCTCGCGTTTCGACCTGAACTTCCCCTTCGTTTATTTCGGCATCTGGTTGCCGTAATCCACGTAAACGCGCACGACCTCGCCGCTGTACTTTCGCTGGCTGGGCATGAAATAGAAGTCTGGCTGATTCGCCTGGGCTACCGCGCCCGCCGGATTGTGCATGCTCTTTGGGCGGCCGTAGTGGTCCCTGCGATCTTGCGTGTAGTAACCGTGCTGAACAGGCGCCGAGTGTCTGGCACCGGGCGCGCGTGGAAGACTGTAGGTCGCCCTGGGTCCGACCATCCTGTTGGGCCCCTCGACCACGTCGGTACCATTCATACCAGTCATGCCAGTCATACCGTTGCCGGTCATCTCTCTGGCTCTCGGCAGGCTGGAAATCGGTGGCGGCGGCGCCTTCTCCTCCGTCTCGAACGCCTCGAACGCGAAGTTCGTGTTCGCGCCGGAAGCGTAGTCTTTCCAGGCATTACTGGCGATCAAACGTTCCTACGCAAAAAAATAACGCGTTTAGAACACGAAAAATGCAAATAATTTTACAAATTTTTTCGTCATTTCTTAATCAGAAATTATTGTCTTTTATATATTTCACACATGTTTATTTATCAATTAATAACGTAAGAAAAAAAATTTATTTATGATAATCTGTCGATGCATAGAGTAGATAGAAACACACAAGTTAATTAATTTAATTTAATCAACCTATATTAGTGGAAAAAAAATAAACGAGAAAAGTTTGGTAGGCGAGGCGCAAGAAACGTGCAATTACAGAGAGAGCGAGGAAGAGCCAGATAAAAGAGCGAGTTAGTAAGATAACTGGATTAGAGCGAAAGAACATAGAGGCGAGTGGAACATTGCGCACCGATTATACTCGATGAGAAGCTCTACCAGCTGGGATTAGTCCGATGCATAGACATTTCGGACGGGACGTAGTGATGCCGAAGCTGGTGGTGATGATGATGATGATGATGGTTGGTGTTGTTGTTGTTGTGATGGTGATGATGATGGTCGCCGTTTTGCTGTCGATGGTACCGCGTCGCGTTCGTGCGATGAATCGGGTTGGGCGCGTCGGAGGAAGCCAGAGGCAGCGAGTACACCCTCTTTTTTGGTCGCGGGAAGCGCGAGTCATGCAACACAAGCGAAGCAAAAGATGTCGGGTTCATTAGGGGATGGAAGCGTAGTTTTTACGCTACGGAGTGTCCCAAGAAGACGTACGCGAATGGCAATTTGATCTTTCGTTTCCGCGAAGTAAAAAAAGAAAAGAGAAATCCGGCGTCTTCAATATCATTAAATTACGGCTTTTCTTTTATTATAATTCAATTGACATTTTTTTCCAGCATTGAATTATTTTAATTATTCATTAGATTGGTTACGATATTACAGTTATTTAGTTAATAGTTGCTACAATAAGTGCGGAATGATGTTTAAAGATTATTTTCCTCAAAGATAAAACTCCAATTGCGTTATACATCTTTCTTGGAACACGTTAGGGATCACCACAAGTTCGTTAGAGAAAGAACACAACACTCAGGAGGAAAACCTGGGAATGCGAGAAAAAGTGGAGAGAAAAAAATACACGAAGAAGAACAAGAAGTTTCTAACGCACACAGAACATACCTTGGTCGCTCGTCTCTTCGAGCTCCTGTAAAGAGTACAACTGGCCTGGAGCAGAGCGAGGGCCAACAACGCTGCTACACAACCGACGACGATATAAAGCTTCGTCGCACCTAAAAACAGGTCTGTCGCGGAAGGTGGCCGATCGTATTCGTCCTCCGTTTCTATATCGTTCACTGAAAACAAGTATAATACATATTTTCATCTCGTGAAACTCGTAACGAGATTGACGAAGATAAATATCCGGAATAATCTGAACGAATTTTCATTTCTTCATGCTGTTAGCATTTAAAAAACGGCGCTACTTGAAGCTACATAATTAAACTGCATGACTCTTCAAATTTTAAGATAATTACCGTTATATGCAGTATTAAGAAAAAATGAGAAATCATCTAATTTCGGATCTCAATTAGGATAGAAAATTTATCGAGGGCAAGGAGAGTTTTGTGTCACATTAATATATGATGTTTAGAAACTTAGCGCTTACCTCGGGGTGCTCTCACTATCAAGTATTGCGGATCGACGCTGAGTGCTCCGACCTTGCCGGTCACGAGTGCTTCGCGTAACGCTTTTTCCGCTTCTAAGCCCGTGTCCGCGGCTTTCAAAGATCTACCCTTGACCTCGTTCTTGTCAACGATCAGATTCATGCGCGCGATCACTCCCTGTTCGTTGTCTCTGCAACGGGAACGAACGAGAATGAGTGGTACCTTATCAAACATCGTATCTTCTTGCTGCTATTATTTCTCCCTTTTTGCTATCTTACTTTCGTAACTCGTCGAGTCGGACTTGATAGTAGCCCGGGAGTTTCTCGAAGACCGGTCCGAAGCTTTCCGATATCCTATTCGAGATCACTTCGAAGTCGGGACTGTCGGGTGTGGGGGCCATAAATCCGTCACCCAAGTTAACAAGCTTGACTTCGATATCGTAATGCAATCTCGGTGGCGCGGGCGTGGTTTGGTCTTCAATTTCTATGTGGGCAATTGATTATTTAATTAAAAATTAAAAGTATTATTTTTAACAAATTAAAAATATTATTTTTAACAATCAGAAATATACTTTGGAACACAATAACTACAAGACATAATTTTCTAACGAAAAAGATTAATTAATTCAGTGACAGTAGCAATTATTATAATAATTAGATGCGAAAAATGAAGAAATATAATTAAACAATGATATATAAATGACACAAATTAATAATATCTTTCTAAGAATTACATTAACAGTTGTCAAGCAACTTTAGCGAGCAACAAAAATGTGGTAGCCGGTATTTACCTTCCAGGCCGCAGGACTTGATGCATATCCTGTCTGACGAAACGACCGGTTTCGCGTCGTGCTTTCGGATCTTCTTATTGATCGGATTAAATACGCCTCCCTTCACCGGGAACATCATATACAGGCAACGATCGTCCGTAAACGAGAGATCCTTGCTGTCCTTCGTTACGCGTTTCCTCGAGAACCGGAGGGTGGTTACGCCATTCTCGATGCGACCGCTGATGTTGTAGACGTCCTGCGACGGGTCCAGTAACGGTGCGTTGTAACCACTAATCCAAGTGTCCATCACGAAAGCCCGACCGTTTGTCTTATCGACCCAGCCGAGCACGGCATCGGTCTGCGACTAAAAACGAAAAGAACAGTATTATCTGAAGTATTTCTAAGCTCGAATCTTCAGCTATCAAATTTGTGATTCAGTTAAAAGGACATCGGCTATCGCGAAGCGGCTTATCAAGAGAAAAGACTGTCTCCTTATTTGACAAGTTCTTACCATGTTGTTGTCGTCGGAAAATCCAACTCCGGTCCACGTATTGGTATTCGTCGTAGAGATTACGAACATTATCAGATCCTACGGAGAAAAGTTTCCATGATATCGATTTCATCAAGTGGCTTTGTTCGCGCCCGTACGAAAAGGAACGCCGAGATAATATAACAATAAATTACCTTTTTACCCTTATACGTCCATTGTATGGCGTATTCGCAAGTGCCATTTTCCGGCGAGCAATTTCTCGGATAACGCCACTGACCACCGCAGGTACCATCTTGCGACGCCACCCCGCCGGCGAATTCCGGCTTTTTAGCCTCATCTAAAACGTCCAAGATATTATTAGATATTGCACAAAATATTTAATGAGCGTCATAAGATAAGAATAAAAAACATTTTAAGAATTAATAGAATATTTTTTTGCGCAATAAAAATCATTTATAGCAATAATAATAATTATTATTAATAATGATCCAGAAAGAATGAATTAAAAAATACTAAAGGACGAAGAGTTTTGTTCAAAAATGCTGAGTCGGGATTCGCTATGCGATCTACAATTTTAAGCGTCGCAGACACAGCACGCGGGCTTCAATAATCTGAGGATAAACGCGGCGGATGCTGAATGGATGACCTCACCGAAGAAATTCATGGTGACCGCGCCTCTCTGCATTCCGTGGCCGTGATATTTGAGCTCGTCGACCTTGTAGAAGTCTTTGACGCTGACCTTGGCCTTTTCGATCCCGCTAGCCGGCTGGTGTACGTACCTGCCCGGCTCTTGACCTTTCGCCCAAATCACCTGCATATTGCCGTCGCGAATCTCGTGATCGGTCGGCTCGCTCGCGGCCAATTTCCTGCGGAAGAGCATCGTCGTGACGCCGTCGCGTTCGTAGCCGAACGCGGCCGTCAGGCTGTCCCTGCCGTCCCAGTACTCGTCCTTGCGCGGCGTCGACCTGTCCCTCGTGTAATAATCGCCGATCCTGTAACTCGTCCCTCGCGCCGTGCCGATTATAATGTCCGTGCAGTCCATGGGGTTGAAGTCGTGCTTGGGCGTGTACTTGTGCCCCGGCGCCGGCAACGATGCTTCGCGAATAAATTTAGTTAACACAAGACAGCCGAGCATTGCGAAAATTCGCCGCATAATTATCGATAATGATCCAGAAAGAATGGATAAAAAGTACTAAAGAACGAAGAGTTTTGTAGTAGAGGATGCCTATATATGATGAAACTGAACGGTTAACTGAAATGCGTTTAATCCTTTGTCACCCGAATTTTTTGTAATTTTATAATTCATTTATGTGCAAGGAGAAATTCAGATTTTCTACGTACATCTTTTGGATTGTTTGAAATTTTGAAGTTGCATTTTCTTTTTTACATAGCCTTCCTGTTAATTGAATATTTTTTGCGTACAATTTAAATTTTTAAAAACCTTCTACTCTCCCTTTAAGTGCATTTCAGCTCCATAGGATCAATTATTCGTCTGAATGAGATGAGTCGATGTTATGATAATGCGAGGGTTAAATGGTATCCTACGGTGTGTCGTGAGAGAAGTCGTGACGGGTAGAGATCGAGACACGTGCAAATTTCGTGTCGAAGTAATGCATGCTGCAATCCGGAAGTTATCGGTATTTACAGGGGAAAAATATATAAAATTCTCGTGGTGAGCATGATGTATATAGCGACGAGGATGTGAAGCGTAAGCGTTATCGACGTTATCTCTGGCGTACAGTTGTTTACTCTTCGCTGCTGCGTGCGAAGACGCAATTGGCGAAATTAAACCAACGGGAATTTATGCGGAATCAGGACAGTTGCATTTAACAATTTACATTTGGCGCCGGCATCCGGTGGAAGCGGCGGACGGAGAATAGATTACTCTCGCGTTTTATCAGCACGCTGAATACGCTTTCACGGCAAATATTTGCCGTTGCGGTCCTCGCGTTCCAGTAGTGCAAACTTTTACCGGCCATATGGTTATCGTGAAAGTCGCGAATATCGAAGTAATGAGCGATGTACTGATTGTCGTTGAGATGTTCTACAACTACGAGAGATTTTATACATATTTTATCATTGAATTTGTTCTCATTGACGTAATACACTTGTATAATGTATGTCGGAATTATCGCAAATTTGTAATCCTTCTCGTTGCGACGTCAAAAAAACTAAAATTAAATAACTAACGGTTAGAAAGCGAAAAATCTCTGGTAGCTTAGGAGTTAATGATATGATAATAGCGTGGCGAGATGTGCGAAAATAAGCGTTAAATCGGTCCTCGTTACCTTTCGTCGCTCCCGACTTCGGACCCACACTTGGCTCCGGTTCAGAGCTGGATTCAGGCTCGGATTTTGGTTCCGGTTCAGTGCTAGGTTCAGGCTCAGAGCTAGATTCAGGCTCGGATTTTGGCTCCGGTTCAGTGCTAGGTTCAGGCTCGGATTTTGGTTCCGGTTCAGAGCTAGATTCAGGCTCGGATTTTGGTTCCGGTTCGGTGCTAGGTTCAGGCTCGGATTTTGGTTCCGGTTCGGTGCTAGGTTCAGGCTCGGATTTTGGTTCCGGTTCAGAGCTAGGTTCAGGCTCGGATTTTGGTTCCGGTTCAGAGCTAGGTTCAGGCTCGGATTTTGGCTCCGGTTCGGTGCTAGGTTCAGGCTCGGATTTTGGTTCAGAGCTAGGTTCAGGCTCAGAGTTGGTTTCTGGCTCGGCGACAGCGCTGGACACGCCGATTGGTTCTGGCTCAGAGGTAGGTTCAAGCTCAGAGATGGTTTCTGGCTCGGCGACAGGGCTGGACACTTCGACCTGTTTCCCTGTGCAACAAAGCATCGTACGTCGTGCGAGCTATCTACTTATTGGGGCCATCACCTCGTGCGTCGTGTCTCGAAAGGAGGCTATTGTTATAGACTACTGGGATTTCTCGGGTAAATCTACGTATTGCTATTAAATTCCTGAGCAAGCGAGCGACTCATCCGTTGCTGTTCTAGGACATAAGTATATAATACATACCAGAGACCGCGGCTGATTTTGGGGATCTCCTCTTGCGGCCTATGCAAAAAAAAATTAATGATCAACCATAGAACCTTCCGCAAAAAACATTATATTACGAAGGTTACATTACAAATAATTATCTTTTCCTTCTCTTCAGATTTGGAAAATAATATAAAGTTTTTTATTACCGTTAACGTCTTATTGTGATAAATAAAAAGAATAAAAAAGTCTGTCCTGAAATATCATTCATAGAATTCGCAGTTTTTGAAAATAAAAATTACGTGTGTATTTTTAACGTACAATTGTGCGAGTTCTCCGACGCTTGTTGTAACGTATCATTATTCAAACGCGCGGGATTACTTCTGTTTGCATTGTCATTTTTTACGGCTGCTCTGTATAATTACGAACTCCTTGAACTCTGTACGAATCACGTATAACACGTCGGAATAGATTAACTAGCAGTGATAGAGTATTAATGATTGTTTACCTTGCGCGCGACGTAGTGGAAGAAAAAAAACGAGTAAGAAAACTCTTCCGAATGCATATCACGCATATGTCGCCAAACGTGTTCTTTCTTTCTCATGCAGGAACACGTAGACGTTCACTTCGTAAACAAGATTATATATCGCAGAAAGCGAAGTAAAGTTCAAGAAACACGTGAAGACAGTTGTAACGGAGTATCTATTGTAACTTCCTGAGATACTCCGCGACATAGACATTTTGCAATATCGACAACTATATTTTCTTTCCGGGAAATAACGACGTGATATAAGACGATAAATAGATCCTACCTTGCTTCGTGCTGACTTGATAGGTCACGCTGGTCTGCACGGTAACATCGACATCCGGTCGCGACGTTACGCCGAAAGTCGCCGCGTCCGCCTTCGCCGATCGTCTCTTCGCTATCGATTTCTCGCCCTCCACGCCGGCTTCCGGCTCCGGCTCCGGTTCTGACTTCGGCTCCGGTTCTGATTTTGGCTCCGGTTCTGATTTCGGCTCCGGTTCTGACTTCGGTTCCACTTTAGATTTGGGCGTCGATTTGTCGATTGGTTCCGATTTCGGCTCCGGCTGCGGAAGTGGTTCGGGGATATCCTTGATCATGGGGAAGGATCGGCAGGTCGGGCCGAGATCGCTGGGCCTCCATCCGATACCGATCCATGTCGTGGAGTTCGCCACGAGAATGCCCTCCAGCTCCTTGCTCTCCTTCAGGATCCGCCAATAGAATATGACATCGTCGGAGAAGCGCTTCATCGTATATCCGTCCAAATTAATGTCGATGCTCTTCACCGGTGATCCTGAAAGTAGAATCGTCGATGAAGCAAGAGCGATTGTCACGGACGGTTTCACCGCAAACTCGTCGAGACAACAACGCTCGCTACGGCCTGAGGTTTTTTCAATCCTTTTTTTTCCATTTAATGGATGTCCGTTCGCATTGGCAACTGTTAAATCGCTTTTGTTTTTAAGGATCCATTAAAGAAGTTAATGGATCGTCAGTTTTTAACTGATGTAGCATGATCGGGAATTTATAGCTGCGGGTAAAATCGGTGGTTATTAAATCTCAGTAATGTAAATGCGTTGAATAAATTTTTCACGCACATTAAAGAATATAATAATAATATGGCAATATAAATTCGCTAATTTTTAATATATTATTAACATCTGAAGTGGAAGTAAATAATTTCATTTTATGCAGAAAAAATAAAGAAGAAAAGTAATAATATTAGACTGGAAAAATTAATTCGTTCAACGTGATTGATACACGTATAATCCAAGAAATATTAAAAAGTATTATTGAAATGTGTTTTGTATTGTGGATTACTGATAAACATAACGAGAATATCAGTATAATATATTCAACGTATTTTTCAAAATCGTCTAAAAAAATTCGATTTAACATAAGATAAAAAGTAAAAAAATATAATAAAAAGCGCTAATTATAATATTTTATTTTTTTATGCTTTGGCATTAGGGGCCCGCAACTTCTTGTTTCTTTTTCCAATCACGATACGTCGGTACCGCGAGGTCAACGGAACTCCGGTTCGGCACAAGTGTCCGAGAAGCGGTCGTCGCGGCACGCGAGAAATTCTCGAGGGGAAAACTTACTCTTCGCGCAACCCGGACCGAACCAGCCGGCGTTGCAATAGCAGTGCTTGGTAGGCGCGGTCGTGCCACCATTGTCGATGCACGTGCCCTGAATACCGCAGTCCGAGTCGTCCAGGCACTCCTCCTTAAATTCGCACCTCGTGCCGTGGTAGAGGCGGTCGCACCTGCACCTGCCGAGCAGGTAACGTCCGTGACCGCTACAGTCCTCCCGGTAGTCCTTCCTATCACGAATCTGTCGTAGAAAGATCGTAGATCACTCGGGAGGAAACTTGAAGGGGGAGGCATTAAAAGAAAGCTTAAAAAGATTTAGTACAGCGATAATTATGACACATTGTTAATCCGAGAAAAATTATCAATACGTAAATACGTTAATAATTTTTTGACGATTTTATATTTTCATCCAGTCTCTTTACGCAACTTTTTTTTATAAAGTACAATCGTTTTCCGTCGTTTTTCTATAATACAGAGCGAGGTATCTGTTAACGTCGCGATGTAACATGCTATTCAATCTAATCGCATAGATATTTTTCGTCGTTTCACTCGTCAATTAAATTACTCTGCTGTTTAATCGGGTTACAAGCTACATTTTCCAAGAGAAATCACGAGAAACTCACATCGATGTCGGCGCACGACCAAAATCTGTAGCTGGAGCCCCATTCCTCGGCCTCCCGCAGCAGCCTGATAGTGCAGTCCGTGCAGGTGAAATCTTGCGGCAGCTGCACGGCGTAGCTCTGCGCCCTGGAAAATCGGAAACGTCAGGCTTAATCGGGTAATCAAGATCCGGGAGAAGAGAACGCGTCGTCGCGCACTTACGTAGCATCGTCCTCGACAAACTCGCTGTTTCGCGTGATGGGCGTCAGGTCGATCAGAGGTCTGTCGTAAAAGTCTAAGATCTGAAGACGAAATCCTCCCTAAAAGAGTGAGCGCACATAAGAAGTAGAAGGACAATTTTTATTTACGAAAATATTTATTTAAATCTCCTATTTATTCTTAAATATTAAACATTAATTAACATAGTTTACTGTTTATTAATAATATTAATATCTTTGCATTATTTCATCTTCGCCAAAATTTTGAATCTCGACGTAATTGTCGCTATTCAACATTAAGGGCACGAGAAGTACGCATTACATTTTCGTGAGAAGTATAGTTCTGTACATGTATCTATATAGGAAATGAAGAAATGTGCTCCGCGAGTCGTGAACTGAATGTCCGTCCATCCATCCATTTCTATTTTGCCCATTCACGTCATTCCGTTAAATTTATGGCTTTTTTCCATAAGTTCCGCAATAAATGACACATCATCAGCACGAGGTAACGCGGTGAAGCGGCTTCGATACCAGCCAATAGGCGGAATCGATGCAAACGGATTCCGGTCGTTTGATTTCTCGATTTTTTTTTCTCTCATAACTTGTCGAGTTGCAAGAAACATCGCGGATGATTCGTTCCGTCGCCGTCAATTTGCCACGCTATCCTCGATAAATCAACAATAACGGATCAGAATTTCTCCGCTTTGAGTTTACTGGCACGACTAATGTCTATTATTTTACAATTTTTCATTGACGTGTTACACGATATTATATTAATAACTATGTTAATCAATTTATTCAATTACATGGAATTAATAACGTTATTATTTTGCGATTAGTCGCGTTTTGTCTTATTTAAGCAATTTAATATTTTCACAAAAATTCCAACTGCAATTTAAGATACCAATTTATTTTCACAAGTACGCGTATTTCGACTAATTTCGGCTAATAACGAAGAATATAAGAATCATGTATTACTATTATACTAATTTTGATAAAAATATGCGTCCATGGCAACGTCAAGCTATCGACGATCAGCGATAAACGGAGTCGCATTATAAGCATGTTGTATGCGCGAGCGACGCTTCTCGGTCACGTTATTTCTGTTAACGTTTACCCGCGAGCGCGTCTCGCAATCACGCGCTTGCGACACCCACTCGGCGGTTTATGAAACGTGTCCCGAATTGAGAGCGCGCGACGCGACTCGCGGAGGACCGCGAGCCCCCCTGCGGACCCCCTCCCCCCACCGGTGTCCGCGGGAGTAATGACAGCATAACGACGGGCTTAATGAGCGGATCGGTCGACCAATTGATATGCGCCACCGATTGCGACACCGTGAGACTCTTTATAAACGCGTCCCGCGAGCACCGTTAGGAAAGTGCGTGGTGCGTGTGGCCCGTTTGCAGGCCGATGCAAGTTCATAAACGCTATTGAGTAACATCCGCATCCGTCCCCGCTGTCCGTAGGAAGCGGCAACGTAAGGATTATCGCGACGCGATTAATAGCCGCGGATGCTATTGTAACTTAATCGAGGTGTGCAACGTGTAATTCCTCTTTCGGAATCGACAATCGCGACTGTAGTCACCGGTAATCTTTACAAACTTGATAAATTCTTAGCCTCGACATTGTTTTCATTATTCCTAACATCTATGTACATTTTGAGTTTCTTAGTGTTCGGAGAAATTAGTCTTCTCGATGTAATCGATACATTCATTCATTGTACTTTTTGGAGCAAAATTCACTAATTTTTATTTTCAAATATCTGAGTTTAGATTTTTATTTCACGGATCAAGTTGAGTGTTTGCCTGCTGCTATTTTCTTAATATCGTATGACATCTTCGGCGCGACAGGTATTCACGCTGGATGCAAAAGACGCGCGGTGAACGAAAACCGGTGGCCGTCGCGTCGCGTCCGCGTCGTCGCGAAACGGCGGTGTTTTCCCCCCTTTCGAGAGGCCCCGGCCGCCGCGAAGGAGAAAGGGAAGCGACGAAGAGCGTGGTACCGCTTCGCACGGCGGAACACACCTGCACTCTCGGCAGGCACGGTTGTTATTGTCGAATTTTTCTCGTGCCGCGGATATTTTCGCGGCGGCGGCGGAGGGGGGAGGCTGCGAGCCGCCGGCGGCCAAGATTTCAACCTGTCCCTGTCGTAACGTAATCCTCGCGGATGTTCATCGCGGGTGTACCTTCCATCTCTTTGCCACGCGAGACTCTCGCGAGATGACTGCAAGAAACATCTTGCAAAATCAGAAGCGACTCTCCCTCCGCATTTTTAACCGCGGCAGCCGTCTATATTTTCGCAGATCTAAACGTATTGATGAAAAAGAGGAAAACGCATTTTGTCTACACCACGTCTTCTAAAATTACAATTCTTTGACTAATTTGAAACTGACGGTCTTTTATTAATGAATCTTTTTTAACGTTTACCAAATGCCTGTAAAATTAATATGATATCTCTCCCACGGTTCACGTGCATATTGTCTATTGTTTTATTATCATATATATATATATATATCTCTTATGATATTTAATACGCCCTAGATAGCGTAATATTTTTTTAAAGAGAAATACAATAGCTCGATTTTACTTTTACATTCATCTAAAAGCCGCAACGAGAAAACTAAGTATCGCTCGATAATCGCAAGGACGAAAATCGTTTCGAGAACGAGCCGCGCATATACAATAGGTCGATTTTACTTTTACATTCGTCCAAGAGCGCAAGAGCCGCAACGAGAACATGCAAATATCGCTCGGTAATCGCAAGGACGAAAATCGTTTCGAGAACGAGCCGTTGCATATGAACGTTCGCCGCTCCGTTTCGCCGCACGCTTCGCCGGGCAGGAGAATCGCGCGGGTTTTGCACGTTAGCCGAAGGCGAGGGACGACGCCTTCGTGCTCGAGCGATCGTCATCGGCGACGTTCGAGTTACGGTACCCGGCATACCGATCTGTTCTACCTCAGAGGCGCTCCAGGCACCGCGTCTATGTGTGCGAGGCGCTGCTCGCTCGCCTGCCTGCCTCCCTATACAGCCTCTATTCGTCCTACTCGTAGATCTACATGCCTACGAGGAGACCACGCTCGTGAATAATTCAGCGCGCGTCACCTTGAGCGACGAGCGCGCGTAGGCAGAGAGAAGAGAGCCTCTTCGGCTCCGGCACCCGGCACGTCGTCGTCGTTGTCGTCGTCGTCAACGTCGTGGTGCTCCTCTCCTTTTCGCAGAACCACGTGCGGACAAATTCGCAATGTCCCGGCGCGTAAACCGCGCCGAGTGTCCGAGTGCTCGTTACGCTGAATACGAACGACCGACGGCGCGCGGCGATTATCGTCGAGCGCGACGAGCGCTTCCCCGTTCGCCTGACGGTGCAGTTAATGAACAATGAGGAGGCTGTTGCACGTTATTATTATTATTCGACAATACCTCCCTGCAATGCGCGCTTTTACTGCGGCAAACGCGTCGGGAGGGCAAAAGGAAAGGCAAAATAAATATTTATATTTATAGTTATGCAAAAGCAGCAAAGAGATTTGCAGAGAAGCTTTTCTCTCGTAGTTGATAAATTTATTAAAAAAATCAAGTTCACTAAACAGATCTTAATTTATATGGTCCTAGGAGTTTCTGATATGATTGATAACGACATGTATGATCCAACTCTTTGCAGCGCAACAACTTCGCTTCCTGTGAAGGCTCGTAAAAGTTTCTCTCTTAGATTTTAATAAAGAAAAACGTTATACCGTTTACGGTTCTATATAACGCTCTGATAACGTATCCTTGCAATTCTCAACGTTTCATTCTCCGAGCGTGCTTTCCACGAAAGCTCATAAAAGTACCTCTCTCTCTCTCTCTCTCACCTACTATCGACGGGACAAGAATTGATTTTAATAAGAGCAAGGGCCATCGTTCACGGTCCCCTAGAGTTTTGATAACACGCGACGTTTCATTAATCTCACGCTTCACGATCAGTTAAATGCTTTCTCCGAGGCCTCGTAAAGCTTTCTCTTTCGGCCGGCTTCAATCATAGGTATCGTGCGTTCGATAGGATTGTGCGTGCACAATCGATGAGTAATTTAAATTCAATTTATCCGGATTTAAATCTAGATTTTAATCGACCCGAGTTGTAGGAACTTTAATTTTAGCTGCTTAGAAAGCCTACTGCGCCTTCAAAATAGACAACCGTCATTATAACCCGCTATGTAATGCGCGCGCTGTGTAAAAGGGTTAATTACCGAGATATAAAAAGAGTTACAGAAAGAGCGAGACCTGAAGAGTGGCGCGCGTTACACGGATACCCGCGGCGCACGAAGAATGCTCCATTATGCCGAACGCGTTTTACGTCCGCATCGGCCGCGGGGGGACGCGGAGTCCGGGAAGTGGTCGACGCTACGGAGAAAGTGGTCCCTATGCGAAATAATAAAACGCACGGTGCGCGATTTTATCCTGTCTTCACGTAACCGACTGATACGACTTTTAAACAGCCGCCTCGAAGTTGCGGATGTGTAACGCGCGGCGAATTTAACGCCGACGACGGTGGTGACCAAGCGTGTTACGCTTTGTTTTCCTTTCTCCCTCGCGCGAGAATCCGCGAGAAATTCGAGCGGGACCGCGCGACAGGTAAGGCGATGATAATTCATTCAAGAACGGGTTTCTTCCATGTCATCGTAGCGAGCGAGCGGGCAACGTGACGAATAAAACGCAATGAGATAATTCGATATTCGCAGAAATGGAATAAAGTATAGAAATTCTTCATGCGCATCTTGGTGCCATAAAATTAAAGTGTAGATTTCAATATACCGCAAAGTAGGCATACACCTCGCATAGCGTACGTTGCGTCAGAATGAGCGAAAAGAATGTCGGTATCATAAAATATTCAAGGAGGTAAAATTCCTCGAGTCTGTTTTCGGTATCCAAGAAATTCCCGTTACTCTCGCTAATTAATTTTCGGAGACTCGCGAGACGTTTCTTCGTTCCGCTGCATAGTTCTGCTAGTAATTGTCCAGATCCAGAGAATTACACACAACATTATTATATCATACAATAAATTGAATATGCATATTCGTCGAATATGCAATTCCAATACCCAGTCATTTTATTCGCTTATAGGTGAATTATTACTACGTCTTGCGTATAACGCGATTTTTAAAAAATCTCAAAGGACTCGTGGGAGCTTAACTTACCCTGTGGGGATAGGCGAGGTGCCACGTGACGTTGAAATTGCTTCCTGCCAGTAACGACGTCTTGACGTGGCCTGAAAAGAAAAAAACGACGTTTGGAACAAGTATCAAAATTAAACTGTGACCGTAATCCCGCGAGTAAAGTGAGATCGGGCAGTGATAAGTGGCGCCGCGTTCCGCACCATCGGCGATTAATTCTGAAAATTCGTCGGCGATTAAAAGTCGCGACGAGGCCCTGATTCTGGCCTCGTTCGGGGCTCCGTCGCAACCCGTTCCGGAGGTCACCTATCGGCTAACGCCGATACGTCGCGATTCAGAGGCACTCCGGGAATGTCCCGTCGCGCGGGACATTTCTCGCCTATTAATTTACATTCAGCCTTCTATCGAGCATTCCATCGAGCCTTTCGAAGGAGATGTATATACCAAATGGAAACTACGGCGAAATTTCACCGTTCGCTTTAAGAAAAAAAATCACGTAACACGAACTACGTGCGTAAACGAATTTCATCGCACATTTACACGTTTCTCGAAAGTTTGTCGCGCGGGTATTTTGCTAATTTGATCCTTATTAAGATTTCAAGAAAGGAAATTAGGAATCAGCAATGGGACAAGTATCTTCCCGTGCAATACAATCGCGATATTTCACGTAATTATTTTTCGACTTTCTTTTATTACGATAATTACTTCAGGAAAAAAGGGAAGCAGTCTCGTACCATCGGACGCGCCAAATCCACGAAGTTTATGCATTAATTTAATATAAATGCAAATAACTGATTACCCTCCGGTACTTTTAATCAACTTTTCCGGTATTACCGTAATACCCGGCCCCCTTCCGCTTCCCCAAGCGTCTCCGGAAGGAAAGCGGTTCTTCTCTTCCACTGACCGAGCGGAGCCGTCGGAGCGGCTCGATTAAATTACAACCGCGGAAAGAAAAATTTATTGCCGCGCTCGCGCAGCTGGTATGCGTTAGCGCAATCGTAGAGGCAGTCGAGTCAAACCGCGGCTAGTTTTAGTCAATTACAATCCAGAATTGAATGTGAAGCAAAAGGCATCGTCAATAAAAATCCCGGAGGAAATGAAATAGAGTTCGCGTAGATTTACAGTCTCGAACGAGACTGGAAATTTGTCATCACGAACAATATTATTCGTTATTCAACGTAGAAATTACAATTATTATAGAAATAAAAATTGGACAAACAACACTTTTTATTAGACGGAATAATGTATACTTTCTTCTTCTGTTTCGCAGCATAATCCTTAATTATCGAATAAGAAAAAGTAAACATCGAGAAGTAATATAATAATACGTAATTGGAGCGCGTAATCGAGTAGTGTCGGCAAATGAGAGAGATACAATCGCAGTCTTTTAATTCGTCAATTATGGTCGGCGTAAATGTCACTACGCAACCGCACGCACTTATATGTAGCGTGACGCGCACAGGCTCGAGCTGCAATTTTCCACGACCGGTTACGCGACTTTTTCGCAATTTCGTGTGACGCGTGAGAGAATAAGTGGCGTGGTACAGATTAATCACCGCCCCGATAATAAGCGAGAAGGTGGATAAAAATGAGAGCGGCGGAGTCGGTGTACGGAGAGAGGTGTCTCTCCGCGAAGAAGAGACACGTCGCCTCCTTTCCCCGGGCTGACGAATAATTCGCGTTACCCACACGGGAGAGAATATAATGATATCTCTCTTTTCTCTCTGCCGCTTACGTAACCCGTGCGGTGCCATCTACGGCGTGGTCTTAATTACGCTTTCGCAAGGAAAAATGAGGGGGAGGGTGGAGGATCGATGACACCGAGCAAGGTAATTGCAACGACCTCGTGATGACTCGCGTTGCCGCGCGGCGCAACAATGTGAAAACGCCGATCGTAACAGTTACGATCTTCTTTTTCTCAGCTTTCCACCCCGCTGGCTTCGCCATTAAATCGTCCAAAAGAAAATCAGAAAATAGAATTAGGAGCCCAGGAGAGAGTAAATAATAACACCCCGCCGATTTTTTTAGATACACTTTTTGCCGCGAGTGTTCAAGAAGAACGATCGATTTTTCGTCTTAAACTCTTTCGCATACATGCGATGGAAATATGAAACCTCACGGTATTTTCCTAACTCAGAATATTAAATATCTAATTAATTATCAATGTTATTAACGTCACATCGTGTCTATCTCTCGCATCTCATGTGCGTTCAATCTTGAAAGTTTTTCTTCGAGGGGAAGGAAGGTCGCATTGCGATCTTCCTGATGATCAGCCTGGCTCTTCCCCTCTATATAGATACGGCCCTGAGTATCGGTGGTTAGATACGCATAAAACATGAAAGGTAATGCCCGCGAGTACCGAGAGGCTCGCGCTCCCTTCATGCAAGCCGGTGAAAGTCGCTTCGAATCGGACCGACTGGCGGCGACGTCGGCGGGCTATATCTTCCAACTGGGAGAGGGAGATCGAGCGTTCGCGTTAATGTCGTTTTCCCATAGAAACCCGTGCCCCCTTGCGCGCCGTCACTCCCCATGCATTCAACCCTCCCGCTCCCTGCGCCGCTCCTCCGGAGTCCGGAGACGAGCGAGCGACTCTCGCGCGAAAAGTGCCTCTCCGTCGCGGTTTCCGGAGAACGCGGGGCGCTCTCGATATATGCCATTGACAGGCTTCCGACAGGAAACTCAAATCTCTGTCACGTGTTTATTACGCTTCTCGCGCGACTCCGATATTCCGCCAAAGTTTGGAGTATATTTTAGAGAGTGCTCGAGATTACTAACGTTTTTTTGCAACATTTTTCAAATTACATCCTCTTTTCTAAAAATAACTACAAATTCGATTTTATTGTCAGTAAATATATCTGACTTTTGTACTTTAAATGTATTTTGAAAAATCGAACGCGAGAATATTACAGTCTGTCCATTTTTTCAAAATATTTATTGTATTCAAAAATAATTAATATATATTTTTCCTCGCTGGGGAAGACCTGACTCCAAATCAACTACTAAGGAATTCTAAGATGAAGATAAACATTTAAAACCTGAGATATATTGTCGGACTAACACGCAATAATATTAATAACATAACAAACTTACCACGCGGCATGCCGCACGGTGCCGGCGTCCTGGCATTATCCAGGAAGTCCAGGTCGTAGTGCCTGGCTCGCGGGAACGTCAGAGCCACGTGAGCGTGGGCGGTTCGCCAGGACGTCATCGTTATTAGCGTCATCATCAGCAGCGTCAAGTACGACGCGAGAAGCGTCGTGCGTCCCGTTCTCCGCGACATCCTTTGGTGGGAGTGTGTTCTCGCGAGAGAAAATAGTCTCTGGCAAAAAAAAGGACACACAGCGTCCTTCACCAACGATTTTTCCTCTCACGCTACCGAGATCCACCTGCTGCTCCTATTGCTGCTTCTGAGTCCTTCCGCCCTGCCCGGCATAGGCGAGTCCAGTCGCTCCTGCTCGCTCCGGCGAGGCCGATCTGAAAGTCGAGCGATGAACTTTGTTATTTACGATCGATCCTCGATCTCGATCGCCATTCGAAGCGATCGGCCGGCGGCCGCGATCGTACTTTTCCCGGGATCCGCATCCGGATGCAAGAAAGGCGCGTATTCAGCGCGATAAACGTTTTATTGTACGACTCTCGTCTGTATTGACGTTAAATGCGAGTAAAACGCAGATTCGATGCTCACAAGCTAAACTCGCGATAATTAAAAGATCAGGATTGAAGAGCAGAAAGAGGAATTTAAGTTCATAGTTTTTATAAGATTTAAGTTTATCTCGAACATGACTTATTCTATTCTGTTTAGAAGGTATCGATCATATGATCTTCTCTCAGAAGTGAGGAGGTAAACAGTGAAAGTTTCGCGTGTCAAGGAATGATAAGAAATGAGGATTTTCACACGAGTTTGCCGAAATCGTGCCTCGAGTAACTTTATTTTTCGGCACGCGAGCACGTAAGATTTGAATGGAGGAGAGAGATTTGTGTGTGAGAGTCGAAAAGGTGAAAAGTGAAAAGTGGAAACGTTCACGTGCGGATTGCATGATCGACTGCCTGCCCGGTCGCATGTTAATTCAGCCGTTCGCGAAGACGCGTGGGAAATGGCTCATGTGAAGATAGATTCTTCGCTTATGCGAAGAATCGGCTCGCAGGAAGAAGACGAGTACCGTAACCTTCACTGCGTGTTTCATTCGCGATTATGCAATGACTTGTAACGTTAACTTAAATTTTTGTAACAATAAATTAAAATCCGAGATGCGTGGCTATATTTCTAAAAAGGCAAGAAAAATACGTCTTAGCATTTTTGCTTGATATAAATAAAAAATGAATTACATTCTCGCAATTATTGAAAAATAATTTCGTAAATTATCGAGATTTAAGATGGAAACGAATAAAAATGATCGGAGTGAACAGATTTGAAAATATTGCTTTCAGCAATAACGAGATATTTATTTCAGTGTACATAAAAAGAACGGATTTCTGGTAATAGCGAAACTTCCGATAATTCGCCGAAAGCATGCCATTAGAACAAGAAGTAAGACACTCACATAAATACATTCGCAAACACGCCCGCCAGTTCCTCGGTAGCTTTCGCCGTGTTAGACGCTGGTTTCTTTGCACAACTCCGCGGTGTCCGTTAATCGGCGATGATGTACGTCGGCATGCCAGACGCGAGAACGTAATAATTGCAAAATAAACACGTAACGAGTGGATCAGAAGAAGAGCCTGACGTACTCGACGCGGCCGCGGCCGCGGCGCGGCGTGGAGGAGGCAGATGCAACAGGAGGAGACGGAGGAGTGGCAGCAACGTACTTTTCCTCGACCCGCTATCGATCCTCGCGATCGTGCCCGACGAGCCGGGATCTCGCGGATCGCATAATTCGAAGGATACCCGCGTCTCTTACATGAGCGACCTCCTTGCCACCACCACCGTCTCTACCTCCTCCGCTTCCGTTGGCGGAGCAGAAGGACGCGCGTAAAAGGAGTTCCGAGAGCCAGAACAAACGGAAAGGGAAAGAAAGAGGCTGAACGTGTTTCATGCTCGCGCGCGGAGAGAGATGTCGAACAATAAAAATTATTAAATTTCACAGCGTGAGTCATCTCCTGACACTTCGCGGTACACTCTCCGGCGGTTCGCGGCGCCCTTTGTAAAAAAAACTTGGTGCGCCCGCGTAGTCTCTAAACGGGCGAGATGATTGACGTGGAACTGATTATACCCTTACGCTACCTCCGAAACTTCTCCACGGTGCAAATTAAAGAAGAACGGTTGAATTCTTATTTTTCGAACCTTCCCGCCGCGAGTTTCTTCGACAAGTTTTAGGAACTGGGCTATTGACATACGATTTTATAAGGCGGCAGTGTGGTCTAGTGGTAGAGAGGCCAGACTCGTAATCTGAGGAACCAGGTTCGAGTCCACTAGAGCCATGTAAACATGGAAAGTTTTTTCCGAAAGCTGCGCCCTCCGTGCAAGATAGGCTCTTGTGCGGAGCAAACTGGGCTCCGTCTTTCGGAAAGAGACGAAAAAAATCCGTGTATAGATCCAAATTGTAAGCTGGATAAAAAAGACCTCATAATAAGAAGTCTTGCAGACTTATCATCTGCAGTAATATACGTACGTACGCCTTAGACCCCTCTAAATACTGGGGATAACAGTGGACTATGCAACTTGTTTTCCACGTTGTTGGTTTATGAAAATCAGCCCGGATGACTATTGAGAAGGAACTTGTTTTGTCGTGACTGACATTCACAAAAATGTGATACTTTAAGACAGAAATCTTTGTATTGTATATTTTAAAAAATTTTAATTAAAATTAAAAAAATATTTTAATAAAACTAATTTGACGCTCCTACGCGTAAACAAATTTTTTTTACATTAGTGGTTTTTTTAAATTTTATTTAAATTTTTTTTAAAGATTATGACCTTTTTTAAGATTTTATACGCGGACGGTCTTTCTTTTGGTGTGTGATGTAAAAATGTTTTGAAATAAAACTTTCTTATACTGATACCATCGGAAAAATATTTTGGTTCTTATTATATCATTAATATCTCCTTTCGACACTCAGTTTCGTTCATTCGCGTCGCTCTGAGTCACTTCGCGGGATCGATTAAAAATTGAGCCGGGAGAAAAGTACGGAGGAATTTATATTTCCGATAACGAGGATTAGACATAATTTCGCAACGCGAATTCCGGCTTCATTTCTTGCACAGGTATAAAATGTACTTTCTACCGCATACGTTATTCGCCGCGCATGGCACGTTCATGAGTCATCGAAGTCGAGATATACCGCCGTCGGCGTCGGAGGTACGTGCGTACGTCCGGATCGGTGGCGAACAATGTGCGCGCCGCAGCCGCCAGCCAGTAATTATCTCATCGTTAACTCCTTCTTCACGAGTCGCGGACGTGAGAAGCGGCCACCGTCGCGGGAACGAAGCCCCCCGAAAAGCTGCTCGATGACACTTGAACATCCAGTCGACTGGGAACGTTTACTTATCTAGCGTATCGACACAGCCTAACTAAATAAGAATAAATTTTATTCATTTCTAGCGCCTGAAGAATATCTCTAGCACACGACGCGGACGGCGCGTTCGCGCATGAAGGAGACACGACAAATGCGACACATTTCGCGAGAGAGCTCTTTCTTCTTTCGAGCCTGTCACGCGAGTGTAGTCAAACGGCGTGAAAATATCGCGGATTGGAACCACCTGCGCGTTGCATAATTTGCAACTGGAATGGGAGCGTGAAGATGCGACGCATCGAGGACGCATCTTTCCCATCACGGTGACATATCGAGCGACGATTGCGATGAAAGGTCCTATTCAGGCGTCGCATTTCCACGTGGGAAGCAACGCGAGAGGGGATAGATACGCGCACAGCGTGGAGCATTGTTTCCTAAACTGAAGGCGGAAAAGGAGGATGCACTAAGCAGGCACTAATTGGTGAAAAAGAAGAGGATTGTCTGCGTAATTGTTAATTAAGAATTTCACAGCGCGCGCTTTTTAAATCCGAAGCACACTTTTGCAAAAAAAGAAACGAGAAAGATGTCTAACAGCGGAAACATCATTCTAAAATTTCTATTTCGTGGATGTTTAAATTAACGGGGAGAAAATTGTTGATATAAAAACAACCTTATCAAGTTTCATACCGAACACCGTGCTAGGCTTCTTATTAAAATCGCAGGAGAAGCACGAAAACTTGAAATACGTCAGGAGAGAAGCTCGAGGCCGGAGAGCTTGAGAATTCTTCGCACATAGGCAGGGTAGTTCTCCTCCTTCGCCACGGAAAGCGAGCACGGATATACCCGAGCATTCCGATGAAGTTCGTTCCCTCCGATGACTTTGCTCGCGAGAAGCAGGCACATAAAAATAACAGCTATTACGGAATCGTCCGGAGCGGAACCGCACGCAAGAAGAACCTCGACTCGACTTATTACCGATTTCGCATGCCGGGAAATGGACGGGTCATTCGGCAGGAGCTGTCAACGCGAAGCGGCGGAGGTAGCCGCACGGGGTGGATAATTGACGAACGAAGTATCGATGGGGATAAACGGGCACGAAGATAAACGTAGATAAGTACGAGCTGTCCCTCCCTTCCGCTCGGTTGTATCTCGCGCCGCGCGCTTTTATTAATGCAAGTCATTATTTATATGTCGATGCACAGATGTATCGACGTGGAGATCCATTACCTCGAAGTTACGATAAGGCTAATCGATCGAGACAATAAAACATAAATTTTCTCTCAACACCCGATTTGTATTATAAGAAAAAATAGCAAAATATTAAGAACTCTATATAATTCCTGTCTGAGTCAAAAATAATTCCGAGTAACCTGAGACTGGCGAACAAAAACATTTTCGCAGCGTGCGTGACTAATGCACACGAATTCGATTAGTCACGGAAAAATTCGGATAGCTACGTAGGTATAGATATGACAAAAGGAGGACGTGAAAGATTCAAGGACTCAAAGACTCGGTCCATTTTGACGCGTCTCGGTTTAGTCATTGAATATTCGACCGTTCTCCGTTCTGCACATACCAATCTCCATCGTCTCGTCGGATTTCGTCTCCGGAATTCGATTAACCAAAAAGAAAAATCACAAAAGAGATTTAAAAAATATATATATATAAAACGAACGAAATTATTTTTTTATGTAAATTGCGTAATTTAAATTCCTGGACTGGAAATTGGAGGCCTGGTAGAGAAGATTGACCCGTCGCCGCTCGTCTCGAAGGTGCCTTCTAACCGCGAGAAGGAGGCAGCCGATCGTTCTCATTGATACATCGTGCACGAGGAGCGGCGTAAACGAGCGAGCGGCGCCGGGAGGTGGCTCGGCAGCGAGAAGAGGAGGTGGGAGATTAAGACCGCAACATATACGTGGAACGGTTCTCCCTCGTTACGTCCTGGAAAGCTACCTGGCATTCCGGCGAACGCGATGCCGTTGATCTCGTTGACTTCCCGTTCTCAACTGACGCATCCAGCGCCGGCGCTGGAGGGACTCGCGGGGACCCGCGTCGTCGAAGAGCAGGCGGAAGTCGGCGCGACGCCGGAAGTCGCGTGTGTGTCCTTCGTTCTCATCGCCGGGACCGTCGAGATTCGTCCGTTGTCTCCGTCGAATTTAATTCGCGACGCGAATTTAGTTCGTCCTTGGGACTTTTTCGCCCGAGTTCCAACGACATATAGAGATCAATAGTCGTGACAATTGCGAAATTGTCTCACGTTAAATTAGTAAACTTTTTTTCGACAATTCCATCATCTTTCGCGCGCATGAAATTAGCAATATTATAAACTTCTTCGGTCTACCTTTAAGATTATCTAACAATTATATAATAACATTCTTCATCTACTCTTTATATGTGCGAATAAGACGGGAAAAACCGGAAAGACGGAAAAAAATTGTTGTCCCGAAGAAAGAAGAAAAAAACAAAAATAGATTCAAGCAGACTTTGCGACGCCGAGTGTCGACTCGATATCGAATCATACGAGGACGTTATTCAAACGGCCTTGGCCGATCGGGCGTTCCTGCCGATCGCGCTCGTTTGCACTCCGCGGCTCTCTTACTTACATACCTGGACCGGCCGGCGGTCGAGATGTTATCTCGCGAACGCGAGAGGGGGAGGTACGCGCGGAGCTCGAAGCGGCCGTCGGGGCCGGGCGGGGGCCGCGAGACGTTTATGGTGAACGCTATCGCGGCGGCGGCGCGCGGCGATGTATGTATTATGGAAAGCGAGCTGGCATTCCAGCGAGCGCGTCGTCGAACTCATTAACATCCCGTGCTCGTTGGCGGCGAGGCACGGCACGGCGTCCCGTTTTCCCTCGAAATAAACAAACCCGTCGGGCGTTACGACACCGTACTTAGCTGAATAGAAACGATAACGTTCGTACGTGACGTCCGGCGTGGTGTGTTCCTGGGCGAGAATAAGACGCCGGAATTGAAGTGCGACCGATCCGATCGGTCCCACACGGTATTTCATTGTGATTTATCCTCGGTATATTTAACAAATTTTAACCCGCAGACCACAATTGTTTTCCTTTTTAACATAAGTTAGAAGTTAATAAATATTACGAGGTCTTACGAGGCGGACGGCCAATTTTCTCTTTAGCTTAACAGCGCGTTTTCTCCTCTGACTTAGCATGCAATTATTTATGAACAATAGACGTATGTTTTCATGTTTATTAATGGTATAAACCGTGCAAGGATCAGCGCATCTATTGAATTTTAAATGCACCTATTCTTTCATAAGTGTCTTGTTAACAAATAAATATATAAATTTTAGTTATAAAAATGAATATACAATATTAGTCATCAAATTAAATCATCTCGATATAGTTCTCGACAAATACTGTTAAATTATATTCAATTCGAGTTTTTAACCATTCCTATAGATCGCTAGTGCTTCTACTAAATATGTCGTTAACTAAATCATCGAAGTTAAAGTAATAAATTTCGACACACGTGGTATAGTTAAAAGTAAAATGTTATCTAACTGTGTAATATTAGGATACGCGAAGCGGTTTCTACCCTCCAACTTTAACATCGAAAGGCGAGGTATTTGCGAATGTTTCTTGGTAAAGAATCACGGGAGCGATACTCGGCTCCTACGGTTGCGTCACGTTCGACGGGTAGTTAACGTCAGCTTACTTCTCATGGAGAACGTAACCAGCCACCAGGTGGATACCGTCGACCTCGTCGGGCCGATATTATCACGCGGCGTACGTATTTTCATTCAGTCCCGATCTCGACTCGGTTATTCATCGACTGTTACATGACTTCGGCGGCGTGCGAAGCACGTCGAGTTTAGATGAGCTTGAACTAAAATTACCTGATGGCTTCGACTTCCTCTCTTCGTTCTTCACTTCTTCCTTTCTTCGCGCGCGGAGGATTCTATCCGAGGCGTTTCCGCGCCGGCGTCATCGTCAGGAAAGAACGAGCCCCTTGCGAGAGCGAAGACCACCCGAGAAGGGTCCGGATCGACCGGGAGAGCCGCGGCACCAGGAACCCGGCGAGTTTACTTCAGCGCGCGGCCATTTTGATAGCGGCCGAGCGGATGTTCGCGTCGCACGTCCGCGGGAGGCGAGAAATCACGAGATCGAGGCAGACAGGCACCACTTTTACTCGCGGGATGATACCATCGGCGACACCGCGACACCGCGGAACCGCGTAGACGACTGACGGGCGACTTCGCTTCTGCTACGCGAGCGAGCGGGCGAGCGGGCGAGCGAACGCCGCGAGCGAAAACTCACTTTACGCTCTCCTCCACTACTACCACTTTTGCCTCCCACCTCTATGATGCCGAGGACTCGCTCGCCCGCTTTCTTACCTGACTGCCTCACCTCTTGGCCCCTCTGTCCCCCCCCCCCTGCTGCGCCTGCTGGAGCTCAGCTCGCTCAGCCCGAATACCTGCCTTCCTCGCGAGCGAGCGCGAGCGAGCTCGAGACTTGAAAAACTCCGGGATGAATTACGCCGAAGAGTTAGACGGAGGGATACTCCGCGCCTCCGTACCTTTACTACGCTCTGCCATGCCGTAGTCAATTCGATATTTGCGCTGCGCAGAAGAGTGGCCGTTCGGCATTCCGTGAAAGCCGAGTCGAAACAGAAGTTCTCCCACACGGAGCCCGAATTCTTCAATCACGTGTTTTACGCAATAACAGACGGTATGGATTATGGATAGAAAGAGTGCTTCAAGCGGAGGAAGGGGAGGGGGACGGAAACGAAAGCTATTTCTTCCGCGAAATAAAAGCGCGAAGTAAATGCGACTTGAAAAAGAAAAGTAAATTAGCTAAAATCGAACTCATCGCGTTTTCTTTTTAGCTAGAAGGAAGTTCAGAAAGTGAGAATTGATCGAAATGTGCAGGAGTTTCGAAAATATGGAAAGCGAGATTGCAAGGCGGAGGAACCGTTGGCCTGGATCGAGTGATATATGAATTAAATACCGATAAATAATCTTACAACATATGACTAACTTCCGAAGGAATTTCTGTTGCGCGATACGCAATTTTAAATACAACAGGTGTTGTAAGGTAGCCAGCGGGACGTAGCGCAACCGGTGCGGCGACAACATCGCGACAGTTGATCTTAACATATCTCAGAAATGTGTTGGATCCAATTCCAAATGAATCATAAAAGCAATAAAGAGAGACCCAGCCGGTTTTCGTAATATCTATCGTAATATACACTGTGGTAAAAAAATTATTAGGACAACACGCGTAATAAGCTCCTAAACGCTGTATAAACGTAATAGAATAAATGCATTCCTTGTATTTATTTTATTACCTTAAATTGTATATTTTATGAGAGCTTATGTGAAAAAATGCGTGCTTATTATTCGCGAGCTGTATTTTTCAACGAGACGCGGAAAACGTTTACGCGAGTGGAAACCGTACTGCGCCACTTCCGCAAGTCCGAATCACCTTGAAACGTCACGTCGTAAATAAAAATAACGCGTTACGTAATTCCCGAGATAACCGCGTCTTAGATGCAAAGCGGCTCGCTGGTGAATCGACATCGAGTTGCATTCACGCGCGGCTGTCCGTGAAATTTCGTCAGGCTTCGACTCGATCGGTCCTCCGCGATTGGAATTTCAATTCGCGAGCGACTCGCAAGTTGGGCAATCGCGCCAAATCGACGAAAATGTTTTGTAGAGGTCAACGCGTTTCCTCCGTGTTCCGAATTTCGTTCTACTGAGTCTACCCCCCCCCCCCCGCTTCCGAATTATCGCTCGTGTTTTTTCCTCAGGTGAATTTTTCGAATGCGACTTTCATTCGGAGCCGCATCGCGTAGTCGCGGTATGCGCTCGGAAAGTGGCTCGCGCGGCCCCCGCGGCATCGATCGTCGACCGATCGGAACGCAAAACGATCGTATCAATACCGCGCCGCGTAACACCGAAGGCCTGGATCCTCGAGACGCTCCTCGATCTTCGCCCATTCGCGAGATCGTCGAGGGGCACCGGAGCATCGGTAACCCCGATACGACGATGCGTTCGGCGCCCCGCGGGGGACCGACCGCGGCTGTTAGCGGTACTCCAGTCCCAATATCGTTAGCCAATTAGACGGCCGATCGGGCCGGCGCGGCGCACACAGGTGCACGCAGGTGCGCCCGCTTGTGTTTTCCCGTACGGCGTCGGTCCTTATTACCGATCGACGACGCCGATCGCCGGGAGATCGGAATAGAATGGAAAGTGGTGGGCGCGCAGGGGGACGAGAGACGCGATCTTATTCGCTTTGCGATCGCTCGTACCAATCGCCGTGACGTGATATCAGTCTATACGCAACCCTGCTTTTATGAGCCGCTTCGCGAATCGCGCAACCTTCGGCCGTTTTTGCGGCCGAGAGGAAATCGGAGGGGCAAACGCAGAGAGATGGCCACTCGAAGATTGTGTTGGAATGTTTTTTGCGTAACGCGAATGAAAAAGCTTTAACAATTTAGATAGTTGCTTCTTCAAATAGAAAGATGGTAGATCCTATTCCGGGTGGTTACGTAACGAGGGAAGCTATTGCTGTATAACTTCTTTATCCAGTCGAGTCGGTTTTTTTTTAAATTTTAATAAGCTCGTTATGAAACAAGTTGTATAGGCGCTTTTATCCATTCAAGTATCCTCAAGGATAGTATAATGCAAACGGAGATCATTAAAAAAGTGTCAATGCCGAGTGGTCAATATCGACAGGTGTTGGATAATCATAGAAATAATTCGGGGAACTAGAAAGAAACTAACAAAAATGAATATTAAAATTAAATAGAGTAACAAGTTTCCCTCTAAATAAATAATCACCGTAGATATGAAAAAAAAAAGAATGTACCTGACAGTTATAAGTTATAAGCGGTGACGTGTTACAAGTTAACCGAACGGAGAAAGGAAACCCGAGCCATCCGTAAACGTCTCCCGGAGAGAGACGCGAAAGAAGAGTCTCGCAACCTCGCGATGCGGTCACTTCGCGGCGACGTACTTATCGGCCAAGCAGCGGTGGCACGTTGCGTTCTCGATCAACGAGAAATTTCGTCGGCGTGTTACGGCAAGACGGTGTCTTACGGACGCGAGCGAGCATGCGAGAAACATAGAGAGAAAGAGAAGACAAGCTCGCGCGCTCGCTCGTTCGACCTCCGAAGGCCCGCGTGTCGTCCCGCAGGCTAAGCGCGTACGAGAGGCTTTCTCCCGTGCGCGGCTCGGAATGCGGCCTCTCCCTCGGCCGGCCTCGAGGAGAAGTCACGGAGGCACGTCGTCCTTCCTATCCGTTGCTCCTCCTCCGCTCCCGTCGCGTAGATACCGCCGATCGATCGTCGGGGGGTCGTAACGACCGCGCGCCGTATTACGTGTCATCGATCAATCGCGAATACCGCGGGGCGCGGGGAGGCGCGGATCCGATACGTGGTATGTCACATCCATCACGCGGGTAACGAGTATAGCGTCGCGGTGAATGGACTGCGGGGATTATAACAGCGATTCTGTATTTTTACACGCGTGATCTCATGTGATCGTAAACGCGCAACAATGACACACGTCGAGGGTTTTTTTTTCTTTCCCGAAGAAAATGCTGTGTACGTATCAGAGAGATATAACTAGATACCGCTCGTATCGCCAGATACAATTCGAGTGTTCGAGTATATGATTTAATTCAATTATATAATTTAATTGTACAACTCGATTCTTGGACTTCCTCTTTCATTCTCGTTTCTTTTTTGTAATTTTACAAGTGCAAAATTTTACACTTTAATTTGTAAAATACAAAGATTGTTCTTCGTTCCTATTAAAATTCCTTCGGGCGGATCAGAATTCAAATGAGCCTCATCCGCTGCGAGGAAATCGGGATAACGGTGCGTCATGATCCGGTCCCGTTTCTTCGCTAGATCGCAGAATCGTTTTGCCGAGATTGGGCGCACCGCGCATTCTCTTTCGGGCGCATAATTAGCGGCTACCGGCTCGGAAATCACGCTCCGCACGCGAGCGTATATAGTTGCGTAACCGCGGCCTGGTTTACGCACACACCCGGCGATAGCAATTTTCGCGGTGCAAGAAAGGCGCGTCGAATCGCATTCCTTGCTGAGGTGGTGCTCCGTAGGTCTTCCGGCGCCTCTCCTCGCCACACACACTTCCTGTGCATAAATATATGTTTATTTAGTTGCGACCATGCGCTTCGAAAAACTCCTGGTTACTAAACAGCGATTATTATTGCGTCAAATCTGTACTTTTTTTGGGAACACGAATTTTATTTTGATTTATATATTCTAATTCCCTCCTCTACCCGTCGTTATTATATACCTTTATCTATTTTTCTTATTCCCGTTCATACATAATGTATAAAGATTTACAGCTTATGAAGCAAGTCTTATAAGCACGTCGTGATTAAATATCTATAACAGAGATTGAGAGCCTTTAGCTCTTTCCACGGATATTGCATCATAAAATAAAAAAATCTTTAAAATCTCGCGACATTATATCGAAAATTACGATATACAAGGAATATTTAAATTATGATCACCTATTAATCTCTTCTTAATCAAGATATATGTATATAGCCACATATTCAAGATATGTAAATTTTAATAGAACAACTTCTTGTAGCATTGATTACTTCCAATACACCCATTATAATACCGTTATTTAATTTGCAATCATAAAATGCACATGGTATTAAATAATTTAATAATTAACTATAATCTTATTTTATTATTCAGTAAATTGTAAATATAATTAGAAATATCTGTTTCAATATTCTTAAAAAGTTTAGAAACACAATTGATGCACACAAAAAAGAAGAACCAGATCTTCTTCATCTTGAGAAGAATTAATAGCTAAAAGAAAAACAAGTAATCGCTTGTTCACAGACAAGACAAGCCTGTTACGCCTCAATCAAAGACTCGACTTATCAGATCCTGTCGCAAGCGTTTTTATCGTCCCAACAAACGAAACGGACATCGTTCAAAACGTCGGTTAGGCAATATATCAATGATGCACGATCGTATGCTAATGACGATCTTTCGAAAGATCCCAGATCAAAGAATGGGAAATTTGAGGGCCTAATGGCTAGAATTTTGACGCGCTGTCAGATGCTATATCTCACCGGGAGCGTGTAACGTGTTTCATCGGATGAGAGAAAGCACGAGAGTACCCTTCACGAGCGAGCTGTGAACTAATGCCGTGAATGATTGTCTCTAAGAGGAGCTACTACTTTCGCTCTTTCCGCCACTCGACCGTAAATTCCAATTTTCACTCTTGTCCCGCCGCTTTTACCTGAAGATTTCCATACCGCTCGCGTCTAAATATGAAAGCGAACGATCGATTTGTTCGGCCAACTCAAGATCTGCCTCGTTTCTGAAATTAAAGAAAACGAGGAAAAAAGAGCATTCACTTTTTATTAATTAAAACATTTAAATTTGCCGCGATTGCCTAATCTTTCTTGGTAAAGAAGAATGAAACTTAATTAATGCCATGCATTGGAAATAATGCCGTAAGAAAAATAATTATTTAATCGCATCAGAAAGCATTCTATCGAAATAAACAGTATAATGACTATTTTACGTTGCAGTTTATCGTTCGTAACAATCACGTTGCTTTAGGATTTTCACCGTTTACGGAAATGATCCTTAACGAGAACGATTATCGCATCATCGCATAGGTAAACGATAAACAATCGAATATAGCTGTGAGAAGATAATGCCGTATAATAAGGTATACTCACGTTAAACAGCTTCGGTCCTTGCACGCGAATGGCTGATCGCAGGGAAAGAGTGAGCGATACTCAATAATAGCGCATACTTTCGTCGTACTTTCGTTTCGCAGTGGGTAAAGCGTCAATAACAGCAAGACACACGAGATTATTATCATTGTCATCGTTATTATTATCAAATACATTAATGGGGTATTAAAAATAGAGGGACGGGCGCGCTCGCTGGTTCGTGGCGGCGCGCCGGCGATCGCGTGTCCCGGAAGAGAGCTCACAATATTTACAGAAATAAAATGAGTATTATTTTCACGTCCATGTGCTTCGCGTGCGTGCGAGACGTGCTGCGATGCCGCAGGCGTCGACGACGCTTCGAAAGATATCAAAAAGTGCGTCCACTTTGTAGGAACTCTTTCTCACACGTCGTTTTTCCCTCTAATTATCATAACGACGGAACGACATCGAAACACGTAGAGTACCGAAGGAGTTATCAAGATATGACGCATTTTTCGGCGTCCCTCGGTGCCTGATTCGACGACGACGAGGACGCGGGCGCGCGTTTCCGCGCGCACGCCACCGCGTCGTTCGGCACGTAAGAGATCCGGACGCCGCCGTAAGCTCGTCGTGGTGGCAGCGCGTAAGCCGCGGCCTCGTCCGAGCTGCTGGACGAGCTGCACGTCGAGCAACAGCTCTCGGCGTCGTCATCCTCGCCGTCCATCCTTGACCTGGACGTACCTGCCGTTCCTGCAAAGATATGTTTTAGTAAATGAGAATAGCGCTTTCTCAGCTATAGACTTTAAAATAAATATATGAATCCATTAAATTTTTTAAAATTTAAGGACTTTACGTACCCCAAGTTGACGTGCTGGCGACCTCGTCGGGTTGCAGACTTCTCGATCGAGTGACGTTTGATCTCGACAGTGACGTGGGCGAGGGCGACGATGACGAGTTCCGATCGTTCGTCGGTGAGAGAGGGATGCGCGACGTCGCGCCGTGATCGTTGACATCTAGATCCCCCTGGAATCGCACGCGTCGCGACGTCGGCGTCGGCGGATCCGTCTGGCTGGCTCCAACCCCAATCCCGGGATTGACCGGCGACGTCGCCGGCTCTTGCGTCAGTACGCCGGCAGACGCCGCGCCGGCGGTCGATGTTGACACCGACGCCGACGCTCCCGACGACGGTCGCGGGGGTGGCGGCAATTCCGGCATGCTCGACGCGTGGGAGGGTGTGCAATTCTGGATGCATCTCAGGGGTTCTCGATCCCGCGCTTGCATCAGCCTGCAATGTAATTGTGATTTGCAATGTTAATGCATTTCTTGAATAAAAGTGAAAAATATTATATTGTATTTGCAAATCTTAGGTCTGGCTATATCTCATCTTTAGATCCTCCTGTTACTTATATTCGGCGTTTTAAAATTTTAGTCCGAACGCTGTACTGTACTATTCAAATCTCACTTAGAAAAATAGATAATAGTACTCGAACTTAGATCGTTGGCTCGAGTTTTCGTAACGTCGTAAAGTATCGTACCTTCCCAACTCGCTGCAGTTTTCTTCAGGATGAGAGCCTCGTTCCTGCAACAGTCTCTCAAGGTTTCGCTCCAAAAGTACCCTGTCGAGGCCGCTGGGCCTAGAACCGCTGGAAGGAAGTCCTTCCGCACCGAATTCGGGACTCAGGGCGTTCTGGGTACTCTGAGTGGGCGTCGTCGCCAAGGAAGCGGATATTTGTTGATGCCTTCTGGTCATCCGAGGCGAGTTCCTAGGAGATCCGAGGGTGTGCCTCGAGCCTGGAGGAAGCGGAGGTGGTGGCGGAGGGGGTGGGCTCGACGAACCCTCACTCGTGGTCACCGTCTGCCTCCTACTGCTCCTAGATAATATATTAGATTTTATCATATAATTTGTTAAAGAGATATTTTATATAAATGGTGATATTTAATATATAATCAAAAATATGATTTCGATTCCTATTATATATCTCGATATGAAGATATTTAATTATAATAACTTATCCCTTAATATTCCATCTCGTTCACATTTTATTTAATTATAATACGCAGTTTAACAGGGATAAAAATTACTAAAATTTTTATCTCATTTCGCCAGACGGTCATGTTGCAACGCCTCTAATTATTTCTCATTCCAGATTTAAATTATATCCACATTCGCGGCATGCTAAAAATTCGCGACAATTAGAAGCGTAATAAAATTTAAATGCGACATTTGGCCCTCCTTGTGCACGCCTCCGAAACGAGGTCGTTATGTATAAGCCGAATTTACATTCAACGAAAGGCGTCGCTCTATAAGTGGCACATTAACATGTCTTTAAGCATATGATCCAAAGTGGCTTCAATGCTTCGCTGATTGCGTTAGCGATAATATATGCCAACTCGAGTATCGTCTATCAAATATGTATATACCCCGTTTAAAATAACAATCTATATAAACCCTAAGTAATTTTCTGCTACTTATATAATAAAATTAAAATATTTTAAACGCATATCAAAGATGATTGACAAACGATTCAACGATTATCTCTTAATTATCATAATGTCTGTCCTAATCGTCCGAACAGAACGTAAGACTAGCAATCTACTTCACTAATATGCCGACAAACTTTAATCTCAGTTTCAACGATTCTCCCGCAAGTTCTGCTTCCAAAGTGAAACAAGTTAGACGGTGAAACCGGCTACATTAGTAAAATTTATCACCGCCGTAATAATTTCTCGGCGCGCAACTCGCGAACTTGGGAATGGCGCACGAGCTCGCGGACTCGCGCGTAATCGCGGGACGTTCCCCGGCGGCTATAATTTTTGCGAACAGATCCGCGCGCGAACCCCCTTTTCCCCCAGTCTCTCTTTCTCTCTCTCGGCAGCGGGGACAATGAAAGCAACCCCCGTGACCCCGCCGCGAGGCGAGGAGGTATGCGAGAGAGTACGCGCGGAGAGCACAGTACCTGAGGAAGGACGGCGGGGGTTGCGGCGGCCCGGCGGAGGAGTCGCTCGGTGTCGTCGGCGGTTCCCCCTTGCTGCACGCTATGCTGCAGTAAATGGCACCACGTCGCGGCAAGAACGGCCGGCCCAGGAGGGAGGTGCGGCAAGTGGCGCAGCAGAAGCAGGCCTCGGTCGCGTGCCAGTGTTGACCCTCGTGCGACATTTGGCCCTGGTCGACGCCGATCGGCTCGCCGCAGCTGTCGCAGTACTCGGCGAAGGACGCGTCGAAGCACCTGAGACAGTACGGCCGGCCCTCCCGCATCACGTACCGCTGACCGCCGAGCTGCGAACAGAGGAAGATGCGCGCGCTCTGTATTATGTATTTACGATTGCCATCCGCGAAGGTGGGACCAGACCAAGCGGGGAGCGCGGACGCGAACGAGCGGATCTGGCGCTGCAAGTACAAACGAGTGCATTGACAAATATGTTGCATCATTTTTACGTTAAAGAGAAGCGCTCGCCACGTTTGATAAACGTTCGTTCATCTTTGCTTGTTTGGTCTGGAGTCATCTTGAGAGATGAACGGATGTATTTCATCTTCAACGAAACGCTCGTTTAGACGAACGGAAGTCATATGAAAGATGAAACTTGAAAAATGAAAGACTGTACCGTATATGAACAACGCGTGCGATTAGAGTGAAGAACAAAGAATGAAATACATACATCACTTTTTTATAAATAAATAAATCTTTCATACATGTCATATCTTATTCTCTAACGAGAGAAGGTTTGAAACTTTGGCAGGTTGTCGATTTTAAAAGTAAATAGATTTTAGTAAGAAGGAAGAATGTATGTAAATATACATCATATCGAGAAACGGTAGCGCATTCCTCAAGCACAAGAGAACATAGTTGTCTTATCTCGGCGCGGAGAAGTAAGCATATAGCTTCGGTGATAATGGCGTTACGCCGGTGACCGGTTATTCACTGGAGCATGTATTCTACATACGACGGCGATCAGATAAAGCGTTAGGTTCTTAGAGTTCTCGCTTCTCGCGTACGTTCGCGATATAGATACCACGTTATCCCGCACTCTCAACCGGAGAGAATAACTCTTATATCATCACTTAGTAAATTGCGTCGAGTAAATTTAAATAAGAATCTCCTCCGTCTTCCCTCTTTCTCTCTCTCGCTCTGTATTTTTCCCAGGTTTCCTCCGCGCGCGTGATGAATGCATTTACAAGTTCACACCCGAAGCCAAACGCGACCGGTTGCGGGCAAGGCGGAAAGCGGGCGCTTGCTTCTGTGCCTCTCTCGCGAGCGACGATATCTAAGTCGGAAGACGTATCTGGAGATAGAGTCAGCTGGCGCGGGATTATGAATTGCTACGCAGCTGTAAATTCGATAGCGACGTAATCATTAACTCGGCGGCGTGGCGGCGCGCGTTTCCGATGTAGCGCGGCGGGATCGCGCCGGGATATACCGTTAGATCGAAACGACTCGCCGCGGCACGGAGGGGAATCGTCTTATGAAAAATCTGATATTCTACATTTATATATTTATAAACCCGATCCCATCATTGCTGTCGCGACCAGTCTCCAAACGGGGAGAGAACTTACGCCGTTATGCTGCATGTCCCCGTGTATGTAAGCGCGAATATCTTCATTCGTCAACCCGTAACAAATTTAATAATAGATATATAACTATATCTATCTATAAATATATAGCAGCCTCATAATTCTGAAAATTACAGTTTTGAATAATTCAAGTTCTCCATTTTAGAAAAATTGTTTCTTATTTATTTAGCCTACTAGTTCCTTCTTTCTCAAGAAACATCTCTCTGCAGGCTTTAAACCCTGATATAAGGAAAACATAATGTGACCGCGAAATAAGAACAGTCATCGTCGTCATATCTATCCTGTATTCTTACCTGTCGGTCGCACTCGAGGCAAGCAAAGTGACGCATATGCCACGCTCTCCCCTCGGCCTCGGTGCACTCGTCGGCGAGGATAATCTCGTCGCAGGCGCAGCAACGCGGCTTGAGGGTTTCGGCGTGGTGACGGCCGCAGTATAGCCTGCCGTCCCGCCAGAAGTAGATGAGGTCCACCAGGAGCTGACGGCACACGCAGCAGACGAAGCAGGCGGGATGCCAGAGGGCGGCTGGGCCCGCGCGGCTCGCCGCCACGGCCATCTCGCCGGCCGCGATCGCGCGGCCGCACTCGCGGCATCCGGCGCCGTGCGGCCGCTCGAGCTGGCTCGCGTGCCCGCGGCCGAGGGCCTCGCGTTTCCGCTGCGCCGCGAACACCCGTAGCTCGCGCTTCTCCTCCTCGGTCAGGCCGCTGCAGTAACGCGCCTCATTGTCGTGCGGCGGTAGCTGCTGCAGCAGCTGCTTCACCCGCTCCCGCTCGCCGGCACTGCCCGCGTACGGGATCTTGTCCTCCGGCAGCGCGCTGAAGTACAGATGCACCTGCGAAAAACAGAGACCCGTGAATTGAGATTGGAGTGGATTGGAGTCTCGAGCTAGGGGACGGAGCGTGCGTGTGCTCGCAACCGAGAGCCTCGTGTACCGTAAACCCTAATGTTGGGGCGGGCCAAGTGCGAACGATAATGCGAGCCTATCGTGAAAATTGCACGAGGCGACGACCTATAGTTACTTTACATCGAGCGTGGGACTTTGTATTTGAAGCATGCTATCTCCTCTTAACGGCTCGCGGAATACCGACGCACGTGTTCGCGACGTGGTCGTACAAGAGTTCCAAAAAAAAGAAATTAACATTTTTCAAGCTTAAGCGGGAACAAAAATTACAGGACCCGTTTGCCCATGTAGAGAAATCCTTATTGAAGGCCGGTGATATATATACGACACGTGCATTACATCGTCGATTATTAACTGACAAGCGAAATCGCGCAACAGACTCCAACTAATAGTTCAGCTGACTCCCTGTCTCTTTATAGATCGCATCACACCGGATATATGATATATATAGATGAGGGAAAGAATTTAGTGTCAACTGCAGCTGACGTTAACCGATGGTCGTTGAAACTCGCCCTGACCGTCGCAAATTTAGATAAGTATCGGGATGGGCACTGTCAACATACCGAAGAGACGAAGGAAAACACTGACGCGCGCGCGTTTATACTACCGGGATGGAAACCTGCTGCGGCGGAGCCGACGATAAAGGCGAGTAGGGAAGGCACGCGGGGATAAAAGGGTACGCGTAGTTTTATTTCGAGCGTATATTCTTACGACGGGCTGGTCCCGCGTCAGGACTTCGTGTCAACGTGGGTATTTCCATAAGAATATCGCCCTGGAGAGCGAAACCGCGCGCGCTCGATGGCCATTGGAATTTGCGCGTAATCGAGTTTCTGCACAATCTAGCGGTAAATTTCTCCCCGTAACGACTCGCGTCCGTTTATGAGTGGCAATAGCGTCGTCGACCCCGCGCATGCTATTAAACACTTCGCGCCGCGCGCGTGGGTCTTGCGTATGCTCATATTGTTTATACCATCCTCGAGACGTCGCCCAAGACATCTCCCTCGGGAAAAGGATCAAAATAAGTTATAAGTTAATAACAAAATGACGCAATAAAATATATGGGACAGTAGATACACATATAGGAATATTTGCAAGTGAACATTTTGACGGTGAGCGGACATACAATGCCATCCTCTATAAAATATAAAGTTTCTTTTGTTATCAGAAACTTGACTTGAGATATTAATAATTTTTGAGCTATAAATCAGTAAAAATAAAAAGATAGAACTACAAAGAAAATATATTTCTTTCTCTTTTAAATTATTATGCGCATTATATTAAGAAAAAACATTAAAACTATATCGCAAAGTTCAACATAAAACTCAGAAAACAAGATTTCAAAGATATCAAAGGGGTTACCGATTCTAAGAAGATATCGGTATCTTCTGATTCGCATAAAGATTGCAGATATTGCTTGCTGTCGCTTATTATAAATGCAAAATCTTCGCGAATTGCCGCGCGAATTGTTGTGCTTTCAGATACACTCGAGATCTTCGCGCGAAAACGCGAATTGACGGCATCGTCGTGCGAGGGGGGGATGGGCTTAAGAGCGCGAAAAGCTTGTTGCGCGGGATTACCGTCCCCTCGCCGAGAACGCCGAGTCATAATATATAATGCGCGTTAGACGTAATGACACTTAAAGTGAGTAAAGAAAACGCGCGCGGACGGACGCCGCTAGAACGAGGAGCTAAAGCGGGAAGACGGAGGCGGAGGAGAAAGAGAAGAAGAAGAGGAGGAGGAGAAAGAGAAGCGGATTTGCACGCACCGCACCGCGGAGTCGCGAAATAAACGACGATGTTCGCGCGCGGCGCGCAAAAGCCAGCCACCCATCGCCGAGAGGGAGAAAGAGGACTCTATTCCGCGCCGTGCCGACGCTCGCGCGTAAACCAATTAATGGACGACGAATGCGTTAGTTACCTCTTTCGGCGGAGGAGGAATCTAACGTGGCGTTATCCGATTTTACGCAACATCGTGCGTTTAATTAAGTAAAATGATTTCGTTTTTGATATTTCGCGACGCAGAACATTCCGGTGTACGAGAGGATCATAGATGTGTTAGAGAAATATGAGAAAAAGAAAGAGCAACGAGATAGTTTTTCAAGGTATTGATAATTACAAAATTATTTTGAAGGAATTCAAAGAAGTTCGCTAAAGCTTCTTTCATCGCGTTACACGGCAGCGTGATCCAAGGATGTTCCTTTTTTAAGAATGGAATCTCTCGAAAGGGGAGATCCAAAAGGGTACAACCACACAGTTAATACATTTTGTATCTTCTGCATTCTCTTCTTTGATGCCCTTTTTCGGGTGAACCCTCCGATTACGCTTTATCATCGTTATACCCAGCGAGAGCTTTCACCGGCGCGCGGCCTGATGACTCACTGCGCCGTCGTCGTTCACGATGGTAATCGCTTCGGCGATCTGGGGGCCCGCTGTCGCGGTCACTGGTCCCCGGCGAGACGAATCGCCGGGGACACCCTCGCATTACATACGTGATGGCGCGCGGCGGAGAGGCCTCCGTCTCCTTTCTTTCTCTCCTATCTCAACAGCGTATTAATTGATCTCTATTATTTCATAAAGTATAAAGGCATGTAAACATTTTTGCCCTCTGGTTACCCGATTTACTCCGCCTCATTATTTTAATCACCGACTTTTTCTGAAACATTATCGCACGTATACGCTCGTTGGTGTTTTTGAGAGATTGTCGACGACGCTCGATGCCCACAGGATTTTATTATCTCTCGAGATGAAATAAATGTTGTGTATATTTCATTTTACCTGGTCGGGCCTCAGCCCAGGTGGCACCCACGTGTACTCCTCGAGCGCACAGCCGCTGTCGTCGTCGCTCTGCGAGTGCCTCTGGTGATGCTGCATCAGAGCCTCCTGCAGCGCCAGGCCGGCCGGCGCAGCTTGCACCGGGCTCTTGAACGGCTCCTGGTGAGGCGCGCCCCCGACGCCGCTTGGGAAGGCCATGGCCATCGCCATCGGCGGGCCCGGGCCCAGGCCGAGTCCCGAGGGACCGCCCGCCTCCGTCGAAGCCCTCTGGTGCTCCTCCCGCGGGCACCTGCAGCTCCTGCACACTTTCCTGTAAGAAAAAAATATATATTCATAAGAATAATGGTTATTTCATTAATATCACATATTTTTTTTAATTGCGTTGCCATATCATACGTGACAGAGATTAAAACACTCCTCTTAATTTTTTTAAAGAGCCATTCTAATATTGTTATGGCCAATATCTGTTGTCTGTGTCGTAATTGCTATTGCATCCGCGTCGCATTACCTAGTCGAATAAATTTTTCGTAACACCACATTGTCTAATGGGAAAGAAGATAAAAATATATGCTAAATATAATAAATCTACGATGTACGTGTCAAGATCTCAAGATAGACGTAAAAAGATTCTCACGGGAGCAATCTTTGAGGAGCGCAATTGTGTTTTCTACGTTCATGTTTCCCTGAATTAAATTACGCACCTACTAATTTAGGATCTTCCTATTATTAAAGCCTGGAATCTAACCTAATTACAGACCTAAATTCTGTAAAATCTACCTGGGTTAGGGTAGCCTAGAATTCTGGAATGTAGAACTGTAGGTCCAAAATATATCCAACACAATATCCGGAAATTCTGCTTAATCTATAAATATTTCTGCACATACTAGTGCGCGTCACGTAAAGATATAAGAGGGAAATTGGGGACGTAGTAACGAGAGAAATAGAACATGATAGGTACACGACGAAATAGAACGAACAATGAATTATCATCATCTAACCGCCAACAGCGCCTGGTTCCTCGCTTGAATAAATCAGTACGTTTCAATCTAAAATTCTCCGCTCCGCGAGCGTGATAGGTACGGAAATCGCACGTGCTGTTCCACATGTTCTGCATCAGCGAGCGCAAAGCTATCGAAACGTTCATGCGAGGATGTCTTCCACCGTACAACCGCGAGTAACGATTCCTGATTAATACAGATTCTCCGCTGTGGGCTGTGTAAATACGCCGTTTGCGACCAACGTCGAGGATGTTAAGGCTGTTAAATGGGAAATTCCGTTCTAGATAAGCCTATGTGAAAGTATAAAAAAAACTTGATAATATGTTCAGTCGCACGGTATTTGATTTTTACATCTCGAAATCTTCGCATCGTTAAATTCTTGGCTCGTTAAATCTAATTTCTACGAATATGTGATCGTGTGATATCGCTCCAATAACAGCGTAACTCTGTAATATATTATTTAGCAGAATGTGACTCTACGTTTCCTCATACATTTATAACTTGTAATATTAAATACCTGGAAAATCACTTTGCAATTTAAATCAAACTTGTGGAAATATACGTGGAAAATTAGATATAGAATAAAATATGACTTTTTAAAATGTAAAATTTGTCAAAAGTTCTTAATTTTCACTAGCATAATTTCGAAAGGCTTTAATATATATATGTTAAGAAATTCGGATTTTTATCCAGAAATATTTCACACACCCAACGTACACACACGCACAATTTTTTCACCTAGATTTCAAAATAAACGCTCCATATTTTTTCACAGTATATTTTTGTAACTAATTCCTTTCTGGCCTCCTTGAATCGTAAACGAAAATTTTACGTCCAAGAAAAAAATGTCGAAAGGTTGAAAAACTCATTCCTCTCTGTCAGCGGCAGCAACAACTTACTCCGAACAACCGGCGGCCGCATCGTAACCCGAATGCACTGAACCGCAGTCAGCTACGCGGCCGCATTCCGCGTCTCCCGCGGCACGGCGACCGAAACTGGTCCCGTCGTCGTGATGGGCGCCCTTCAGGAACTCCACGCACTTCTCCGTCGGGCTCGCGTGCGATGTCGCCAACGCCGGACAGCCGACCATCGCGGCGACGACGTCATCGACGTCATCGTCATTGCCGGTCACGCCATTCTCGCGATTTCTCAGAAACGCATCGAGGTAGTGATGCTCGGCGTCGGTGATGGTCGGTAAATCGTAAACACCGGGCGTTGTCCAGGGCGCGTCGATGCCGGCGGAACGCGCCGCGGCGTCCTCGTCATTCTGACCGCCACTATTTCTGGCGTCTTGGTTGTTCTTTCTCCCGTAGAGCTTTCGCAGGTACGCCTCCTGATGGCTCCTGGTGGCCCAGCATCCGCCTTGCCACCATCGCTTCGAGCCGAGCACCGCCGTGCGTCTTCTCCGCGCCAAGCTCGACATGCTTCTTCTTGCGCGATGAACGGCGGAACGCGACGGGCGAGCAACAGCAACCACATCCGGACCGACGACCGACGAGGACGGTGGTCGTTAAGATCGATTTCCACCGGGCGGTTTCTTCCTCTGTGTGCTACACGGCGTAACCCCGGCCCGGACGGTAATAATCGCCGTGGCCGAGACCTTCTAATCTAGAGAACGCCGGCGGGGTTCTCTCTTCTTCCTTCCTCTTCGCCCCTCGGTATATTATGTCCCTTTTCGCGACCACCGCCGCTCGTCCTCTCGCAAAAGCTAATAAGGCGACGCTTCGGGGCACTCGAGACACACCGGGGTTTTTGTGTGCTTCCACGTAGAAACCCTTCTGCGAGTGTAAGCGTATTAAATGCCTCCTCGTGGTATACGCTCTTGATTGCGTCTGGAGCCCGACTTTCCGGCTTTCTTAGAAATAATGGCTCGTCGAAGAGGCGTTTGCCCGTCGCAAACAGAGTTTTTGCGGATATATTCGCTCTAGTCGGAGTCTTCTTGGGGGAGCTGATGAGTTATACGTTTCAGCTTATCTCTCAATATTTTTTCCTTGACGTCAACTTTGTTAGCTGATCGATAGACGATCGGTCATCAAGACGTCATCACGATATTCGAGACTTTAAGTTTCCTCGCCACGTTCCTTTTCGCTTCCCTCGAATGCGTTCTTGTCAGTCATCACAAAGACCGCCTGATCTGTTCGCCGACGCACCTTCCGTTGCAGTTTTCTCCATTATCTCGAGATGTCAACGACGCCCGCGTTCGCAGCAACATCGCGTCGGGATTCATCGCTGTACACCGCGCGCGTCATTCTCCTCGCATCGATGCGGAACGGACGTAGGGAGGAAATGAGAAAATTCGGGAGATGCTGTCGCTGTTTTGTCCCACGGAGATACCCCGTCGGAATAGAGACGCCCGTCTTACGGAATAGAGGCGTCTCGCGTCGCGATTGAGTCGCCTCGTGTTGGACGGAGCGGACGCAAGAATAGAGGGTTCAATCGCGTGGTGCCGCGGCACCGTATCGTCGTCGTCGTCGTCTCGCGAACGTCTCGCCACCGGCAGGATCGGGCTCATCGCGCCGCCCGTACACCATCTCTCGATTGGCACGCGCGCTCGCGAAACGCGAGCGAACCCGCAACCCGCGACTCGACCTCGGTCTCGCGCAACAAGGGCAACAGAGATAGCAGCGGTGAGGGAAGAAGAGGGAGCGGGGGACGGATCGGAGAGAGAACAAGGAAAGGGAGAAGATCGAGTGCGCTCCGGCGAAAGCAGTCGCCGTAGGAGGCGAGGCGCGCGAGAGGGAAGGATCGTGAAAGATAAAGAAAAAGTAAGATAGATAGAGAGAAACAGAAAGAGAGAGACAGAGAGCCAGGGAGAAAGAGAGAGAGGGTGGGTCGGAGGGATGAGAACCAATCTGTACGTATAACCGGTAGTACAGCACGGATTAACGTTTTAATACGCGACACCTATCGCGCGGTACAAAGACAGTCGGTCGATCGGCCGGCACCCGAGATACATGATCTCGAACTCGCGTCCCTCTCGGGACCCGATCGCGGCGGATGCGCGGAAACTCGCGTGCGCGGATGACAGCCGCGGACAATTCGCGTGTGTCACGCGGAATGATGAACGATCATTCGTGGCTGTTGATCGAACGGTCCACGCGTCATGGAAAGGCACACCATTTTCCGGAGTACTTCTCGGAGTGTGGTCGTTGCAAGTCGTCCGCGTGCGTTTTCAACTGCGACACTCGCGCGGAAACTTCACGACGATCGATCGCGATCGCGAAAAACACAAGGGAATGCGATTAACGCGCGGCGCGACGCGACGCGCATTAAAACCTTCGAGAGGCGGCGTCCTCGTCCTTCGTTCTACCGGCACGGGGCGTGCTGCGGCCGAGCGGACACTGAACATACTCTGGGACTCAGCGGGCCCCCGTGTATGCGGGACACGGGGCGAGAGGGGGACAGGCCGGGGCCCGCAAGCGAGTGCCGGCCCCGCGCGAGGAAGGAGGAACGAGCGAGCGAGCGTGCGAGAGTCGCGTCGGTGCGTGTAACTTTACCAATACGCGCGCGAACTCCCCTCCTCGCCGGGGAGTCTCCTTCTCTTTCTGTCTCTCGCTCCTCTCGATATATTTATATTCGTTTCTAATACGTGCGGCGTGTCGGGGCCCGACGCCTCTCGCCGTGGGCCTCACCGTCGGAATACGCGGGGCCCGGTTCCGCGTATGCGTGCCCCGCGACGGGCCTCGGGCCCCCGAGCGGGCGAACCGAGGACGCTCTGCTTTGCTCCGCTCTGCTCTACTCCGTTCTGTTTCGTTCTGTTCTCGGCGAGGAACAACTTTTGCTACTTCTGCTACGACGTCGTTCTAAGAGGTATGCCGCGTTTCTCTACGTTGTATGTGAGAGACTACATTTCGTTCGCTCTTCCGTCGCGATTAAGTATACCACCAGCTGGCTAAAAACGAAAATAAAGAGAAACATTTCTATGCTGCGGGAGCTAGTTGCATTTAATAATCCTTAAATTGCTGCAGATGAGAAGACCCGTCCCATAGAGAAGATAAAAGACTAATTGCTTGCTGTGCTAAATGCAACTGATAACTTAACCAGACTCTTGACTTTAGTTTTTATCTCTAAATAAGGGGTTTGCAAAGTGCAAGTGCTGCAAGAGAACGGAATAAATACATAATCTGTAAGATCCACTTTGGATACGACTTTGCATTTAGGTGGATTTCACATTTATAAACCCGGCTTATTCTTGTCTCGAAAAATCTTCAAATATGTACATACACAAGTACCCTTTTTACCCGATTTCCAAGAGAAAAACGGAATTAAGCTTCAAGGACTTCGAAACAGTTGTTTTATCTAAATCGGTGTCAAATCAGGATCGGTAAAAGGCATGCTAATTCTTGTCGATCGTATTTAGATACAGATCCAAATTAACATTTCGAAGGGTCTTCCGTTTCGGTTCACCGTTCAGATATCGCCGGTAACCTGTACCTTTCATAGGGTTATCAACAAACAGAGATAGAGCTTGAAAAGCCAGACCACCCAAATCGGAAATCCTATTTCTTGTGTATGTCCGTTAGGTTATTAGCTCTTACTTTTACATAAGCCTTGCCTATTTCAACAGCATCTCATATACGCATCCTTCACGCTTAAGATAAGTCTATCTCTGAATTAACATGTTAATTAGACGATGTATAATACATGAGCCGCGCGTACTCGTTGATTTCATATTTCTCTCCATTCCTTGGAAAATTATATATATATCTTTTTAGACAGTATCAGTGAATTAATCACGAAGAACAAAGATAACATTTTATGGCAAGTGCTCTTCGTCGATAATTTCGAAAGTGTTTTTCGCCTGTCATAGCTAAAAAAAATTAATGAACGTTTATGGTAATGTGTAGCACAAATATTCTCTTGACTACATTCACTGTTTGCTAATTCTTTCTTTACGCTGTCACTGAACCGTACGTCCATTACGGTATTATCGTCTCTTATTTACCGTGTACATTCTTATATTCTCACGCGAGAATTAAGCTTTCCTTAAAACAACAAAGTAGTTATCTTGCCTATTTTTCACATGCTCGAATGATTGAACGACGCTTAAAGTAGGTCATATTTTGTCCACGACATTAATCGACTCGGAAATCGCACCGGATTATCGCAGCTTAGTTTCAATCTCCATCCATAATAGAGACGTCCATTACGAATACCGCGCGGTTGAAAAACACGAGTGTTCTCGTTGGATTGTGCCCATGTGTAATTGGGTCCATTCGTAACATGGTCGAGGGATGTAACATGGCGATTCATCCGTACGTGCGCGACACGCCTCCTCCGTGAAGGAAGCCGACCGTATTCCGCTGGCCGGATCCAGTCCTTTAAGGTAGACCTTAAGATTTTTCCGCGCCGGAGGTGCGATCGGCGAGAACACGTCCTCGCGGAGTTCACCGCAAAAACTGTCACACGCGAGGCGAGGCGAGGCGAGGATTTCGCTCAATGGATGGCAGCGGTCGCGCAAAAACCGCCGGCAGAATGCCGCTTGGCATTAAATAAGACTCATAAGAGAGGAACGGCGATACTCGAGTGACACCGCGAGCGCTAATGTACCGTGTCTTATTGCGGATTATTCGATTAACTTTACAGTTCGTTCCACCGAAGCTTAGCTACCGGGATCAGCCGCGATATCCGGTAACAATAATCCGTGGGACGGTCGTCGGGCTTCATTCCGATATCAAAATTTACGCTCGTAGTAGCGACTTTCCCCACGAGGTGCACGACACGCAACCGGGGTCAATAAAAGTCGAGGAACGTAATTTAATTTCTAAATTTAATTGAATTAAATCGGGAAGGTTTGCTTATATACGAGCCTGTCATCGCCCGGTACGATTTATGAACGCTCGAAGATACATAAAAACATAATGACCCTGATATTGGACAAAGAGTTTCTCGCTCACTCTCCCTTCTCGCCGGGGTATACTTAGCACGTCGTTTCACATTCCCGCGGCGACACGATTTCTCCGTAGCGCGTCTCGCGGCAATCTAATCGTAAAAAGAATTTAACGACTCGTTAATGACCATCGTTCACGGCAGGACGATTTCCCGCGGATCAATAAATTTTTACGATCCAAGGCGAGAAGCGTCTCCTAAGCGGCTCCCGCGCTTCTACCTTTCCATCTCTCTCCTTTTTCCTCCCTTCCCGATAGATATCCACCGATAAACCGATACAAGCCGCGGCGGTATTTTTCGTCGCGGGATCGATTTCCTCGCGCGGTTAATCGCGGGCCCGCTGCCCTTCGACCGGACAGGCAAATGCGATATCCGGTAACGGCGGTAACTGCGTTCATCCAGCCTTCTCCGGCGTGTAAAACTACATTGTAGCGATCGGCATACTTACTTCTTGCGGCTGCCGCGCAGATAGAAATTGCTATTACTTCTCTCAGAGCGGGAAGCGGCCGGCATAATCGCCGTGTGCGCTATGGTACCTTCGGCGAGCGGCTGCGCCGGTACCGCAACCGCGGCGCGGCGTGGCCAATGTCGCACGACGGAATTACCGGCTGTCTTACCGTACCGTACCGTACCGTACCGTGCCCACACCGGTGGACCCCAGGGTTCTCAAACCGCGGAATTTTTGCGCGACCGACGATGGCCGGCGCGAATCGACGAGCGACGGACGCGGAAACGCGGTCAGCCGACACACCACAATGCGACTTCCAACGCGCCTGCATCTTAATTGACTTCTGTATACTGCGCGAAAAATGAGATACGTTTTGCTCGTAAATGTACGTTACGTTTGTTAATTTTATTACATGTGAGGAAAATACATTTATACGTCATAAAACGCAGACATCGCGATATTTGAAAGATGTGTTAAAATAATCAAGATTCTAGAAATTCTAATCTTGGTAGCTGATAGTGTCAATTAAAATCAAGTGCACTGCAGGCGTATATAAAATCCGAAGTATCGATAATCGCGCGGATAAAACGTATTTCAATCAAGCGTTTCAAGAGAAATGAGAAACGTTGTAACTATCAAGAAAATTAGATCTCAAGAAAAGTGTGAGAATCAAGAATATAATTCAACGGATGGAAGTCAAAGTCACGAGAAGATCCCGACGTAGAAAAGGGATTTGTTTTGTTTTCGCGGAACACCGTCGTCGCACAGTTTGAGTACCCCTGCATCTAGGTGCATCCTGCACGCGAATAACTCGGCCTGCACGATCGTACACGCCGCTTACAACGCGTTCATCAACGTCGACGATCAAATGGATTTTCGCTTATGCAGACTGATGTATCGTTTATACTTAGCGTCATCGCCTCGAACGACTATATCCGTTTGGGCATTACATTGAATCGTACCCGTCTGAAAACGCCTGGTTTGTAACACGCAGCGAGATTCGCAAATTGCCAATTCGGCCTTGTCCTTTAATCGCTTTGTTTTTCGCAGCATTCACGGTCGTTCGACGTCTTTCGGTCAACGGTTACTTCACACATACATATATTTTTCTATAGCGCCATGGCCTTAATGTTTCTCGAAAATAGCGCTGCAATTTGCTAACTTTTGCTTTCCTACGTTCGTAAGAATTGAGCTTGAATAAAGCCGACACTTCTGAACAAACGGGTGTATGAATACCGCCACGTTGCGAGCCGTCCGCCCATCACCTGTTTCGCTTAGCACGCAGGTGTTCCGTGAAAGTTACTCTACTAGAGTCATTCTACATTGTAATTGTACATACCAGGATAACCGTGCAACATTACCATAATTCTGTTTCATTAAGATGCAAAAATTTATTTTATTGTTAAATAAATGACACATCAATCATCTTCCTGTATGTTTTACGAAATTACTAAGACAATCAATTGTAATATCTTCAATCACCGATTATTCTTTTCCTTCATTGCTGCAATCCGATCTTTAACTTCTTTTGCGAATATCGAAATTGTATATTTTCGAGATAAATTTCAAAGACGATTCCATTCGTTTATTCTTCGCGGAAATAACCAGCACCTGCTGACCGATCTTTCAGTCATATTCTGCGACGACAAACGGAATCAGGCTCCTTCGAGGAGGGCGACGACGACGCAGGTGCATCGAGACGATGCGGTAGAGCGAGAAGAACGAAGGTACTCAACGCGTCGCGCGTGCGCTTGCTCGCTTTCTTTCTTTCCCGCGCTTCTGGTAGCGAGAATCAGCGGCGGTGGTAAAGAGGACGACGAAGTCGCTACCTCGCTCCCCCCCGTTTCCCACGACGGCTCATTACGGCTTCCCGACCCACCGCGGCATTCCCGAACGGAACGCATCGTTCGCAAGTGGGATTCTCTGCATCACGCTCGACTTCTTCTCCGTTAAGAACTTGGGCTAACACGTTCCGTAGAACGGGACCCGTAGGAGGGGGACTCGTTTCAATATTTGTACTGGAAACGTGCGCGGGGGCGAGTACCGATTCTTACGCACGATTCTCGTGTATTTTCCCGGGTCCGAAGGACGCGGCAGCGCAACGCTGCCAGTCGGCGAAGCCGGCCCTCGACGGCTACCGGGAATTGGTTTTGCCTTATACGTTAATACTCGTCGTCGAGTCCGTCCGGTGTGCGAGGTGTCCGCCGGAAAAGGCGGTAGCGGTATCCCGACGCGCGAGTAATTTGCATCTGATTTCTTTTTAGCGGATAGTCACTTAACTCGTGACTAATTGGTTAAATTATTTAACACACCGAGTATCGCGCGGATGGAAGAAGGAACTTAGTAGGTAGGGGCCTTGAATGCAGGTTTTTATTGGGAGCGAGTTTACGTCGAGATTCAGACGGAGGGGAAGCCTGCTGTTGGCGTGAAACTTTTCGTCGGGATAACTATACACAAAGAATGCTTAAACGCGAGCAAGTTTCACTTTATTCGAATATACATCTATCATAATAATTTTTGAATCTTTATTCGTAAAATATTATTATTGGTAACATATCGTATTAATGAGAGTTATATTTCTTCTTTTCTTCAATAATGTGGAGCATATATAAAACAAGTATCTTAATTGGCTGATTAAACCAATTGAGATAGCCACGAGAATAATTTTCTCGCCGTACCAAATTATACCAATTAGACTACAAATGACGTTAATTGGTAAAGTACACCTATAAATATAATTGTTATCTGTTTTTCTGACTATGAGATCAAAGCCCAGGTCTCGGAGGACCGCCGCGCACAGGTAGCAGGACGATTTTCTCGGCGGACATCTGTCGACGCGCGCACGATACTCCTCTACAATTCTCATTATACCGCATTCTTCGGGATGGTACGGTGTAAATCTATGGCGTGCGAGATTTATGGTGCTGTACCGGCGCCGACACTGCCTTCAAAAGATTTCTTCTTTTCTTTCTCGATCTCAATCCCGCTATTTGGGAAGCAAAAGAGGAGAATACCGCGCGGTGGTTGCCCCGAAGGCGAATTACGAGAATACGACTCGGATGAGAGCGCCGTCCGTGTGTATCATCATTGAAAACAGGTACGTCCGGACTCCCTAGGGTTGGACCAGAAACCGCAACGGGGTAACGTTACAGCAGTATTCGCGGAAAATTAGCGAGGTCCCGATGCGGATGCGTTTACGCGATGCAGCTCACCGCGACGAGTGTTTCTGACAAATATAATTGTCGGGCTGTTAACCACGCCCCACGGGGAGATGCCTGCGTTATTAGAGATCGTCTTTCGTTTAATTCGCGCGTATAGATTTTCATTGCTACCTTGCGGAGCGATGGATTACGCCGGTACGATACGGCCACGCGATGCGTAATCGTCGGATCGCCGGATACTTCTTGTCTGGAGAACGAGGGCGGAGCAGCGATCTCGGAGATTCGATTGCCAATCGATGGAGCGTGCGCGAAACGTTTAACGGGGAGCCTAAATTGTGCGGAATGCGCTCCTAAACACGTCATAATCAGAAGGCATATTAGAAGAAAAAAAATTCTCCATTCTGTTTTATTATCATCTATTCAACATTGATACTAAAGCATCCTATACTGTGTCTCTCAAGTTTCCGTACTTTTCATCAGTTACCAAATTTTTCTTTACGAATGCAGAGATGACTCTTTTAACAAAAATTTACTCAAATTTATTATTTAAAGAACCCAATTGTGCGAAACGAAAAGGTTTAATCTCGCTAAAGAGATACCTCAGCTTTTCGTAGTTACGACTTTCCTTAGAAAATAATGAGAATAACATGTCGAATAATGACTGCCGAAGCTCTTCGGGCGGGATACACGAGTGCTGCATTAAAGGAACGTCGCGTTATCAAAAATTGGCCATTTCGGTGCAAAAGAGAGAAGCGAGAGAATCTTTAATCACGCACAATCTGTCACGGCGATTATCTATTTATATGTGGCGCGGAAAATAACTTATGCCCAACGAAGAGTCAATAAACACTCCTCGCAATATCGTTACGGTCGTAACGTGTCCGCTCGAAACGACGGACTTCTTTTCGTGAGCAGCACCGCCAACTTCAAATTCCCAATTATACGATATGGGATTCTCGTGAGGTCCGTATCGTCACATCGCGCCCAATCTTACGACTCCGGTAATTTACGTTAACGACGATCGCCGCGAAGCGAGATCCGCCATTAACCGGTAGAATTCTAGTCTCCACGGTGAACGCCGAAAGAGCAAACGCTAATATTCCCTCATTCGCGATAAATTAATTCCTGGAAGACCGGTATATCGCGAAGGCCCGCCGTTTCTTAGGCTACCAGCCTGTATAACGAACTATAAGAGCCGTATAAAATGTAAACTAGAAGATAACTGCGGGATTGTATCGACAGGATTGGAATAAAAAAAAAAGATCTTGAGAATGTAAGAGCCGCATATGGCTTTAAGAAAGCTAGAATATCGCTAAGACTCTCATTAACTACTATACAGAATTCTGACTAATTAGACATGCTATTATAATTTTATGCTATCTTATAATTAAATTAAGTTTATAACATTAAGATCAGAGCTCGGCAGCTGCCAACGTAATAAATTCGCTATTCATATATTTAATCTTCTCTTGGATATATTTTCAACTTAATCGAATGAACGAGTTTCAATCTGAGAACGAGCCTCTTCGTTATTCATCCGACGCAACGCGACAAGTAGCGGCCGCAGGAATTCCCGGCCAGGGGAAAGGGGGAGGGAACAAAGCATTCCGCGAATATTCGTACCTTACGAACGGTCGGTCGTCCCCCCGAGGCGATCGCGTCTCGCGTTGATCGAAACCGCGGTTTTCGATCGGCGGGAACCGACCGCGGCGCGGCGTTCCGTCGCTTCCAACCGGAGTTCTAATCTCGGTCGGTCGGTGGACGGAACTCGTTCGGTGTCGGAGACCGGAGGAGATTCCGCGAATCGCACTCACGCGAGTGCGAAGGGATAAGGCAATCCCCCGGCAGTGGAATTATGCAGATTGCAGGTTGGAATCCATCTCCATCGGCTCGCCCGAACGTACGTGAGTTCATCCGCGCGGCGATGTAAGATGCGCACGGTTTGTGCGAACAGCGGTTGCCACGGGTATATAGCTTTTCGCTCCGTTCGTTCGTTCCTTCGTTCATACATTTGTCCGTCTGTTCGACTCCGTCGACCTTCCGCGGTCTGCGCTTTAATGCACGCTTATACGCGACGCCGAGCGCCGCACACGCGTGCATGTTTTGCGTGCGCGGACGTTATTGCGGGCCGACCCGTCCGACACTCGCGACTTGATAAATGAGCGAATTAATCGCCATTATTAACGGTAAAATTACTACCTCTTAATCGCATTGCGTTAACGTGCCTCGCGCGCTCGTACTTCTGCCACCGTCTCTCTCTCTCGCGGTACAAAATGCGCGCCGAATTACATACAGACACACACAATTACGTACATGTACGCATCCGTAATCCGAGATGCCCGTCAAGATGCGGCGTAGCGAATTACGCGGTCGGGGAAGGAGTCGCGAGGGTGGAAAGGGGCGGATAAGAAAACGCGAGGCGTTTTCTCTCGGCGCAGAAAACGACGCGGAAATTTCGCGTCCAGTCTTCCTCACGGCGTCGGGATGCTCCTCCTCTATTTTCATTCCTGAAAGATCGCCCCCGGCCCTGCTCGCGCGATCCGGTTTACCTATCTCGTCCAATAAACATCGGTCCGTCTCTCGATGGAAAGTTCTGACCAAGTCTTTCCTTGCGTGCGGCGACGGCGGCAGCGGGCAGTCCATCGACGATGCAGCGTCGCTTGACCGTGAAAAACGCAGCGCGCAAGTCGCGAAGATAAAAGCGCGCTCGCGAGTACCGTTCGCGATCTCGTTCCCTCCAGTGGTCTGTCTTCGAAATGTCAGAAGGAATTATAGGTATGCCTTGTTGACAGCACACCGCTAGATTCCGCGATTAAATATTATAATAATATTTATGGAGGTTATTGGGTCGATAGACTTTAACTTTCTGTTTAATTTAACGCGGACTACAAATAATAATCGAGTTGTAATTAATTATATAGTTGTGAGTCACACAACTTAACTTTTTTCCCAAGATTAAAGACGCTTGTTTTATAGACCTACTTAAATGCTACTCTAATTCTCATTTCCTTTACCTGCGTGATAGATCTTATTTCTTTATACGCTTTTAATTAAACGAGAATTAAAACTAATTGGGCTAACAAGTAACAAAATAAAATTAATCCTACCGAGAATCTCTAAGATAGCGATTTAAATGTCAACTACGGATTTAATCAAGATTCAGCCGCGACAGGCGCGGATTCTAAATTCAGATTTTCCGGGCGCAAACAACGGCGCCAACGATAATGGTCGCGATCTCACCCGTATCTGGAGAGGATCATCGCGATTATGGGAGAGAATCTCGTGCGAGATTCAGGTAGTAGCGACGGGCCGGCTGCCTGAGTCGGCTCCTCAGCGAGCCCTGCGGAGAAGATACGAGAAGAGAGGAGAGGAGAAGACAGGAGAGGATCGCAGCCGAGAGAGAACGAGTCGGTCGCGGCTATAATTTAGAGAATAATATACTCTCCGGAGGCATGCATTAAGCTTCCCGTCTCCCCGGGAAACCTCGAGTCGGACCGAGACAGAAAGAAGCAGAGACAGAGAAAAAGAGAAGGGGAGAGAGGCCGCCGCGCGTATTAAATCAAAAATACAATTTGCCCGTTAATTCCTCCGCGCTATTAACCGGATGTTAGACGTGTACGGCCGTCACGGCGGCGGATCCCCCGACGAGGACGTCGCTGAAACGTCCTTCAACGCGACTCCGGAATTTCGCGTCGGCCCGCCTCGGCGCCGGGGAACGTAACTCTTATTCACGCGCGGACTCAGAATCCACGGAGAGAAATCGCGCCGCGCTTGGCAATTCAGGCAGCAGCCGGAGCCCCGACTTGTCCGGAGCTCAGCTCGGCTCGGCTCGGCTCGGCTGTACCCCGCGGGAAAGAGGGGAACGGGAAAGAAGGGGAGAAAAGGGATACGAGGGGAGAGGGCGAGCTGTAATTTAGAGAAAAACGTTCGTCGGAGAAGCCGCAGGGCCCTACTTTTCGTGCTGCCCGCCGACCCGCCTACCTGGCCTCTATTACGCGCGCCGGATCAGAAACAACCTGCGCGTCCATCGAGTTCGAGCAACAGCAACAGCAGCAGCCGCAGCGGCAACAGCAACAGCATCAACCTACATCTCCCTTCCTTTCCCCAATCCGCTCTCTTGTGTTTTCTCGCGCGGAGCCCTATTCCCTCCTCTCTTTCTCAGCCCGCGGGCCCGCTTCTTCCTCCGCGCGCGAGCTGCTCGCCTCGAACATGCCCAGCGAGGGCAGCGTTACTGCCCCGTACGTGAGTCGAGTGAGCTTAGAATGCGCTGTGAAGAGAAATCCAATCAATCCGCGATTACCCGCGCGCGAGCAATAAGGGGATGAGAAACGCGAGGATGCGCCGAGTAGGGCGAGTTCCCACCTCGCGCCTGCACTTCCAGGTGTTTGAGTTCGGGGGAGTGGGGTCGTGGATTAACGCCTGCTGGAAATTACATTTTATTTGCTCGCCCGTCGATCCCGACCCTCCAATAATCTCGTTTTGCCAGCTCATTGCTAGAGAGATGGATCATTATTTTATATTATTTGATACCCGCCATCGCCGACAATCAGCAAATATCGCGGTATACATTCTCGCCACAAAATGAATTTCTACTTCAAAGCGTCGTTGAGGTAAAATATTTTTCGCCAAAATAAAATAAACAGAAAATGTGTGCACGCGTAAAAGACTGTTGCTTGTTATTTGCTTTTACTAAATCGTCAATCAATTAGAAACTATTAAAAATTTTTCAGATATAATTGCTTTATATCCTTGTTTTTCTTTACCAAAGTATTCTTGCTCTTATAAAAACACGATTCGTCTTACGTCAGAACAATCTATTTTTACTCGGCGTCTGTTCGTTTAATTTGAAGATAAAGTAATTACGCACATCCAAAAAAGTATCTTCGAGGAGCAACCACTTGAACCGAAATAAAATGAAAGAGGAAATAGAATCCTCGCCGTCCGTAAAATCTGGCTGTGTACGGTCGTTAAAACTCGCCGTAATTCGTTTAATTGAAACGCGAATTTCATCGAACTCATTGTCGAAACGTCGATACGCTACGTACCGATCGCGCGGCCTCGTCCAATATCCTCCGCTGAAAAAAATTATTGCATCTCGCCGCGATACGGCGATTAATACTGGACCGAACAACGGAGCTAATGAAACGAGCGATGCGCCTCCCGATATAGGATGCACTACATTGAGCGCCGGTTAATGGCTAAAATTCCATAAAACGAAAGCGAGAATCGCGTGTGTGGCGACTCTAAGCACCGTAGAGGAATCCGTCTTCTTTAGTGGCGGAGGCTGGGTCAGCAGCCGCGATTCGCAGCTACTTTAAGGCTCCGACGTCTTTTTCCACCCGCGAGATTTACCGAGAAGACCGAGAAGGAACAAGAGCGGTTCGTTAATCCCGCCGGGAAAGGGAGAGAGATGCTTTTTGCCGCTTGTTCCCGTAGGATACGTGCGGAACGCACGTTCCACCGAGACAGTCCGGCCGAGCTTTAATTATGAAGCGACGATCGGGGGGAGGGTAATAATTTCGTGACGGTTAAGCCACGTTTGTTCTACGGCAATTTATTTATTAACGGTTAACGATTACTTCACTCGCGGGCGCGATTAACGCTGACCGGAGAGGGATTACCGATGCAAGAAGTCTCAGGTGGGATATTCTTTAACGATCGCTACGACCTCGCTTCTTCGCTGATTGAGTTCTTTCCTTCGGGTTTTCTGCTCCCCGCAGGTGCATTCGTGGACAAAAAAAAGGTAGAGTGCTTCTAATGAACTGAGTTCTAGGTACTCCTAGTTACAGAAGCTCTTAATGATGGACTACATCGATGGGTGTATTGATACACGGATCGTGCGAGATACATTCTTTATCGATAGATCTTCAACTTCAGGATCTTATTGGATCACTGGATGATTGATCTTTCAGAATCTATTAAACTTTTAGCTTTTAGGTTTATTGGATCTTTTTTCAAGCTCTCATTTTTTCATATCGTTAAGCGTTTTTATTTTTCTAACATGTATTGTGCAATCTAAATTTCTAAAGGACGAATTTTAATTTCTACTTATCACTATAAATTCAATCATACCGATTACTCCTTGTTATTCTGTATTAACTTATTATCCTAGAATTTTATCACATTATTGTATATATTTTTATAGCACGCTTGATTATCTTAGATAAATGGAATTCCTTAACGCAGAAGTAACGTATCAAAAAATAATATTTATTTTCGTTCCCGTTCAGTTATCAAAAGTTCATGTGATGTTTCAATCCTCTACAAAAAGAGATGTTTAAATTCAAGATGAAGACATAGCTGAATGGACAAAGATAGCGGCGCAGCATACAAAAATACCAGCCTGACGATGAATATATTCGTGTCAGGAGAGATAAAAGAAAACGAATACTCGGAGCTTGTCTGCGCGGGAGAGATTCTCGTCGTCGACGATGTGGTAGGAGCGGGTTACCTTTGAAGATCGGTATCGTTGCCAATGACAAAAGTTCGTCCCGTCTTTCATTCCGAACCTATCTCAACTGTAGACTTTTACCGTCGAATAATAGATATTATCAGAGTGAAATCTGTCTGTTCCTTCACGAAAATCATAATAGATGACAAGTACGTACATTCTCATATTTTTTTTTATGATAAATCGTACTCGTATGTATAAATATTTTCACGTGCACATGCAGGATGTAATTTCAAGCTTTACATGTTTCATTTAAATTTCTATACAATTTGCGACAAAAGATAACGAACTAAATCGAATATTTCTGAATTGAGATTTTTTTTCCTTGGCCTTCTGACTTGCGAATTAATCTAAATTGAGATCGCAATTACTGCCATAAAATAAAACGCAACCAAATAATTAACAAGCTCAAATTAATCACATAAAGTATATCCGCCATCTGTAAAAAAAGGCCACACAAAACGAAACCTTTTTAATAAAAGAATCCGATGATATCGCACCTTGATTCCTTCGCGGACAGGTATGTTTTATAATCATGCGAGGCTATTACATCGTGCTCCTTCGCGTATCCGCCTACGTAGTAATAATACGTGACTTTCGGCGATGAGTTACGTCGCGGGCGAGCGGCTTTTCGAGGTGGGCGCAGGCGGGTGCGGTAAATCCGTCATGGGACCGTGACAGATTCACCTTTGTCAGGGCGGAGAGTAAAGGCGAAGAAAGCCGGCGGCGCGGCGGGACGAGGTGGCGACGACAAGCGGGAAGGAACGGGGCGCGAAAATGTCTCGACATCTGCTACCTCCCTCGCCCGTTGGAAATTATTAATCCCGTCAAAAGTACTAAATCATATCTCTCATGGAGAGGCTCGTGCCTCCGAGGAGCGTTTCGAGGACGACGGGGGAGGGCGAGGAGGGCGAAAGGAACGTCGCCGTCGCGGGCAGCGAAGGCGACCTTGATTTAGGGTCGTGGAAACCCTTCTTCCTTCGCGGACGGAGAGCGCGCGCGGATCCCGCCGGTGATATTTATAGCTCCGGAAAGTATTTCGTTCGAGTGTAGAGATTTCTCGGGGAGACGCAATCGCGCGGGACGCGAGCGAATTTTTCATCGGACGCAATGACGAGAGCGCTAATACGGACGCTTGTTTATGTCTTAATTCTTCCCTCGCCTGGGGGGAGGGGGAGGGTTAACCGCGGCCCGAGGAATAGCGCTTAATATCCGTCGTTTATATCTTAATCTGGTTACCGTGTAATGGACGCCTCCGGGTAGCGTCCTGCTTTTATGATAAACCGTTCCGAAAATGGAGACACGCGAGGGGCTAAACTCTGCAGAAGATGGGGGGCGCGGTACAACGGACAACGGGTACATTACTAACTGTCATGCTGTCACGATAAGAACCACGATGCTTACCGCGCGCAGCAACGCGTGTGAAGATAAGCCCGTTTGATGAAGACGTTCAGGGATGACTTGACAAAACTCTTACGATTGACACGGTAGGTAGTCGTTGAAACAACATATGTTGCATCATCAATTTTCTTTGTCATCAAGTTTCTGTTTTTCTTTTCTGATTTTTGTCTTGGAGAAAATTAATTAAACTTTAATTAACCGGGATTTCCAGATACGCAGGGCTTAAATTGATAATCAGTAATCGTTCATTATACTACCGTCTTTCCCACAGCGCTTCGCAGAAATGCGGGGGCGGAGATAACAAGAACAACGAAGAAGGAACGACTTCTGTAATTTGTTCGCTATGCGAGACCGCGAATACCTCCGTGCCCTTTTGTTTTACGCAGATCGTCCCCTTTCGGCGCGAATCCACCGGGGACCGAGAGAGAACCGCCAATTCGGCGACGGACGGAGCCTGCGGGGACCGGCGCGGCGGAGGCATTCCCCGACAGGCAGGGCGCGTTGAAGCAGAGTAGAGAAATGCACGAGAAAATATCACGCTTAATGAATCGCTCCTGTGCACTGACCTCATCTCGCGCAGTAATGGAATTTCAAAACACGCGAAACGCGCCTCTCCGTCGCACGTTCTCGACACCCTGTCGCCCCGTTGCGGTCGCCTGTCACCTTCCACTGCCACGACCATCTTGCTGTCCGTGGCTTGACGTTAATGTCGAATTGCATTTTTCATTCCCTTTCTGATTACGGCGGTTATGCAGATGTCGCATTCAACACGGCGCTCGAGATGTTCACTCGGAAAAGTCGAATATTTTATCACAAGCTTATTTCATATACTTCTCAAGTTCAACGTCGATAAATATAATATGCAATAATAATAGTATTAATATTTTTGAGAAATTTTGCTGTTTCTATTAATACCTTAGTGACAGTTTTAAAATGGAATTATATTGTAATCAATATTCGTATTCATATTAATATTTGTACGAATAGTGTACCTGAACAATGTTAAAAAGCAAACTTAGATTATTATAGCTTCTACAAAAAGTGCATAATACACGATACACAACATTTCTTATCGATATTACCCAGCCATTAATATGTGATATTATATTATATGTAGTAACAATACGCGACATAATGTCCGGTGATTACAGATTACTCGTCGTTAACGCGTTAATAAATATATATTATCCTACACCAATCATCTTCACAGCTAGTCAAGGAGATCCGCAAAAGTTTCATAACAATTCACGTCTTATAAATACCGGACAATATTTCAAGCAGCGTCATCAAGTATGATCAAGGATGCGCGTGACGGAGCCTTCTCACCCGTTCGGTACATACTAATCAAAGTCGCGCGTAGGATTAACTTAATAGCGATTTAATCGAAAAGCGGAAACGGCCGTTTAACTCTCAGGACTCGATCGGGATCGTGCGTGTATCTATATTCTATCTTATCGTTAAACAGTTTCTTAATCGAGGTCCGCGTTACGGACTAATTACAGTTGTTGTCGGCTCTACCTGCGCGGCTACAATTATTATCACATACGAAACGAGCGCGCGTGATCCGTCGACGACGTTGCGTTGGTAACGGTACACCACAAACGCGACGTAATTTTTAACGCGGGCCTGGGAGACGCGCGTTAAATTACGACGTCGTCCTCGACGCGTTTCAGCAGCCAGCAGCGGCAATAATATCGCGCTTTACGACATCCCGGAGAGAGGAGAGTAAGCAAATTCGAAGCGATTCTGAATAACCTGGAATCTGGGAGACATTTTGCCAGATCCGCTCGACATTCTCCGTATAACCGTCCTCCGATCTCATAAGGAAACGGTCTGCGCATCCTCTTACCCATTCCCCACGTCGATTTCTGCTTCGCGACATAATTTACGATAACTATGTGAATATCTTTATGATGTGAAATAAAATCTTTAAAGGCATCGCGAACGACGGAAATTAAGGATAAATGAAACAGTTACTTACAGGACGCCATATCTCATGTATAATTCTTTTAGCTAAATACAGAATGCAGTTATAGTCTACGTATTCACGGATTAATGTGTTTGTCACAAGAGTCGCATGAAAAAACGTGTTATTTAGATACAAGTAGAAATAAATTTTGTTATAAACCTTTGTTTTCGTACATTACATTCCCATGGACGATCGGATTGCCGCTTCGCGACAAGTCTTCCTAAAGTCCGATTATCTCTGTAAGCCGGTCACGCTTGAAGCAGAGATGTCCGTGGTATAAATTCAGACCAACCTATGGCCGACCCATGTCTTGAATTGTTACGATTCAACAAGCAATATAATCATGTATTTTTTTAGGCTTCAAAAATATTCTTATTCCGTCCAATACCTACTCCTATATAAGCTTTAGTACCAAAATTTTTCTAGAAGAGACTACTAAGAACCTTCCTAACGATGTTTTACATCTTTTTTTATCGAAAGAACCACAATTTCTTAGCTAAACGCCAGTATTCAAAGCGGAACTACTAAGGATTTTTTTCTTAATCTATTATTATATATTATTTTATATTCAATTATATAAATTATGTAATAATGTAATTAAACTATTTAAGAAAATGCAATAAAGTTCGGTTTACGCAATAAATCAACCGAGTAATCGATTGCCGATCATTACATGATATATTTTATATTTTCACAACGCACACTCACGTGCCAGTCTTCACAACCCGGTCACGTTTGCCTGACGAAAATCCACGGCATTTCGTAACCGTCGTTCCACTGACGGTCTGTTTATGATTGGTACGACTCCCAGGACGGTCGTTCAAAACGAAAGCGGAGAGCCGGAAGCTCGCTCGCACCCTCGTCGAGCGACGTCCGTTCCGAAGGCGCGCCGCCGCCGCCTGTTTCGCGCCGCGCGCTTAATTCGGCAGTATCACGAGATATATTAATTAACGATGGGCCCCGGACTTGCAACCCAATTTAGAAACAAGCGCCTTGTTTGCATATACCGGCCGGGGTTCGCGCGGACACCCTCGTAGCGGTACGCGCAATCGACTCGATATAAATAGCTTTCGGGCACGAGGGATGGCCAGGAGGGAGAGAGGATATAGAGGTGTTTCGCGCGTTAGAGCCCTCCGTGAGTGTTTAACGAAGAATCCCGCTGTTAGTAGCCCGGCATTAACTCTCCTTCTCTCGCTCGCTCTCTCTCTCTCTCTCGCTCTTTCTTATTCCAGCCACTCGAGCGCTTCACCGCCGGAACGCGGGGCCGGGATGCCATCCTTAAATGCCGCGTCCGCACTTTCGGGCAACTTCGACTTCGCAAACAACGTCAGGTTTTCAGCACCCGCCGGTTCGAGCCTCTGGTTCCGTGTAATGAACCTTGGAGAACCTCAAGAGAATTCGAGAGATGAATGAACTCTTAAGATCGATCCTCCCGAGCGACGGAGGACCGAAAGTCCTGACAGGGTTACGTAAAATGACTCGTAAAATTTTGTAAATCGTTAAAAAGATGCGAGGTTTATCTCCAAAAAAAAAATACCAGTTATGTGTTATTATCGAGATATGCTAAATACATTAGGATACTATTCAGAGACATTTCGATACAACATAAATGCGATATCGCAACATGGTATAAAACTAAGCGATCGTACTCATTAGGGAACATTTAATTAGTATGAAATATGTACCTATAGAACGAGACAAGACAAAAAGTCAGGTCGTATCATGTACTACACACGACGTGATATCATAAAGGATTAACGGATTGCCCGCGATAAGCGCGAGTAGGCTCTCCGTTCGTCGCCCCCATCTTTCAGCTCCACTAATAAGCTCAATCGCCCCTATAATAGCTCCCAATGCGCGTGAATGCAAATAATTCCGTTCCCTCGTATTTCAAGGTAGGCTTTGAGCGAGAAAGCGTCGCGCGAAACGTAAGCAACAGCTATGTAGTGAATACTTATTTTATTTGTTTTTTTTTTATGTAATGCGCAAGTTGAATTCGCAAACAGATTATCGGTCAACCGTCGCAAGATTGTACTTTTATGAAATCGTCGTTCGCGGACGACGCGGGTCCGGGGAATTCGTATCGAGCGTTCTTGCGCTTTTGCGGTTAGCGATGCAATTAGTGCCTGTACCTTATGCATTCAACTAGCTCCGAGTCGCCCGGGGACCTCGCGGAATTTCTGACATAGCGCGCGTCCGGCGTAGCGACGGAATTATAATCGCCGAGCGAGCGGGCATATTAATTGCCCCCGAGCAATATTTCTTAAAAGCTTCAACCGGAGCCCCGACCCGTTTAGCCGTATCCACGTCGCAATTAAATTTCAATATGTGTAATTATATCCGATATTCCAGCACAGATCCGCGGTGCGTAACATGTACAGGAATAATTTGGCAAATGTTACATAATTACAGGGCAACGTCGGGACGTTTAATCCCTTCGCTTTCACTAGTCACTTATACGACGACATAATACCTTTATGTAATGTCGCGTCGAATTATAGAACTCAATTGGTAGGAGATTATAAATCATGCTGTGAATACGGACTCATGAATATTATAAGATCATATCGGGCACATAAATATCGTATGCTTAAAAAATATTATCATACGATTGAGTTATAGAAGATTAAAAAATTCATCGCTAATTACAATTGTTGGGGTTTATTCAGGCTGACTTATTGCATCGGCTGAATTTCACTGTACTCTGTTGCAAATGTAAATTAAGAATAATAAAAAAAGTACCCGTACAGATTTATGCGTTACGCTGATCGAGGTATGTCTAATTGCCATTGCAACTCATGCGATATATAATCTTAAGGAGATATACGTGTTAAGATCGCATGATCAAGTACTCCTGATTGTATACTGTGCTCTTTGAAAAGTTACTTTCGATCTCAATCGTATAAATGTTACTATACGATAAATTGATTAATTGCAATTATTGCAATATTTGGCAGGTATTTGATTAAATTAGAACTTGTGATATTATATTGTGATATTATGTTTCTAATTATGTTTTATGTAAAATATTTACGTTATAAAACTATAAATCATTTAAGTCAAGCAGGAAATTAATAAACATAATATATTCCCTTACATGACGTATTCAAGGAACAACATTTTCGTATTCAATTTGAATTCAGTGATGCTGTAATACAATTATGAAACTTTCGCAACTTATGCAACCTATATGGGATTCAGACCTTGGCGTTACAACGGTTGCATTCCATTAGGCGTCTGTTTCAGTTCGTACAGTAGATATACTACTGCTTCCTTTACATATGATCATCCTGCTCTTACAAAATTTCGGAAGAAAATTTATTCGCAACCTGATATTTGAATATTCGAACTTTATTTTGTACACTGTATGATAAATTTAAATAATTTAAATTCCAATATAGCTCTTTTTTCTTATCATTTTCTGTCTTTAATTTATTTTCCTCAAAGTCTTGTCGTCAATTACAATATTTTAAGTATTTTTACTTTATTTTTGTAGTGTAAAAATAGCTACGTTTACAAATTAAAGAAATCCAATTAAATCGGTTGAGATTTGGCCTTCAATCATGTATAAATTTGATTTCTCTCACTCATTAAACCACTATGGCTCTCCCTATCTAGACCTGTTTAGTTCCCTAAATAGAATTTTCGTTGAAAAGGAAGTTGGACGCGGCGCGGGCGGTGGCGGTTCGACTAAAGCGCTTTGAATCTTATCGTGTGAATGCTCTTCGATGGCGACACGAAAATAAGGCGAACCGCGAAGGGGGACATTGATTCGGTTAAGCAATTAAATTTGGGTACCCCACCCCGGGTACGTCCCAGAGGAAGACTTTTTCCTGGGTCTACGGAGAATCGCGGGTAGATTCGCCCCGCAAACAGGATATGCGGGGGACAAGTTGCGGCGTTATCTGAAATTTAGGGCGCAGCCAGGGCGGAAATTGAGCCAAGGCCGTGGCTGGGCTTTCCCGCTTTACGCGGGATATATGTCGCAGCGTCATAAATTCAAGAGCTTTCGTTCGAATCACGGTAAGCTCTTTCTCTCTCTCTTTCCCTCTCTCCTTGTCGCTGGATGAAAATCAAGTAAAAGCTGCTCGTATCTCGTTAAATTTGAATACGGTCTTTAGTAATAGATGAAGCTTAAACCTTTTAACACATATTTTATATACAGTTTTCGATAACAAAATAAACCAGTTATGTATGAATCATAAAAGGGTATTAAAATATTTGTCCTATGTTATTATTTTACGATGCAGATGCTACGCTTTAACCATTCTCGTGTGTTTACATAAATTATTACAATTAATTATATTTTATAATTTGTTTGTCTTAAATTAAATCATAAAAAATTTTAATTATCTAGTATATAATCTCCTGAAACTGTTTCTCCAAATTCAGTTATTTTGCATTCACTGATCTTACTTTATACAAGATCTTTTATTTTTAGAAATAAAATGATGCTCTGTGCTATCGCTGCGCATGAAAAATCTATCTAAAATTTAATTTGTTTAAAAATTATATTACGGTTGCCTCGACTAACTTTTTCATAAAAAAGCTGTCTTTTCTAACATGGTACAATTACCATATTAGCTTTTATTACCTTTATATGAAATTTATAGACATTATATTCATTATAAGCGATGTTTGCTGTCGGACTCAAGTGCAACTAAACACAAACGTTTCACGGCAAGTGGTATTTAGCCGCGGATCGGGGGGAGCAATCTCGCGAAAGTAGCGCGTATAAAGCGTAGTGCCGGTATTACGCGTCGGCTCTTCGAAGCTCGAACGAACGATCTGTCTCGCCGCGACTATGCGGGGAGACAAAGAGAGAGAGAGAGAGAAGAGAGAAGCGGTACGGTGTGCGGTTCGGTTTACAGCTCGAGGGCCCGGTCGCGAGGGCCGTAATATAGGGGCTCGAGCATTTAGCTTATCGCGACCGACTATCTACCGGTGGCATACGCCCACGTTGGGGCGCTTTTCCACCCCTGCGGGCGGAGCTGCGTAACGCGCTTGTGTGGGAACGGGGGCGACGGCGACGGCGGCGGCAGTGAGCCCTTAAATCAGGCCGCAGCCTCCGGCGCAACGCGATGCGACGCGAGGCGAGGCAACGGCGTACGTTACGTCGGGACTTTCGGTTATCGCGACTTCCAACTGCCGACCCTGGCCAGAGATAAGATTAACGACGAATTAGAAGAGCTTACTCACCGCGACGCGACAATCTCGTTGAAATCATCGGTAGCCAAACCACAGTTGTTACTAATGTCTTCATTCCGCTTATTGGCGCGAGACTCGCGCGCTCGCTGCGGATTCCGGGGATTTCAGCGAGATGAAATCTGCAGCCCCGCAGGCGTGCTACGTTATACTTGCGTCTTCTGAAGGAAGTGCAATTACATGAGTTTATCGCGGCCGCGCGCTCGAAGATAGGCCTTTAATTTTAATGGGAAGTCTTCTCATTAAATACGATTAACGGCGGCTCAGGTCTCATTAAGTGGAATCTAGAGTGTAATAAAATTGGCACGAAAGGGTTGTCCGGATATCGCGGCGTAAGCCCCCGCTGTTATTACCAATATCTTTATTCGCGTGTATGACACGTTTTACGTATCTGTCGTGAATTCAATCCGCGATTGAATGAGATGAAGTCTACGTAGCCGGGAGATACCCCGTCGTATCATTACGTTGCTTACTTTTACGCGAGGCGCAATTACATAACTTGTCGTTGTCACTCGTTGTCGCTCGAGGATAGCGATTTTGTGTTAATAGAATGTTTTCCCGCGAAGAGGAGAGCTGTAAGGTATAATAAAACTTAATAGCTACTCAATACCCTTTTATAAGTACTTCTAAGATTACGTCCAGATTTTTCCGTAACGACACGGTTCTTCAACCCTGCGCGATATTTTTATAAGATAAATAACATGAGAAGGGATTACAGTCACTTATGGTACATGTTGCCACATAACAGATCACGTTGGCCACGTTTCCCGCGACACCATTAATCCTCGAGTCTCCTAAACGAACGCGCGGTTGTTTAACGTGCAAATAGTAATTACGGCCGAATTTCCTGGAACGTGAGTTGAACGAGACACAGAATCGAACGAGAAAGGGAGCGAGAGAGAGAGAAAGAAAGTGAAAAAGCTGACGTGGCTCTTACATTCATCTAATAAGAGTCGTTGATCTGTTTTCCTACGCCTACGCGCTTCGTTTCCCACCCACGAGATGTTCCCGTTTAATTGGAACGACACGTGACATCGATACAATATTATCGATTTGTCAGGGGAAAGAGCATCGGGCTTTACGATCAGTCGCACACACATAGTATATATCCCGGACGAGATAAATTGGCTCTCCCGAGGCCGGTTTTCCTCTCGTCTTAACGAAAACGGAGAAGAGTCGCGAAACGTCGGCATAAAATGTCAGCAAATGTTGAACAACGGCACAGTGATTTCTTACGGGCCACCCTTTACTCATTCGATGACGGGACCGAGACCGTTCGTTCATTCCGCTCGTATTCTCAGTCTCTCCCCCGCCGTTCGGACATCTCGGGCCACCCCTGCGGGGCATTGAAAGGCAGCTGCTTACGGCGCGCGTAAAATACGAGCAGCAAACTATTACGAGCGCCACGTTTCGCAGCCGATCGATCGGAAGAGCGAGAGAAGGAGGGAGGAGAAGGAGCGCGTCGTTATTTACGCCGGATTGAATACGCGACATCGGATGGAAGTGGTGGAACGCATTAACGGACGAAGGAGGATCGTTGAAAGTGAGGCACTTCATTCATCGATGTTGTTAGCGAGACCACCGCGTTAAGCGCGAAATTAAAAAGAGGCCGACGAGTAAACCTAATGAAGATTTTATACGAAGCAAGCTGTAAATGTGCCATGCTTATCAGAATGCTATATATTGAGCTATTCAATTAAGTCGCGTTTAAAGCACGTATCTAAAGAGCACGAATAATGAACGGAATATAGAATAAATGACTAAATAAATCGATGTTCATAATAAACATAAAAATTATGCAATCTGTATAATTATACGATTTTAATTTTAAAGCCCAAAATATTTGGTATTTCTTGAAATTCTTATATCATTCAAACAAATTTCAAAACAATTTTATTTGGCATTTTACATTGATTTACAAAAAATTTATGCTAATACGATAGTTTTTATTTTATTTTATCTTTATATTATTGTTATATTTTTATTTTATTGTATTGTTTTTGCCAAATAAATAATTCTCTTATTGCTGCAACTAAAATAATGTTGATACGATGATGCACGAATCTGTAGCTAGCTAATGTAAAAAAGAAGAGTAGGGTAAAGTCACCGTAGGTCGAATATATGGCGGATCTCGATGGGCGCAGATAGGAGAAATGGCGGTAAAGTCGGATTTAATAGAGAGTTCTTGTGCGAGCTTATGCCGTGTCGGTGCTGCGTGTAACCCCGAGACCTGACGTCGGCATATTGCATTATCGCCCGACTTATGGGATTCCATATTCAATATGGATAGTAGACCGGGAGGTCGGCGGGCCCGAACGATGCCGGAACGATCTCCGAAGGTGGAGCGTATTTCAAACTCGACGGCTTCTTACGACTCGGAAAGGACCGGGCGGCGGGTTCTACTTGCGAGAAGTATAGTATACTATATTACATCGAGCGATATGACCCATATGTCAGTTCACGAAGGGACCCCGGCGAACTTTCAAAGTGAGAGGCTTATATACTGCCGTCGACGTATACCTTTAAGCGACTTTTCTACTTTACAATGTCGAACAGACTGCCGTGCGACAGTAGCAATGGTCGTTAACAATAAATAAAAGTATTTTACATTTGATTTATATTTAACATACATAAAATATTATACACCGTGGTTTTAACATTATTTTTTGATATTAAACAAGTATTTTAATCACTTAATCCAGAATCGAGATGTTTAAAAACAAAGTACATGAAACTGTGCAAAAGTATAAGATCTTATGTTGTTTGTATAAAATATATTGCTTTTCAATGTTAATATAATGTTCTACTGCAAAAAGCGAGATAAAATTTAAATTAAGTTGGTAAAGACACAACTGCAAGAAAATATGTGACTTTTAATGCGTAATATATAATAAATAATGTGTTCGCAGTGTCGAAAATAAAATAAAATAAATCGAATCGGAACGTGGAACAATATGTTATAAAGACAGGAGAAGAAAAATGAAGAAATCTCGTGAGACTTGAAGGCATAGAAGTGCTTTCGACTTGTGTAGTCGACGCCTGCAGCAAACCACTTCGACAGCTTCATGCATCGCGGTTTGCCTGCACGTAGGAGCATCCTTTCTATATACAGGGTGTCCTAACATAACTGTACGAATAGATAATACTATGTTATTTCCAATAAAATTCGCAATAATCTCTTTTTTGTCAAAATTTCCTGTCATTCCTATCCTATTTTTATTTATGCTCTTCATCTATTACAAAAAGCACATATATATTGACGTTTTTGTTATCAGAAATAGTGTGAATAAAATAAAATTCCACTATTCTATTTACAATAAAAAATTATTTTATGTTCAGCCAAATGCAAGTTTAATTCTACTTCGTTCGAGCTTCATTAAATAATGTGACCTAAAAGAGCTACGAAATGGAATACGTTCTTTTATAGCAATAACCCGATATGTATATTTATTATCCGACCCAGAAATAAAACCCACTCCGTCGTCTATTAAATAATCCACCTGTAAAGGGCCCGTTTCGCCATAATCGGACGCTTATTGCAGCCTACGCGATTTACCGATGCCACCGTATGGTGCATGGCGCAGATAAATAATGCCGGGAAGAAACAGATGCAAGCTGGGGAGAAAACAGAGCCTGCGGGTGTTTGCAGTATCGGACTGGCTTACTTTTGCACCCTTGGTACGCGACTCTCCACCTCTCCGCGTTTTTGTACATCACGTACGCCTATATTGCGTCTCGATATATGTCAAAGTTATCTATTTATTTAAATTAATAGTCGTTTGATTTTATAGATATTGAAATTTTAGAAATGTCATTCTGTTGTTTCTCTTTGCAATAAATATTAACGCTATTATACTTAACAAATCAATAAAAAATAACAATTTCATATTCGATCATTAAACCTTGATCTTATTTATTTTTAATCTTTATAGATCTGTTTTTCGTTCTTAAAAAAAATTCTCAGGGATAGACATTTCGTAAATGATCACGTTCCTGGTCAGTTGAATACTCGCCGAAATTATATGAGAAACGTGCGTATGGTTCTGAAAGGACGTCGTCCGAGACGTCGATGAAGGCGTGCGGAAGGTGGACGAGGGTGGACATCGTGGGGTTCCCAGCGGCGCGGCGCGTTATGGTCAACGCGCTCGCTATAATAAAACTATTCCTGTCGTGGCTTACGCAACAGGGGGGGGGGAAGGCGGGGGGCGGGACGGGTCCCGAATCCCGTAGGATATAAATGCCGCTCGGGGTGTTTCCTTCACTGGACCGTGGTCGGCAGTCAGCCACCTCCTGCACCTCCGCGTAGATTCAATCACGACCCCTCCGACTATACCGACGAAACTCGCGTCTCGAATACCAAGCGGACCTTCTCTTCCCGGAGTCCTCCCCCCGCCCACCCCTGGCATTAGAGCGTCCCGTCTTTTTTGATCGTGACGAGAATCGCGTTTCCCGCCCGGGAATTCACCTTGCGCTCGTTCGCCCAGCCCACGATCTCGACAACGACGACGACGGACGGAATTTTCTCGCTCGTTTTTGTCGGATCCGGTTAAACGTCACGGAGAGGCCGCTTTAGAAATCGCGCGCCTCGAAGGTCGCATGCTGAAAGAACTTTCCTACGGCGAATATAATGGTTAAGCGAAACGTGGCGCATAATTCAGATCACAGCCGAGGAAGCAGTCGATCGATTTAAATTAAATCAGATTAAATTAATTTCCTACTATTGGTCCTTCATTAAACTTACGCTGAGTTTAGACACTTAATCAAGATCAAGATTCTTTCTAATTAGAAAAAAATATCTTTTTAAAACAGTTGTTCTTCAAAACGCTGATTTGGGAGTAATTTGAATTAACACTTCATACTTGAATCTAAGTATTACGCGATAGTTTAAAAACACGGGACATATTAACCTTTCTGCACTTTTCTACTTTACTGTTCGTGAGCGATATCTTCGCAAAGTATGTTTTATCCACGAGACAGTTAACATAAATCGTACTCGAGACAGTCTACCGAGGGTTATTAAACTAAAGTCCAAGCCCACAGGAGAAAAGCGGCGTCGAAAACCGACGCTTCTACTTATCTAGGGGGAACAAAACCACTCGTTTGCACGCACACACAGATTTCGTGTTCGCACACTGAAGCACGCACGCACAAACGAAGAGCGGTGCCGATCGATTTTCGCGCACTCTGCTTTATCTCCTCTCTACCTCGGTCGGTCCTTATATTGTTCCTGCGGCTTCTTCGCCACGACTTAGCGGAGCCGTAGATCCAATAAGACGTTTTTTCCCGCGAAGTTTTGGCCCGCGGCCGCTCAAGTTTCGATGGGAGTCTATCGTCTGAATACCAAGTACCTGGTCTCTCGCGCTTCCCGAAGGGAAGCGAGACAAGGGGATCAGAGCGAGATCAGCGGGTCCCTAGAGACGCCCGTTAGAAAAGAAAGCGATCGCCCGCACACGCAATTTTGACAGCGCCGGGAATTTTTATTGATAGCGAACTCCTGCGTGGCCCCGCGTTTCGAGATTCGAACGATAACGTATTTGCAAACGTACGTTAGATGCATGCCAGCATGCATGCGAAATATACGGCCAAAATAATGTATTGAACGGTTCGAGTTTTGCGAAGCAAATTCTTACAGTCGTATATCAAAACTTTTTAAAAAATATCAATTGGATTAAATTAGTTTTCAAAAACTTCAAATTAAACCATTTATGATTTTGTACACATTCTTACATTCATATATCTGCATATCTAGCGATAATTATTTAAATCTTGAAGCTAAACACATGATGAGAAGCCTGACATATTCCTCGATATAAACTACAAACTACTGCATCATATTTTGTCACGATAAGAAGCTCCTGGAGCGAGTCGCGGATTCTAAATCTCGCGAAGCGATCGAGAGGATTAAGCGCGAAGCGGCGTGAATTAATAGCTCGTTTTGACTTCATCTAAAGTTAAATTAAGATGGATTATCGAAATAATGGCGAGGACCGAGAGCCGAACGGAGCCGGCAGTGTACGCGGTAACGAAGGGTCTGTGTGCAAACGAGTTAATACGCATTATTCTCAACCGTGAGAGAACGCAAAATCTACGAACGCGCGCGAACGGGACATTAGTTTGCCGCGCGGAGGATTACCGGTAGCTGTATCTCGTCCTTAATCCTGATTTAGGGATTCCGAGGCGCATCTTCTCGGCAAGAAGCCTGTAAACGTATCGGTACTGTCGCACCGGTAGGAGACGACTTAAATTACCGTCGAGGACGTTCTAGAGGAGCGTTTTACGTCTTTGTTTGATTTGCGAGATAATTAAGAAGATTCATACCTGTGCATGCACGCTCCATGTGCATACCCTGCTATTAGCCTTTAATATATATTTAAAGATTTATCAAGGATTGTACAAACGATAGGAATATTGTATATGTATACCGATATGTAAATGTATCCATTTGAGAACGCATTGATTTGTGCATATGTGAGCGGCGACGTGCACGAACTTGTAGATACGAATGTATCTTGTATCCTTGGATACGCGGACAGTTTGAGCACACGGATTTTGCTTATCTGTGAATATCTACATTTCCAAGAGCGTGGTTATCTCGAATTTATAGACGCGGAACTTTATGTAGGGTTGTAAGCACCGCACAGCTCTCGGCTATGCAGATACATACACGTACGTGAGAGTGCATGCGTCATGTGTATCTCTGCGTATTGCCGCATGAACTTGCAGAGTTCTAAATTTATATTCTGTGTACGCATGATATATATACTTTTTGCGCGATAAAGTGGATAAATAATTAAAGGGAGCAGCCCATGGAGAGGTATAAGTTTCAAGCGGCTTAGATCCGACTCGGCAGCCATTTGGCAGTCACAAGGGCCAATTAAGACGGATCGGGTACTTCGCGTTACCTTTGACGAGGGCACGGTAACCGATACCGACGAGGACTGTGGCACGAGAGAAGAACGGGATCGACTTATGGGATTTCGAGGCCGCGTTAGTATCAGGTGCTTTAGAACTCTCACACAGTTCGCGATTTACGATCGGCGTATCGCATGTGTCTGGCAATAACGCCGCTTGAAATTTCGAACTGAGTGCGAGCTTAGGGTCGTTTGACGTATAAACGCGCGTCGACCAAGCGTCGAAAAAGCGTCGAGCGGTAAATAGTGCCGGCGTTTTCAAGATCCTAACTGTCGTAGGGATAAAATCACAAATTCAAAAGTGTGCTGGTCAATTTTTAACCAAAAAATTTATCAAAATAAAAGATTATATAGAAAAGAATTTTTTAACTACGATCTTATTTAAATACTTATGTAATTGTTAAATTTAATTTGTAATTTGTCCTTGATATATACATTTATCCCACGTACAAGAGTCCTACTTAATGTGTTTCGGTATCGATCGTCAGGATGAATCAACACCCATCGTATAATGGGCGCTCTACTATAAGCTGTTTGAAGGAACATAAAAAAGTCACGCGCATCGCAGGAAAGTCGAAAGTATACGTTACAATGGCGATATGATTCACGGGTTTATTCGTTGGAACAGAAATTCGAAGTCGCATCCAGCTAATAGAAGGGAAGAAAGAAACATTGTTTTGCACGAGCTACGCCATTGGGTTTCGCGGAGAGATTTACCTCACGTTCGCGAATCCGATGCGGGAATGTTGCACGTTCGTCATCCGCCATCGCAGCTGTTCGCCGATGGTGTAGTAGGGTCCTTGCGAGAAGCGACGCATCCTTTCCACGCGCCGGGTCTTTTTCCTTCCGATATCTCGTAGCGCCCGATCGAAGCCTCAGAGAAACCAACGTGAGCGACGACGCAAGGGTGACGCGCGCCATGATCCAAGGGTAGCAACCCCCGCGACGGCGCCCACCCTCCGACTCCGCGTCCACGTCACGGCGACACTTCCACGCGGGCCAATATTATTGTTGTCGGGTGATATAGGAGTGTCGGGACGCACTTGATGCACATTGCGATCGGGTTTGCGCGTTGCTGGTGGCAGGAGGACGCGATCAGCTATGGCGTGTGCGGATTTGTGGACGGCGTGAATCGTAGATGCGTAGATTTATGGATACACGGATCGCAGACACGTAAATTTATCGTTGCGTCTGTATAAGTAGAGGAGTGAACACGTCGATTGTAAGATTTATTGTATTCACGACTGCATAGATCGTTGAAGCACGAATTCGCGAGTGGATTTGCGTAATAGACTCGCGAATATTCACAAATTAAGTTCGGTATTTCTAAATAAAAACGCGTACGCGCTTGTAGAGGTATACGATTTTACGCGACGCGTGAATTCGTGGCTGCGGGTTTCTAAAACAAGGTCGGAGAGGAATAGAGAGGGAGTGAGGAGGGTGCGAGGATTAGTCGATGTGCAAATTTGCCGATAAACGCGTTCATACGCGTGAGATGAGGCGTATGTAAACGTGTGTGCCACGCTCGAACGACGCGCGCGAATCCTTCGAGTGCGGCCGAAATAAAAATCGCGCAGACCGGTTACGACTCCGCGCTTTTGCGTTTTATTTTTCTTTTTTTTTATATCTGTCCGAGACGCACAGCCACCGAGGCGAACGGGTAAGCGTCGGGCGAAATACTAGCGACGGCCGATATCGGGGGTGCAGTCGTAAGGGCGCGCCCCTCGTTACGAGCCCCCTGTAAGCTAAAGCCCGCTCGCGCGCGCGTGTATATATGCACGCGCGTGTATACACACTCGATACCCGTGTCCACGAAGGGCTCTCCCCCGACCTGCCGTTGCCTGTGTTACGGCCGCAGCTCGTCCTCCCTGCCGCGGCTATGACTAATAAGAACTAGAAGACCGTGTCACACGACACGGGCGCATCGCACGTTAAACGATGCGAACGGATCGTGTTATCCTAGTCTCGCACAGGGGTGACCAAGGACAATTCTCTTAAACTTTGTAAAAGCCGATTGTAAATTGCACCTCACTGACGCTAGATTCTATAGTTAACATATGATGAATTCTTTATCGATTTACTTAGATGTAAACGAATCGCGAAAAGTCAAGTTGCGAATAAGCAAATTTAATTTGACGTAATGGATAAATAAACGATTTAAAACATAATCTTTAACTATTCTTGATTCTCACGCTGAATTTATTTATACCGTCAGGCCATATCATTTGCGCCGCGATAAATAAAAAAGTATACTATTTCTAAAATTCCTATAAACGCATAAATGATGTAACTTCGTGACGCTTATTAAAAAACTACAGATTTTGTGAACTATTCATTATGTTCTAATATTTCTAAGATCTTTAATATAACATACTGTTTCTTAAATTTCATATCTTTTACTAAATATTCTTTTATTATTGATTGTTTATAACCGAAAACGATTTTAATTTAATGACATTTACAGAATAACTAATTCGGCTCTGATAAAGATAATAATAAAACTATCAAAAATGTCATTTATTCTGTGTTATTCACAACATAAAAAATAAAATATTTTAAACGGTAATTAAATCTTTACGTCGCCGATACAAAACTTTTTTATTGATTCGAAGGCATTACCTAAATCAAAGTGGATTCATGGATATATAAAAGAAGTTTAGAGCTTGATCCTCATATATGTATATCAGTAAAAAGAACATAATAAAATTCAGAAAATAAAATAGTAAAGTATAAAACGATTTTATGTTAACGAATGCCAACTCCATGAAATATAAATCTGTTTTCATTTAATTTCTTATGGGCTTCATACACACCGGGGTGTTAAAACACGCGATATCGCAATCGGCGTTGCAACAACCTCAGCAGCATCGGGCGCAACCCCGATTTTCACCCTTTATCCCTCTCTTTATTCCGCCCGCTTAGATGGGCCATCTCGCGTCGCCCTAGCGTTTTCCTCTCGCAGGCGTGCGAGCGACATCATCGCGTGCGACGCGTTTTTATCACGCGCACCATATGCACGATATATATATTCCAACCCCCGGAACGGTTAGTACATCAAATTTTCTCCTAGAGGAGAAGAGAGCCCCATGTGTTGCGCGCGATCGTCGTTCGGATGTGTGTAAAACGCGAATCGAGATTCGCGTCGCGTCCCACGACGCTCGCGAACGATCCTTCGGAAGAAAAAGTGTCGCGGGTGGAATTGGCGTTGTGCGCGTTCGATCCCACCGAAATTGTCTCTCGTTCCGCGAGAACGACATCAAAGCTGCAATTTGCATTTTCAAAGAATACGCTCCATATTTTTCTCACGTTACTGGCAGGATATTTAACGTTGCGCTATACGAAAGAAAAACACTTTAAATCTTCATGCTCGGTTTATCTCTTTTTATCTCTTTAATGACAATTGTATGATAATAAAAGCTGGCAAAAAATAATATCAAGTCAGATATGAAAAAGCTTAAATGTACCAGCAACAGATTCTTCACTGTTGATGCATGTTTTATCAATCATAACGCGTCAGTGCACAGAAAAGAAGCGTCATGTGTTAATTATGATGTATACGGCCTGCTTCGTTCCTCAGATTTACTTCCTCGCCCACGAGTATTAAAGTTAGCTAACAGGAACTTCGCATTTTACGGCAATTACGTATATTACAGCACATGCGTGTCGCATAATTCCTCCACCCTGTAATTTCAAAAGTCCAAGCGTCGCGCTCTCCCCTCGTGAGGTTTCGACGGCGTTACTCTTTTTTTCGCCAAACATCAGAAGTGTCAGCGAAACGTCCGGGCGCAATGAATCGCGGAAAAAACGGATGACATGGAACAATGCGATAAGCGTGAAAAAGCGCGAGTCGACCGACGGGAACGTCGATTTGTAAATGGTGCTGCAGGTGGATCTCTCCTCGTCGCATTTTCCGGAATTAGCAGCGAGAGCGAAAGGGAGAGACCGGCTAGACAGATCGATGGCTATTCCGTCTGAACGCGATTACACGAGAACTCTGGGAAACTGGATGTGAAAGCGAAAGCACGGAAGAGGAGAGAACGAAGCAATGGATGGGTTAAACAAATCAAATATTACATAATTTCACGGTAAAAAATTTCGGTAAAAAGGATGACGGATAATGTGGAAGAAAGTGAAAGAAATTCTTCTACAGGGACACATACAAGTGAAGAAAACACGAGATGACGTCGCAAAGTTAGAAAACAGATAACAACCTTTGAAAAATTGATGCGTATCAGAAAGTGATAAGGGACGAAAGGAACGTAATAAGTAACGAGGGAGTAAACATTCCGCTGGATTGTGGAAACAAGACAGGGACCGGACTCGTGGAAAATGAGGTAACGAGAAGAGGAAATTCGCCGGGCGAGGGGAAGGTCCGAGGAGAAGATCCGACGAGGGGTCGAGCGAAAGAGCATAGGGCTGGAAGAAAAATCACGTCAAATATTTGTTCCCGCGCGGTGCCGGGCCGGTGTCGTCGAGAAAAATCGGCGAATCAAGAGAAACTCTCGCCCGGTGACAGCCAGAGAATCTTATTCGAGACGAACGCGAGGGGAGGACGCTCTCGTCCAATCTTATGATTTCGTTATTTGCCGCAACCCTCGCGCCCTCAGCGACACACGAAATGGGGTATCTCCTGATGCCGCGTGCTGGCGATCAAACGCGTCACGGATTCATGGATTCGTGCACCCACAAATTTAAGCGTTTGTCAAACTCAAACATTGCCGACTGGGGATTAAAACCGGCCGGACAGTTGCCCAAGGCGCTATCGGTCAATCTCCTGTATCGAGTGATTTTTTTTTTTACTTTAACGTGATTCGCTCCAGGACAAGAAATATCAAAAATATTTCTGAATTTTTATACACATCCGTAAAAAAAAAACCATGTTTCCTATCGTAATTTTACTGTCCTTTTCTACATATCCTTAAATTTCGAAACGCAGATATAGCATCGTTAGTAAAATATGAATTATTGTATTTCTCTGATTTATAAATAATACAGATGCAATAGAGAAAAAAATCCCAATAAACGAGTGCAAAATTGCAAAAACCGTGAAATAACGCAATCACGAACGCTCATATTCGTTAATTTACATATTTGCAGATTTATATGCTTTCAATCAATATTTCCTATAGAAATCTAGCTGTCTAGTTATCTATGAATCTATATATACGACCTGCTATTATAGAATATATCGTTCCGCACTAGTCATAGCTAATCCAGGATACGTCACAGATAATCTCTTTCCCGTAGATTGACGTGACTAAACCGAAGCGTGCAATGCGTAAAGTCCATTATATCGCGGTATCCATTATACCGTACCGTCTCTCTAAATAAAAAAAAATGGAAGAGTAGATTTTTCAGAATTCTATTTTTCAGAATTCTAAAAGGAAAAAAATTAAAATTGTCTTTAATTATGAAAACATCGTAAATAAGTACTGACTGCTTTTTAACGTTCAATGATGAGATTGACATTAAATAAGTTTTCCAATTAAAGTTAACCATATTTATGACGCAGTTAATTTAAACATGACGATTTTGCAATTATAAGCCTTATGTTCATTTGAAACGCGATAAGATCTAAGAGAAATTATATTGAGAGAATGATATTGCGAGGTAAAAGGATTTAAAATTTCATTCCAGGTGAACACGAGAAGGGTTTTTATTATGACTTCTCGCTTGCGTGGGGTGTTCTGCATTGCGGTGGGGCACCGGAAGGAGAGACCTCGTCGCACTCGTTGCGTATCGCGGTAGCGCGCCTCTATTTTCGGACAGCGTCGCGCACTGCAGTCCGTCCCGACGTCGGATATTTTTAAGGTTTCCGTTCCGCGATACGCGTCGCAAATCCGCGCCGTTTCGGGAAGGAATCTCCTCGTGCGGTAGATCTGTGCGCGGGAAAGGCCGACGGACGACGCGTCGCGTTGTCGAGACGCAATATTTTTCACGACAGTCTCGCCGTCTCGAGACTTCCTTTCATCGTCGTGACTTACGGTGCGACGCCGTCGGCTCGCACCGGGAAACGGACGATTCCTCCTATTCACGTTTTTACGACTTGGGCTATGTGGGGCTTTAATTGAACCGTGGCGTATCCTGTGCCTGCGAGTCATTCTGCGACGGGCAAGCTCGTTATTACGCTTGCATATTAATCCTCGGCGCCGCGGTCGAGGACTACATGCAGCTGCCAGAGGAAATATCTCGGCTCGATGTCGATCGTAGATTTAATCTTGAAGCCATTCCGAAGTGACTTTTTGCCAGATGCGAAGATAATTCAAAGTCTTGTTAGGTCGTTTGATGGCCTCAATAAATTACCAAGTTGATTAGTATTAATTGTATACGACAAGATGAATTATTGAAAAGTAAACTGGTATAAGTCGAGCCCTTATCCATTTTACTTTGCAACAAATTCCCTGTAGCTTAATTAACTATGCAAATTATTAGCGACTAGCCTATGGCCTAAATGAAAATTTCGCGTCCGTGTATTTTGCATGCATTTTTATTCGTTCCTTACATTAACTAAGAGCACTGTATTAAATAAAAATACAGTTTTTTAAACTAAAAGAGTAGACTAAGAACTTTTTTATGATACTTTGCCCATTATATCAAAATTCACACGAATCATGATTAGGACTCTTGCGAATTCAAATATTTATCAACCTTGAATTTTTACTTTTATTTATTTTTATACATATTTTAATTATAAATAAATATATATATTTTACTTTATTCTGACCTAAATGGATGTGTCACTGATTAAGACTGCGACATATTTGCGGAAAGCACGCCGCGCCGTCGCGTTCAGTAAAACAGTTCGTGAAAACGGCAACAAAGTTCCATTCATCGAGCGGCTTGCCGCGCGCTTTACGATCTCGCATGAAAAACGAAACAACGTTAAATCAAGCTTTATCTGAGACGACCGTGGCAAACATCGCGCGAGCCGCCGTAAATTCGTGCTCGTTCCTCTACGCGCGTAAACACAAATGAAATTCGCTCTACGCGTATCCGCGTACTCTCGATAAGTATCCGCGCGCGATAATCGTCGAAGCGTTCCTTCAACCTACTCCGCTTCCACAAGGTGCGTGCGCGCGAATGACATTATCCTCACTTTTAGTGCCGAGCACTGTTGTACTCGCACACTCGTTACACTCCTAAGCTGCTTAGCTCGAGTTACGCTAAATGGGTAACATAATACTTGTTAATTCTCTATATAAATTACAAATTTAGAGAATGCTTCCTAATTATTGTCCGAAACACTGAGAGGCTGTTGTATTTTATAGCTTTTTTAAATACGTATATAATTTTCTCTCTTATCTGTATAAATTTGTATAAATGTTCTGCACATTTCATATATAATTCTTCTACTTTTAATATTTTAATATTTTTTAGACATTTTTAAATATCTTATATTTATTTTTTATACTTTAATATCTTATTTTTAATTCCTACTATTTTTATATTTTATACATCTATTTATATCTTATATCTTATATAGCCTTCTTATTGTACAAATCTACTCTCCGCATATAAATTAAGTCAGTAATAAACGTGTCAAAATAGAAATCATCTCGTGAGTAACTTATTCGAGTCTATAGTTACGACGTAACTAACATCCGGCTGTAAATTTCCATGAAGCCGCAACTGTTTTAGAAGCGTGGTAAAGAAAAGACTTCGTTGCGCGTAAATGGATCGAAACGGCGCGCGCGGCGGCACTCAGTTTCGCAGCACGACGCTAACTCGTCAACCAAGTGCGTAATGAAATCTGCGCGATATTCTAAGCGCCCGTGATATCGCACACACCGATAATAAAAGAGTTAAAATCTAAGCCGCGCCTTCCCATGCGCGGGGGCGTTAAATAATCCTTTATCTCTCGCGTGCGCGAGCGATGGTGTTGCCGAGGCACGCGTCATGCCGAGACATAAACCGTGAGTCAAAGTTCGAGAGCGTGGGGGACCGTGCAGTGTTTATTGACCTTTTCGAAACAGATATGCACTATATATAGTACCACAGTGCATTAGTACTTTTCTCGGAGAAACCTGTGCCGTCACTTTCATATATTTTTAAAAATTTCGTATTACGCACGAAACATGGTCAAAATATATATCATATCCTCGTCTTCCTCTATAATTCCTTTTTACACAATAATAATGTAGACTAATAATATAGCAATACAAAACAAGTTTATTTCTGAAGATGGTTTTCCCAAGTCTGTTTCTTCAGAAAATACGTATGGACAAATGGAGAATCAGGAGCTGCCTCGATTACTCGGATAGAAGACTATTTTCAGTTTCAGCTTGCATCGATATTCTGTGCGTGTATAGACGAAGCGATCGACGCGTGCGCTTTCAACAGAATCCTATATCGAGCGTACCAATTTTATTCGGAATATAGACAAAGGTTTAGTTATATTTAGAATTACATACTTTTCTAATCATCTAATAAAATTCATTTTGACATTGAAATGAATAAGATATGTTTCCGTTCTTCACTTGCCGTTTTTTACTAGCCCTGATTTTTTCTAAAATTTCTAAATGTATCTCAGAAGAAATTATATCTAAAAAAAGAAGTTAGAGAGAAAGAGAGAAAGATTTTTAATTTTCTCTCGTGTATATTTGTAAGCATTATTTCTTCCACTAAATTTTATACTATACTGAATTTATACACTAAACTTTATATATTGTTGCTCCCTAAGTTTACTTCTGCAACTTTGCCGGTAAGAGCATCTCTAGAGATCCAGCGTCAAGGATCCTAATAAAGCCGAAAGGTGATACGAGGCGACGCGCGGCGTATCTCGCTTGGCGAAGTGTATTCGCCGTTGAGGGAATTAACGGCTCGACAGCGGACGAAGGGCTGCAGCTAATGGGGTCTGACGTTGACGAATCTCCAGGTTACGAAGTCGTCAACCGCGACTGGCCTCTCGCATTGCCGGGAAAGTTCGCATCGGCCGGGTTCGCGCCTGTCGGTGTATCGGGATAATCCACCACTAATTTTCAGTGAACGAGATAGCTTAAAAGTTAAGGCACTCATTATCTCGTCTCGCGGTAACCCTTCCGGCACTCCTAACCCTTTCGGTCGATAATGCGGGATACAGTTTGAAGAAATTCCGTGACCGCTGCATTATGAGACCGGACAATTTTGAACCGTCGAAGTACTTAATAAATAAAATAATCGGAAGTAGTAAAATTTGGAACAAGTAAAATAATTCTAAAGCTCAAGAATTCTCTCATTTGTGAATTTTTCTTCTAACAATTTTCTACGCCTTATACCTAGCATAAATTATTTTTTCTGCAATATAACTTTAACAGATGTGCGACGATGTGTTTACATGCAATTTTACAGACGATAGTTATCTCCCTTTTCCCAACTAATTCTCTAATACTCGAATCTAAAGGACGCCCGAACAATGTCGAAATCTGTCGATCTACGATTAGCTCCGTGACATATCCTGCTCGTAACAACGGATGTTTTGCCGCTGCTCCTACAGCTTTTACGATAGCCGCGGTTCACGGAGACTCGAAAACACGTCGCTCGGCCATGTCCATGGAAGACAAATTCTGGCTCCCGAAAAGAGGGATCCTTATCGGCGACCTCATCTGGAGGAGTCTCATCCAGACTCGCCACGGACATGCGATTCGAAGATCTCCTCGAATCTCCTCTCTGGACCGGTGCGGTGGTGCCTTTATCTCTACCCACCGCTTACCCGAAAGGGATTACTTTCCCATTAGGATCTTGTCTTTCAGGGACAAATAGTCGAAATTCGAGGCGGCTGCTACCGAAACGGCGGAACGGCGATTTTTCCCCGGTAAAAGTTCTTATCAGTGGTTCAGCAGAACCGCCATATCGTTCCCTCTAAGACTGTTAACTCGGATCTCACCGTTTCTCGGCGTGCATCAAACTCTTCTTTCACCCACGCGATCATTCTTATCGCTACCTTAAGTCGATACTTGTTTCAACAATATCTTTTTAGAGATAGAAGTCGTAGAAAAAAGACCAGCAAGAACCATCGCACAAAAAATTCAATGTAAAAGTTATTGAACATTGTAGTTAGTGGAATAAATTCATCTTATTCGATTCAACTAAATATGTTGGAAATGTAGGTTAAACGTTAATTATGATAAAGAAATATTATATAATTTAATAATAAAATAGTGCTCGGATTGTTTTATTCACTTTCCCTTCTATCGTTTCCCGGATATTGCAGCAGCAATTGGGAATTTGTATTATAACATCAAATCGCTCGATTACTTCGAAACTGTTATGTCACTACCTGCGGATATAATTAAAGCCTGATTATTGTCTTCCGACAAGTAAATTAATCGACGGATAAAAATTTTCGTCCAATTCCTGAGAATCTTCGTCGTAACAGCGAAAGTGCGCTACTATCTCGCTGCAACGAAAGTGAAGATGCGAGCGTCTAATTAAAACTCGCTATGCGCTTAAAAGGGCGTAATCGCGAGCGCGTTTCTTCGAGCAGATGCACTCTGGTTACATTTGAAGGGAATAGCGAAAAAGCGCAAAGTGCTAATTGGCGCTTCTCGACAGACTCCCGATGGATTTTCTCTCCGAGTTGCTTCACTTTCCCTCCATCCTGGGCGAACGATCTAAGCGAGTCTCTCCACCGCAGTGCAAATAACGGATTTCGTAACCCTTTCAATATCCGTACGGCATACATTGCGCGGATTGTCTTTGAATAATTCATGTGTTTGAATTATACACCGTTGTGCGTGCAAAAAAAAAACAATCGACAAATTAAATAATACAAAACTAAATTCTTAAACACATCAAAATTAAAATAAAATTATTTAAATAATTTTAAAAATTAGAAAATTATTTTTAAAAATTTAGAAAATTGTCTGATAGTACACGAGACAATAATCTAAAAATCAAATCGATTAAATAATGAGAAAGAGCATTTCGAATATCTACGATTAATTCAAACGTGCTACTGAAAGGGTACTGAAGGATACTGAAAGGGTTAGTCGACAGATTCTAATATAATTACGTTACCTTTCACTCCATATAGTTTCGCCAAATCACCGACTTCCGTCGTCCACTTCTGTCGATGAAGTCGATGCACGCGAACTTTACGTTACCCGAAACGTACGCGGAAGTCGAACTTTCAAAAGTCGCGAATCGATCGCGATTGCTTTGACGAGCTTATACAAGGGTTAAATTACTGTTCGTCGGAAGACTCCGGAATGACAGGTTTGAACTTACTCGCGAACCGGCGCGGCGCGGGAAGACGCGAGATGTGCCGCCGGTACGCGACACGACGGTACGTGGCACGCGCCCACGACTGGGCGCAAGGCATTCCGACGGTGGGTCCGCGCACGAAATCTCGAGCTCGGTCGCGCTCGGTGTCGCTCGCGAGTGTTCGACTGCGGAGCACGTGGCCGCTCCGCGCGACCACGCTGCCGCTACGCTCCGCTCTCTCCCCCCGCGCCCGTCACCGTCCGCACCTGTCGTCTCCTGCGCACGGATTCTCGACCCATGTAAGTGTCGATTGCGGTAAACATCGAGGAAATTCAAGAGATCGAAAATTCAGAGGAAAGAAAACCAGCCCGAGAGAAATACACTACGCCGATAATTTCGACATGCATCGAAATTTTTTTTTCTCTTTCATGGGAAAAAAATTCTGTAACGCATAACGTAGATATTTAAATTAAAAAATGGGAACCATCGATCATTCGTGTAAGATACAAGATAGGTATGAGATGCTATCTCGAATATGGATTATCACGAATATCGTCATATATTCTTTCTTCTTATATCGATATCGAGATACTGAGAAAGGGAAGCGTAAAATTTGTTGTTCTATTAACAAGATTACGATTTCGAGGGAGATACGCATTTGGTGTATTGACATTGATGTATGGAATTAATACATTTATCTATTTTTATCTTCTTAATCGTCATATGTTCAAGACTGGGGGGTTCATAGAATAGATCGGAGTGTTTGCTTTATAAACTTCTGCCTGACGATGACGCGACGGATCCTGTTACATATGTGTATTGCACTTGACAAAAGTACTCCGAACGGTCCAGTCGTAAAGCATCGGGCTCGCAGCACGGCAGACGGTGCGCTTTTTCAGATTAGCTTAGGCGCATACATCAATGTCAAATGGAAACGAACGCGTCGCGGGGTAACGACGTAATCCGCGGGGTAAAGACGGATCGTCGCGCATCCGTTATTTCGGAATAACGGAGCGGGTTCTCGAAGAATGATAAATCGCGCAGAAATACGTGTTCGGATCGATTTTATCACGTGGCAGAATTTGTCATGAGATAGCGTCACGAACAAGGGTGCACGCAGATAAGTTAGTTCGTTTGAAAAAAATTTCTTCATTTGTGTGAGTCTCTTTCGAATTACGCGATTGTTGATAGAACGGTATATTTTCTAATAAAGGTTACCTTCTCATTAAACTCGCACGCTTTGGTAGCAAATGAAGCGAATTGAACCGTTCCTCGATTATTCAAGGCAGACGTTACCGAATAACGGCTATTGGACGTTACACAAAAGCTAAGAGGGTAGTTTGGCTTATGGATATCAGTACAGGCTTTGCGGGGTCTCCCCTAGAAACTCGCCGCATTAGTATTCGCCGCGGATACACGCTCGTCTGATGAGCTCGCCCTGTCGTATCATCCCTTGTTTCAGCAATGACGAAGACTGCCATGTCTTCTTGAGAACGCGACGTTAAATAAGAAAAACGATAAAAAAATTCTTGACGTTCTTCAAGAAATCCACGTGAAAAGAGAAAGAGACAAACAATCTTTTGGTGCAATTTGGTACAATAATCTCGTCTTTTGTTGCTCTTATTATAACAGCTATTCGCTATTCATTAAATATCTATAATAATGAAATTGGACAATTGAGTTAAACTTCATATAAATAAAACCATATTTATATGCGAAATATGCCATCTTATTCTAAAAATGGTGTTATTTGTCGTGTCACCGTTCATTTTATAGACGTTAATATTACCATTACTTTAAATGAATTATTTAGTTAGATAATACCTTTGCATAATCATAGATGATAAGTTAACAACTCAAATTATTTTTAGGAGCTTGACTTTTTACGTCATAAACGTTTACATTTTCGTTTCCGAATTGACCAATTCAGTTAAATAAAAACTCAATCTAAACGAGGCTTTGCACATCAAATGTCGTATATCCATTAAAGTCCAATTGGACGACACGTGGGTCAATGAAAGCACCGTGAAAAAGCCAATCGGTCCGTCAGCGACTCGCCAGGGGCCGTGAATCGGTGGGGGGTGGGGAACAGGGGTTGCAAGACGAGACGAGACGCGACGGATCGTCGAGCTTTGCATAAATTTCTACGCGGTCCGCCCGCGCAAATCTAGAGTTTATCTGGCGGAGAGTTCCTCCCCGATGAGCGATTCCTATGTAAACGACATCCGGTATACTGCCCTTTGGCGACCGGTCGTAAAAGCGAGGGTGGCACCTGCTGCAAGCCTTTCCTCTCCCCCAGTTTTCTCGTTCGTTCGGTCGGTCCGTTCCTTCTCAGAGATTTCGCCAGCGACGATGCTGAGAGAACCGCGTTTCCCTTTTCCGTTTCCCTCCTCCAGAACCCATTTCGACGATTTCCGTCGAGCGCGCGCGCGGTGACGATTTCGCAGGCGGGATCGAACGCGGGTATGAGAACGACCGCAAATTCTATTTGCCCTGATGGAGAGAACGTATGCTTCTGTCGAGGGGGTCGCCCACAGCAACTGCGACCCGCGTTGCCCCTGCGAGCATAGCAACTGTGCGTACGATCGCGTGCAACGCGTTGCCGCTTATGTAGGGGCACTGTGCCTTTATACGTAAACTTGTACGAACGCTCAACCTTCGTCCATTTCTCGGAGTGGCCGATTGAACCTAATTCCCGTTTAGATACGTTTTCCCACTCTCAATTTAAACCATAAATTTCTAGTCACGTATGAGTCTTCTTGGTTTTTCTGAGAGAATAATTTTATAACATTTTGTATAAGCTGTACACTTTATATCTCCAGAGGATTTTAACATAATGCCTGAATGTTTAGATATTATACATACTGATATATCATTCAGCTTTAATTTTAAAGAAAAAATTTAGCATAATTAGCATGTACAACTTCTCAACACTCTGTACAATAATAAAATACAAAAATTTATATATAAATACTAAAAATAAATTTATATATATCTAAATTGTGCAAAATAATAAATTTATAACATTGCAAGTGACACATAAAAAGACAAATACAAAAGTATTTTGCAGTACGCGTTTAAACCAATCATTTTTCGACGATGGAAGTTCGCTAGAGCAAACTCATAAAATTCACGAATATCGTATTAATATATTGTATAATGCAAATTTTATACAAATATATTAGCACTGCCGACCCCTAAAAAAATCCCATCAACGACTAACATTGCGCACACATTCGCTCTAATGGATCTCACGGCATTCCCGGCCATGCCTGTAAATCCCCGTACGCAAGTATTCCCCCACGGTTCCTCGATTCCACGCAAGACATCCAGAAAATATCGTGTATCAGGTCCTTGACAGTAAACAGCGGCGCAATGATAAAAATGGGGCCGCGCGCTCTTCCCCGCGAGCAAGATAAAAATTGAGTTACGGCTCGTACAGCCGATGCACCTTCCTCCTCCGTTCCCTTCTGCGAACGTATTAATCGCCGCTTACGCCGTCGTAATCGCGCGGTCGTCATTAACGAGCCAGGCAATTAACGACGACAAAGACTTTATATTTCCTGGCGTAATAGTCCTTAAGATCTGACAAAAGACACGGATTAGAAAGGATTCATCCATCCTGCTGGAACACGGTTTACGTCGGATATTCCGCGAGGTAAATTATAAACGCGAAATACGGACGTCCGGGGTAACGGTAAGGCTTAAACAATCTTAACTATCCTATATGTTCGCATGTCATTTATACGACGGTGTAAAATATAAGATTAACAGCAGTCTGTCATTACTATATGTATAGTCTTACTGTCGTGCACGTTACATAAAATAATACGGCACTTGTACTCACTCGCAGGTGTTTGATATCATAGATACCTATAACATATCTAATGTTTTATTGCTCGACTCAAGGCTGCACGTCCACTTAAATTTTTTTACACTTGAGAACATTTCTCGATAATTTTCTACAAATGGAAAATTTAAAAGAACTGTCATACGTCTCTCTTTCTGAGAGAAATTTTTATTGACAGTAAAATTATCGAATGATTATTCAAGCTTCGCTTCTCATAACGCAATACAACTTAAGAATAGTAGAATACTAATATAATATATTCAATATTAGAATAATCCTATTATTTCTCTGAAGAACTTTGTTATTGATTGCAAAAATGTACAGCAGTTGCGATTTGCTTTAAAAAAAGATAATAAAAATCACAATAAGAACGTATTGGTTTTCATCAATAATCCAATTTCGACGGATGATAAGAACATCTTTTCTCGGCGGGGAAGCAATTTCGTCCGATAGAGTTGAAAGCTTCAGCGACGAAAGGCAGTCTCACGCGTCGCTCTAACGCGGTGAGAACGCGTTTCTATCGACGGCACGTAGCGAAGGAAGGAAGGAAGCGAGGAAGAAAGGGTTAAGAAGACAAGGGTGTGAATGCGCACGATTCATCAGTACGGATTTGTCTGTGTGTATTGAAGATTATGTACACCCCGCGGACTCGGACCGCCGCGCCGCGCCGCGCGTCCTCATTAAGGAGCAAAGTGCGCCGGCCATCATTTCTCCGCGTCCGCGTCGTCAGGAGGAGTCCCATAATCATGCGTCCCCTTAACGACACGCATTTTTAACCCCTCAAATTGAACGCCGCAACACCGGCCATTCTCCGTCGCATCACTGAGGATCTGCGCCGTCACCTCACGAAATAGTCGAAGGATCGCGGTCCTGGACTGGCTGGAGAGCGTGACAAACGAGAAAACGAGCCGACTTCCGGCACTCGGTCCGGTATTTCCGTCGAAAGAACGGGGCGTTCTCCACGTTTCCCGGGAGGTTTATTGGTCGTCGCTCGTTGCTTTTTATTTACCGCAAAGTCACTGCCTATTTTACCGCGAGACAAACAGCAAAAGAAGAAAGCAAAAGAGAGAGAGAGAGAGAGAGAGAGAGAGAGAGAGAGAGAGAGAGAGAGAGAGAGAGAGAGAGAGAGAGAGAGAGAGAGAGAGAGAGAGAGAGAGAGAGAGAGAGAGAGAGAGAGAGAAAGATTAATCTGGAAAATTGTGAATTCAAAAAATCCTAGCTTGACATTCGATTTCTGTATATCACAAGAATCTCTGAGAAGCAAGAATTTTTCCGTTTTATGGTCGTTACATTGATACCATATGAAAATCGAATGTCACGGTGGAATTTGAACGAACGATTTCCTTAACCGCCTCTTTTACATGCCGAAATAAGACTCACAGCCGTGAATCGATTCTCCGAGGACGAATTTATCGCGATTGCAATCCAACGTTGTTTTCGAGCGAGATTCGGGAGATCGCCTCTCGTTTGCGGGGGATCGTTCTTTTTTCTCCCCTTTTTCCTCGCCGCGAGCGTCTCTCGAATGAAAGGACCGGAATCATTAGTCGCCGGGCTTACTTGCGGCGTTTATTTACGCGCCGTTTTATTGTACGTCCCGTAAATGGAATTCCTCGATAAAAATGCAAACGCCGGCAATTATACAAGTTGTTCGATATCGGCGGCGGGCCCGCAAAAGGCCCCGGGTCGCGCGCAAATCCCGAGGGCCTCCTCGAAAGAACATCGTCGCGTTGTCTCGTAAATTCATGCTCGAAACTGCGGTAGGTTTATTCCGGGTTCCCTGATCCCGGGCGACTCCTTTTTTTTTTGCCGCGCTGCAACGATCGCGAAAAAATGCAATGCTTTGAAATAGTCGATTTATCATCGCGTACAGACAACACGAATAAATAATGTCGACCATAATTTCACATTATAATATCACCGAGAGTATAAATAGCAGAGGGTTGTAACAAGCTGCCGCTTACAAATTTCGCAATAACGTAAACGTAATTTCTTATGTCCATGAGTTATGTAACTTACTAATGAATTAGAATAAATTATATATTTGTCTCTTTTTAAAAAAGGCTGATAGAAAAGCTAGAAAAATTGTTGCTTGGCTTTGCTGCTCTGTCAACTTTTCATATTCGCCATGCAGGATTCGGCCAGGGTGATGTGAGCCAAGGTTACAGAAAGCGAGAGCGAGGAAATAAAGAAAACAAGCGACTTTCGCCCCCTCGGTACTCGATGGCGTGACGCATCAGTATTCCGGAATCGCGCCGACCGTTCGTCTCGCGGGACAGGAATTCAAACCATTCCGATCGAATTTTCCGCCGGTTCACGGAGCGAGAATTTACGATGACTCGCCCTTCTCCGAAAACCCGTACAAGAGCCTCCTCGACCTTCGTCCCCCGCCTTGCGACATCGCTTAATTGCCATAGAAACAATAAGGAGTCGCGAAAACTTCCTAGCCGATGTTCAATTTGGCAAACGGGGACGATCGCGGTTTCGCCAAATCGTAGGGAGACTTGGCGCAAAAATTTAATTGTGTAATAAATTTAAAATAGTATCATTAAGCATCAATGTGTTAAACTTAAACAATGAAATAATACTTTCCTAGATATTCCTATATAATAGTCGCGTAATTGTTAAGATATTATTTAGACCTGAAAGAAGAGAGAGAGAGAGAGAGAGAGAGAGAGAGAAAAAATCAGGTTTAAAATTAATACACGATAATCAATCATACCCTAATGCCAATTAATGCAGATAATTGCGCACAACAACGCTATAACAGAATAAAGTTTGCAGTTCTTAAATCCCATCACGTCGAAATGCAACTCGATTCACAACATACATTCATACATACGTTCATCGCCACTTGAAAAACGTTAAAAGCATGATTACTCGACACGTCACGTTCTGCCGCTAGCCAACCGGTTGATTACCGTCGTGGACGTTAAACGTCGATGATAAATCCGACCGTCCATTTACGCATTTGCTTATCTACCCATCAGCGTGACTGCCTTTTTTCCCTCCATCGCGCACCCCCTCCCCCACTTCACTGGTATATTACTTTTAATTGAATTTCCGCGATGAAATTTCATCCCCGGCACTGCTCTCTTTTTCCCCTCTCCCTTTTCCCCTCATTGTATTAAGTCGAGAGACCATTTTGCAGCCATCCTTTCTCGCCGGCTTTCTCTCAGCTCGACTCACCCCCCGCGTCCCTTTTCGTCTACGCCTGTATCACTCAGCTTCTTCGCAGACAATCGTACCTTCATGCACACGCGTCGGGCTTTTTGAATGAAACGCAGTTGGGCGAAGTCATAGCGAAGAAGCGCGACACGCTGTTTCCAAAACGGATCGGGTACGCGCAACAATCCTCATTTTACTTGGAAGCGTCGTCTACGTGCATGGAATTATGCAGTCGCGCTGCAAGCTGAAGAATACAGTGAATACACCTCAACGCCGATTGTTTATTTGCGTCGCAACTCGCGCAATTCATACAGTGATACATTGCACCTTGCTTTTACGCGGATTTATGTACGTCTAGTTGTCTATATACTTTGCGAATAAATGATGATATAAAAATATATTAGCTTTTTTTGAACATGATATTAAATTATTATATATTTCAACAATTTATTTTTTAAACGTGAATTTACTCAAAATATTTGAATCCGCGATAATATTTGTATTAAACGTGGATGTACATTATTTCGTCGTCGATCATTCATCAATTGATTATTTAAAATTTAAAATCCAGTTCTTCGAAAAAATAAGTTCTTCCGCCCTCTTACGCTTTCCTATCGCGCATCACGCGAGTGCGGGCACTTTAAGCGAGGAGATGTGGGCGGAGGGACGAAGCGTATCTTGAAATTAATTTAATTAGCGGTCGGTTTAGCCCGAAACTCTCGTCAAACGCTCGTTAATCGCACCTGTCGTTGTTATCGTCGTCGACGTCCCCCACTGACGCCGTAGCCGTAACAATTACTTATTGCTTCGCTTGATTAGTCTAACTAAGCGCGTGAACGGGTGAAGTTACTTCTAATTTCCGATGTAGCAACACGCAAAATAACCAAAAATTCAATTAAGATAATCAGATGTATTACAGAGAGATCAATTTCTCAAGAAGAAATGTACTTTAATAACTATTAGTAGCAAAGACATTTTGTCTCTTCTTTTCTCCCTGCAATTTTTAAATATCTTTTATTACTTATTGAGAGATATTTTTTATATATTAGAACTTTTGTGAAAAATATATTTTTACTTCTGACAGAGTTTCCCTCGTTATAGATACACTGTGTCAAATTCGAACTTTGTACTTTATACTTAAATGTCAAACTAGCGAAACGCCAAAATTATTCTCGCACACTTCTCGATTTTATAGTTTTGTCAAGAAGAAAGATAGGCTGTTAACACCGCGGTACTCATGAAATACCGACGGTCAGTTAATCGACAAGAAGAAAAATCTTCGCCCTCTTCGATGAGATCGAGGAAATTGGCCACGTAGGCAGACGAGATCTTCCTGGGCCTGCCCCGACGTCTTTCAATTAACGCCTTTCCCGTTTCCCGCACGATACGCTTCTCCCTTTCTTTGTTCCCGATGAATCCTTCGGAGGAGGCGAAGAGGGTGGCAGGCGGAAGAAGAAGGGACACCCGGGGAGAAGAGAAAAGTCTTTATCGCGACGAGCGAGAGCGCCTTGACTTCACCGGGGAAACGGTGACGGTGAAGAAGCGGTAAAGAGAGGGTGCAGGTGGGTGAGCAGGGGAGGGCGGAGTGACGGGGAAATGGGTGAGTAGAATCGGCCGGAGGATGGCGTGTTATGGGGTTTTCACGGGTGGTGCTCGCGAGAATTTGCATACAGAGCATCTGTCACCAGCCCCTTAGCCCGGCTCCGGCCATTCTCGACTTGGAATATCTCCTGGCGCGGATCTACGGGATAATGGGGACCATTCTTATGGTAAATCGTACGATGGAGAAGGAAGGGGGATTGTGCCTGAGATTCGGCGTCGCGCGAGCGAGCTACCTTAAGAAACTGCCGCGCGTCTAGCGCGCGCGAAATAGCGGGCTCGTAGTCGCGATATACCGTCCGGATTTGGGGAACGATCGTGGTGCCGACATACGATCTTCTCGGGTCGTCATCGCGAATTTATGATTAAACGAGCGGTCTTGGTAGAGATAAATTAATCGACAAAAGTTGAGAAAACAAGTTAAACATATGATTGTGTAAATACGTAAGTAGTACACTCTACCTTTTTAAATTAAACTCGTAAAATTTATAAATTACTAGACGAGCCAGCCTATTGTAAAAATTTGAAGTGTGCGTAGGTCAAGGCTTATTTTTAGAAAAAGATGACAAGATGCAGATACGAAATAATGTGCTGCAAAATTTTCGTATAATTCTAATACCATTCTTAACACAGGCTAACTAAAGTATCACAACTGTTTTATAAACTTGTAGTTAATTATCACATCGAGTACTTAAACTCGCGGATAGTTGACATTTTGTTTGAGAGAAGACGTTTACTCGAGAAAGACGGCAAGAAAGGTTATACCGTTGAGTACGTCCCACTTGAATTAATCGACATCAACGCCACGGTAATTAGATACCGCTATTAGTCGCGACTCTCGCTCCGCCATAACGCAATGCCTCCATCCATAGTTCTCTTTACTACCACCTCGCATCAACCGTCGTCCATGTTAATGCACGCAATAAATGCCGGAGTAAATTTAAACACCGCGCGCGCGGATATATCTAGTTAAGCCCCCGTCGCCCCCCTAAATTTCATTACACATACGCGACGCGCAAAAAAATGCAATTTGCATGCTATGAAGTTTCGTCACTTACAATTTAAAATTGTATCTATATTGTATTTTTCATATATTTATGAAAACATTTGAGACATGACATTTAAAAGTGACGACGACAGTAATTCGCACAATATTAGACATAAGATTTGTTCACAAAATTCTCAACTATAAATAAACCGAAATTACACAAAAAATCAAAGAATAAAGATAAGAACTGTACGTGACAATTCTAACTGCCACTTCTGACAGTAATCTATTTTTTATCTATCTTTTTCACTATATTTGATTGGATAAGTTATTTATTGAATATACATATATATGTATATTGTAAAAATAAACTTTGCCTGATAGTAAAATAATTAGAACGGACAAAGAATAAAGAATACTCGCACAACAACTAGCCCTGCGAATTTCCGCTATAGCTCGTCGAGCTCGCCGTCGACCTCGATCCCTGCGCCGACCCCCATCGTCTCGTTCCACCGGGCCCCGAAAATGGCTTTCCGAGCACGAATCGCGCAACACATTGAAATTCACCGCGAATCTCGCTTTCCATCTCTATCGCCGTCAGCCGAGAACAGAGCCGCGCGCTTTGATCCGCGGAACCACCCCTCGCCCTTCCTCTCACCTACCTCACGCAGGGAGTCAGCCACCTATCTCTCAACCCCCCTCGCGCCGTTCTGTTTTACTCTCGAGGCACATCCGCCTTCGCGTCCGCCGCGACGCCCTTTAATTTAGCACCGGGTCCCATCCCTCTGTGTCCCTATCTCATCCGTCTGTCTCTCGCGAGCGATCGATTCGCACGCACGTGCCCCGCGTTCCTCTCTTTCTCCCATTCTCTCTCTCCCCACTGGATTGTTGCGCGTGTTTTTGCATTTCACGAAACACCGGTATTTATGAGAGGCCACACGCCGGGGTTTCAATCACTCGCCGCGTTCCGCCCCCTCCATCTTTATCCTGTCTGCTTGTCTCGGATATGATCGATTTACACGCGCGTCTACTTTCCTTTCTCTTCCTCTGTCTTTATCTTGTTCACAGAGTAGACGGATCAGTGATTGATCGATCACTAATGTATAAATGTCTATTAATTAGTAGATAGAAAGTATACAAGATATTCTAGACACCCACCGGATAATATATTTTAATAATAGATTCCTCGTCCAGTTTATTAAAATATCTTTTCGCAACAAAATTGATTGGACGCGTGTAATGTAGTGTATAATGTATTTGTCCATGTGTATTAATTTGAGAGGTAAATCTTATTCTAATAAAATATGTGTTTAATTTGTATAATTTGAAGTTTAACCAATAAGCTGTTTAATATCCGAAAATTTAAATAATAATCTTTTTCAACATGCTTGTCAAGGAGAGCATTAAAAAATATAACCAAGAATTTTTTTCTCTCTTTCTGGGAGAAATTTATATGTACATTAGATTATACCGGTTTTGTTATTTCATCATTCTCCTCTGCTCACAGAATTTATATTTATTTCATTTGTCTTCATTAATATTAAATAATGCGGTTCTTGCATACAGTCACCAGCATTCAATAGTAATATTCTCTCTCTCTCTCTTTCTTCTCTTTATACACTCCCCGAAAGAACTTAGACTCTAAAGTATGAATAAATTTTCTTTTCCTCGAATATTTATACCTAACTGATGTTTTACGCGCGGTAACAACGTTTGTAAAGGTTTGCCAAATTTCGATGAGTTCTTGTTTGACGGTTCTGTCCAACAAAAGACTCCATTGTGAAAACCCAGACAAACGAATGGAATTTCGTCACGCTGAAACTATATTAACCCTTTACTTTGGGTGGAGTGGCTCGGCGATACAAGCCTTTTACTTAACGAGACTATTGTATATATGCACACTTGTATTTTTTCTGCTTTAGGATATGGCCGACTGAACGCAAAGTATAGTTATAAACGCCTGTCTGAGAAATTACATAAATTAAATAAAAGTCCAAAAAATTGAAGAAAATGTAAAATGCAAAGCGTTTTAAAAACTATATTGAGAATGTTTAAATGTCTTATAAAATATCTCGCAAAGAAAAACATATCATAATTAGAACAATTTATATTGCTTCTTAAGTAAACTAATTTATTTAATTTTAATTGCAACGTTTCTTATTTTAAACAAATTTGAAGTGATAAATAATAAGTTTTTTGCAAGAATACAAATAAAATAAATGTGAATTTTTTTATCTGTGCAAAACAACATTTTTCTTATGGTCCATAATGGTCTAAAAAAACGAAGGAAACACTGTGACGCGCTTTGAATTTTATCAAGGCCCTAAACCATTAAATATGGACGTCAAGAGGGCTTGCCGACATTTCCACAAAGGTTTTAAGTCGGCTTCGATTCCATTAACGTCTCCATTTCCCGATATCGCTTTCCTTCGATGAAAAAGATCCAAACTCGATGATCGCAACATCTATTTTCTCCGATGGAAAAGAATCCGAGCAGGTACTCGCAGTGAAATGTCCACATATAACTTTAGAATTCGATATATAAAAGCTGAACAAAAATAGTACACTATACGTCAAAAGATTTTAGTTACCGGAATTAAAACGCTTCAAATTGAAAATCAATTTTATCCTAAAAGTTTTAAAATATCGTGAATTCATCTTGTACATTAATCACAAATATCTATATTTAAAGCCTGATAAATTATATTATCTATGAACTGATAATAAACTTATCGGAAATACGATTATATATTCTCTCTCTTCTATATCACATATAAATTTTTCATTAAAGTTTCTACATAATTGCCAGAGAAATGTTAAATTGATTTAAATTTAAAAGTAAGATTTTTAATTTAGATTTAAAATTTACTTATCAGTTATTTTAAGGATTAAAGTCACTCGTTTCATTTTATATTTATCTCAGCAATTATTTACACACGGTGTAAATAAACGACCGTCCAATCTCCGCCCTGAAGAATACCGAAAGTTCTCTCAGCCGATCGAAGCGAATCCAGCGTTATTATCGAATTATCACGACTAAAGTCATAATCGTTGCTGTGCGGAACGTGGCGCGCTGCCATAATATACGGGGACGAGTTTAACGCGAGTTTGACGGGAAAAGTCGGCTCGACCCTTCCTTTGGTCCGTGAGAAGAGGGGCCCCACTCTCACTCTTGCTCTCCCTCTCGAGAGGAGGAGATCCCGACCCCTCGAAAGCACAAGAACGCGCTAGGGGCCCTTTCTTGTGGAGAAGGGTGAAAAATTGCAGCGACTTATTAAACGGAAAACTTGGCCGCCCTCGGGACGGCACGGGACGAGACAGCGGGACCCAGCCGTGTGCCCCGTCATGATATATGTATGCCCATCGGGTAAGAAAGTTTTGACGAGCGCGAGCGACTGCCGGCTGCGTTATTATTGGCGATAAATTGTCGAAGCGAGCCGCTCTCTCCGGCCGGTCGACGCGAAAAAATGAATGAACGAATCTGCGAGGTTGCGCCGAAGAAACGCTCACCGGATGAACGCGAGCAACGTGAACAAAGTCGTTTGCCGCAACAAAGCAGGATAATCTCGAAACCAGATATTTCTTATTCATTGGATACTGGACAATAATTATTTTAAAATTTAAGCGTCTATAGAGTTTATGATTAAAAATCATTTAATGTCACGGATTAAAACCATTTTTTAAATTGAAAACCTCACAAGTACAAATATACACAAAAAATCTCATTTTTTAATTCTAACAAAACTTGACAACTATTTCATATGGATTTTGTTATTAAGATGCTTAATCTTGGCAATTAAAAATCCATGCTAAATTAGATTCAATCTTTTGCTAAAGATGAATTAATTTAAAATTAAAAATCAATTTGATTATACATTTCAAATTGATAATACGTATTTACTAACACTAATCAACACTTCGTGTTGACACCATAAAAATATTACTTTTTATACTAAACTACCACTATTTGTGGCTATACCATTATAAATAGCTTTTTAAACGACAGCTTTAGGGTTCAAAATGTGACATTATCTATGGCATTTTTCTGGTACTATCGAGCGCATCTCACGAGAATTTCGTCGAAAAAGCGTCATAAAAGTCGGACGTTAAAAGAAAATCTCGTAACCGGCTCGAAAATTGTCTACTGAATGGCCGCGCTGACGTAAAACGACCTGTCGACTTCACAACGAGAAAGTCGTCTCGTATCTATGCCGGCATCTTTTTACGGATGAGTAGCTTTCGTTTCCTCTCCTCGCGATTTCGATCCAATATCTATAGTGGACTTAAATGGTATTTTATGTTATCAGCATAAAAATAATTTTAAAAGCATCAAACGGGTTTGACTATTTATGGATAGACGATATCTACTTTGCGTCTACTAAAATACAATAACGATCAGTCTGTCTGAGTTAAACAAAAATTGATGGCACAACCACCGTACACTTTTACGATTGCCTGTCCTTTACGCGATTTATATTACGGCGCATAATTAAACGACGGAGGCGTATGTTCGACGAACCCTCGTTTCATCACATTGCGTTTCATCAGCCGAACGTGTGTTTTAATCACGGGATGATGCGTCGCGTGGAGATAAAAAAAATATGATATGTTTCTTCGTATTTAATACGCCAGGTAATTTTTAATAACTATAGATATGTAATAAAGTTATGGCATTGAGAGTCAACCCTTTGAAGCATAGAACTTCACACGCCGATACTAAGAGACCATAGAGTTGTATAATCACTTTCTAATGCTTTATCGTTAGAATGTTTTGAACGTTAGAATTATAAATTCTATGCCTAAAATTCATAAAGTGGGAAGATTTTGTAAAATGCGTTAATTGTAAATGCAAGCTTATTCCGTTGCCGTGAATAAGCAATTATTTTCGCATGTTTGCATGGGAATTATAATTTTCAAAAAAAATAATAATAATTGATTATAATTATCTTCTGCCTCCGTCTTCTTCTTTCTTCGTGCTTATTAAAAAATGACATTTCTTTTTTTGATATCTATATATAATAGTAAATTATAAATATTCACACATTAACAATATTATTAATCTCAACCCCTTAGTGTTATAATATCAGTTTATAATTTCTCTCTATCGTCGAGTATATTAGTTTGTTATAGTCAATTTGTTGACGCCCTCGAGTAACTTACGATCGGACTGATCAATCCCTAGGTTTCAATCCGCGGATAGATCGGTCCCTAGACGATTCGACGTCGTCCCACCGAGAATGCCGTCCTATATATCGTAACCTGTATCTTTCTCCGCGGGTTGTAACCGCTTCTTCGTGCTCGGCGATGTTCGCTTGTTCTTCCCTATGTTCTTGAAGATGCGCGCGCGGCTTTCCGGATAATTCGAGGCGATAAGCTCGTCGCCGATGAGAGGGTTTATCGTTAGGGGGTTTTCCCCAAGCCGCACCGCGCCGACGACAGGGTGCGACAACTAACCCCCCGGTTCTTTTCGCCCTCTCTCTCTCTCTCTCTCTCTCTCTCTCTCTCTCTCTCTCTCTCTCTCTCTCTCTCTCTCTCTCTCTCTCTCTCTCCCCCTCTCCTTCCCTCCCCATTTTCTTCTCCTCCACGATTTCTCTCCGTAACGGAGATTCAAAGTGAAGAGCGGAGGGCCGGGCCTAAGTAAGAAGCTACCTGAAAGAGGAGGATCAGCGGGGGATGAGATTTAAGCCGGTGACTCGTAAATCGCAGCGGTCCGTATCCACGCTCGCTCCTCCTCGTCGAGAGTCGATTGCCTCGGACGATCGATCGGCTACGAGAAGTTCAGGGGGCTGGGATGAAAACGGACGTGCATGGGACGAAACGGTCGATTAAAAGGGGACATAGACAATCCTGAGTACGTTTATTTACCACGTGGGTATGAGCGCAAGCTATAAGAACGTATGACACGGACAGTTATTGGCCGCATCAGGCTATCACGCAACTCGCGGGGAGGAATTCAAATCAAACGTGGCGGCGGATTTACGAGCCGTTCGCGCGTTTTTCCGGCGCGACGAAACGATATCCTTCTCCAGTGAGACCGCACGATCCGTAAATCGATGCGTGCCGGAACTTCGTCGAAGGCCACGGGCGAGTCTGCGGTCCTTGGCCAACTTTTCGCGCGGACAATCGCGAAAGTGCGTAGCGAGTGACGGCATTCAAAAACGATTCGACAGCGTCCTAATTGAGCCTTTTGCTGCCGGCTTGTGTCCCTGATTCCGGCCGTATTTTACACCAAAATTACATCAAAATTATGTTAACGTGTTTACTTATCGCACAATTTACATTGAAACGAAGAATGCACATTTTAATGTTAACTGTCATGCGAAAAAATGCTATCTACTTAATATTCATTTTAGTTACTCTTTTCTTCTACTGAGAAAACTTAAAAACTTTGCTCCTGCAAAGAGCACAGATGAAGAATTAATGTAACTACCGATCTAAATCGTAGTCAATGGTATATGATCATCTAAAAGTTATTTAGTAAATTAGAATTTGTTGCTCATCGGTCACGGCGTTGCGATTGATTTAACGCTTATTTCCTGGACAGGACGTTCCTGGGAATCGGAATTCTTCAAGTCGTGCGATCTCAGAAGCAAAGTTGTTCCAGGCCGATGCCGGCACAGAGCTGGTCGCTTGACCGGCCACGTTTTTTCCTTGACGAGTCGTCGTCCCTGTGGACGGCTGTATCGAGAGGGGGAGAGGGGGGGGGAAGAGAGAGAGCAGCAAGAACGTAAGATGCAAGTAACCTAAGTGTCGATTCATCCCGCTGCACTGATCGATGCCTCTCGTGTCGACTGATCGCGTGTCGATCGAGAGCTGCATTTTCTCTTGAAACGCGCAAGCGCACCTAAATTAATTCGTTTGGCTTACCCTTCGTAGAAAGGTAAAAAAACGAATACGCTTTCGCTTTGCTGCAGCGAAAGAGAAAAGTATCGAGAATAATTCATTTACGACTAGATAAAGATAAAAGATAAAAATTGAGATGCTATAATAAGTCAAGTTCCACCGCAGTCGTTTGGATTTACGATGTCTAAATTCGGATCTTAAGATAATTCGGCTGGTGTATGCATGTGGGACCAAAGGTAGGTTCGTTTCATTTGTCAAATCGGTCAAACGTAATTAAAATTGAAGGAAAAAAATTAGCTCTTTACAAGATGACACGAATCTATACACGACCATAAATACACACAATATTTATGCTTTAGTCGACCATCAATTTATCACATTAAAACTTCAGAAGGAATTAAAGATTTGAAGAATAAAAAAGTGTAGAGGAAATATATGGGATTTAGTTTTACATATAAAATAAACTTAACGTTCATGTGACTAACTAAAATAAGACAAACACCAGCGGTTTAATCGCTGGTGGTTAACATAGTAATTAACAATTCGACATTAACATCTTACACGTGTTCGACGCGTTGAAGATCGCATTAATTATGCCTCATTACTCCGCACTACATCCTTTACGTGTGACGAAGGAGAAGCGAGAGCTCGTAAATTTTCGAAATTAAGCGGCCGTCGAAGAACTGGAAATTAGACAACAAGCGGTCGAGAAGAGAAGAGCGCGGAGTTCGGGGCCGAGGTCTTGCCAAGTTCCGAAAGACCCTCCGTCCTTCGGGAGTGTCTTGGAGGAGAAGACAGCGGCGGGTAGTCCCTAACGAACTTATCCCGAAGGCTGAGTGCCGCCTCCGGCGTGCCAGGAGACATACACGTGCGTTTCCGCTTTCATAGGCGTACTTTATTTCCGATACCTCTAAATATATGTATATCCAGAAGAAATACAAGTATACAGATGAAGATATATAGAGAAGCAATGTGTGTAAATATGTCTAATTGTGACGTTTAGGCATTAAAAAGTAAGAAGGCATAGATATAGATAATAAGATAAGATTCGACGAAAAATAGGTAATGAAGTTAAATACAGATTCAGATTACACTGTAAAAAAAAAAACACGCGTATATGTATCTATGAATAGCTACACGAAAAGGAATAATCTCTCGGATACACAGAATCGAGTGCAAAGTTTAGGTGAAACATGCTGCGCCTATGGCATCGTACTTTCGCACGGCGCGTGAAAAAGGAAGAAAAAAAAGGGTAGCAAAGGGAGAAACGTGGACTCCCGTGGAAAGAAACTCACTTTCCGCTTCGAATCAGTCGAACCCACCGTCCCTTTGCCCGCGTATACACCCTCTTCCCCCCTCGAGTCGGAGTCGAAGAAAAACCGGTGGGAATTCGTGCGCTGAGATACGAAAGAGGAGGAAAGAGTGTCGCAGAGTGGAACGAAGGGGAAGTGTATCCACGTAGGAGGGGGAGCGGAAGCGAGGTAGTATCCGAGCAGGGCGGAAAGGAACTAACGATCGATGATGATCTGCGGTGCGCGCGAACGATAGTGCGAGATTCGCGCACGCGACCGATCGCATCGCCTTCAAGCGGAGGTATCCTCGTAGAAAGGAACATCGAGAAACGATTTTGCTCACCGGAGGCGTAGATTACGATCCACCTTATCCTCCCACTCCTTGCCCGATCGTGCGAGCGAGCAAGCGAGTGTTTATGGATAAATCGCTGGGATGGCCGCTTCATTCTTATCCGAATTAATACAAATTTATCGACGAACGTGCATTCTCGACACAGGGCGGGATGCGAGTCTTCATACTGATTTATCTCGTCGTATAACTTTCGATCCTCTGGAATTATCTTCCTCATAAGGACGCGATCATTATACGTCATTCCGGGAAAGGAATTGAACCTGAATATGAATCTGCGTACCTAACTGTAGAATACCATTTTTTCTTAAATATCTAACAATAAGACATTCCTGTGATACGTCTTTTATTTTTACAGTTGAAAAAGTCAATCAGCTCAGGACAATATTTTTTCTTTTTTTAAAGAGGCCGCAAAATTAACGCGACGTATATAAACGATCGCGCGGCCTTTTTAAGAGCAACTAATAAAACGCGATACATTATCGCGCCGGAGGAATGTCGTTATCGCTCAATCTTAACAAACGCGCGCGTGCGAATACATCGGCTAAATCGTCGCCTCTGGTTTCTGCCGGCTTAATCGCCGCCTTACGTCGCTCATAATTAATACGACACAATAACACACATCGACGCCGTGCGTGGCTCTGACGCACCGCCTCCTGCTTCCTTGCGCCTCATCCTCCTCCTCCTCCTCCTTCTACACCTGTTCCTCCTCCCGACAAACGACTTTCCTCTCTTGACCGTCCCATTCATCTAGCCCGACGAGACTGTTCGTTTGTATCGCGTGCGCTGCCTCGCGAAATGACACGGCAATCGGCAACGGTAATGGGCACTTTAATTTTACTGCGAAAAAAAGGAAGCACGATTTCCGCGCTAAATGCTCACGCGAATGGATTTAACCGCATTCTACCAACGCGCAACGCCGAGAGACGCGTACTATGTGTTCTCTATAAAACAGTTCGGCATGTAAAATCGGTGCTCTCGCGCGGGGCGCGCGGACGAAGGAGAGAGAGGCCGACTTCCGAGGAAATACCACTTCACTTTGTAAGTCGGAGCATTTACCGCGCTGGAGGAAGCACAGTCCGCATTTTAATACGTGCAAAACGTGGCTCGCGAGCGAGAGAAACACAGGGATTGTTGTAATGACCAGGATCAGGGTAATTTACCGTAAAAAGTGGTCTTTTCCGGTGATTCACTGCTAAGATTTCAGAGTACGATAACTCTCTCCTGCTAATTTCGGGTTTATCAAAATTGTATATGCGGCGAGAAAAGTACCGTAATTATTTAAAAATTCTTCGTTACAAAATCCTTTGTCTATAAAAAATAATTGAACATATTGTAATTTATATTTAGAAAAAAAATAGCGTATTTAGTATGTACTAAAGATCTTCTCATAAATATATGAAATAAACAAATACGTATTCGCGACAATGAGGCGCCGATAGAACCTCCGACTTTCGGCGTGTAAAACAAGAGGTGGCTACCGGAGCGAGGCGGAAAACGCGAGGAGCGCGAAAAGTAATGTGACCGAAATGGAATCGTGCGATGCCACGATCCTTCTTCAAGACGACTTTTCCCTCGCGATGGTCACGGCTCGGTCGCCACCCTCAAAATTATCCGACGTAAAAAACGAGCTTTGAAAGGACCTGAAGCAAATGCGATCGAAGGGCGAGTTTTTAGAACTTTTCTGAATCTCTGAACGCAATGTCTGCAAATATAAGATGAGACTTTAAATTAAACGTCTTTTGTTAAATGGTTCCCCACAGATTTCGTTCATTTCTGTACTGAGTCCTTTATATAATAAAGAAAAAAAATGACATTATGATATTATCATTATTATTTGCGAAATTGAATAGAATGAGCTTGATACTAATTTGATAAACAAGTTTAGCATATATTAACACAAATGGATCGTGACGAGATTTAACATGAGGCAAACTGAATTCCAAACGAAATCGGCTTTCAACCGGATGTTTGCAGCGGCTTTTTCATCGATTGATAATTTTCATAGCGTATCGCGGCGTGCCTTTCTTCGCAAACGTATGCCTGCAGAATGCATAAGAAGAATAGGTATGGGCGAAGCGATCGTCGAGCTCTCTATCCAGCGTACATGCATCGTTGTAAGACCGCGATGCGCATCCAGCGTCCGAGTTACAATACAGTAAAAATGCACAACGAAGCCAAGGGCAGACTCGTTCTCCAGACTATCTCGCAGTTCTGCACTCGCCACTATTGTAACACGCGCGCGATATAATCTTATTGTAATAAATTTTTTAGGACTCACAAAATTTAATTTAATCCTACATCTTGCATTTCTTAATAAAATCGTAATTTTAATTGTCAATTTATTACGTAGTATTTTTCGATAACTATTTTATCATATCGAGTTTTATATGTTGTAAAATTTGATTTATGATTTTGATGTATGGTACATCTTTCATATATAGTACAAGCAATTATTTAGTTATTCATCTAATTTCAAAAGATGTTGCATATAATTTTCCGATAAGCTGAAAATTGGATCGCGTGTCTGGGGAATAGGCAACTGTGATTTCAGGGACTTTCAATTTTTCCCCTCGCTTTCTCGAGGAAGCTCGAGAAGTCTACTCGTGTAGCGGCCGGATATGAAGCTTGTTACCGGCGATGGAGATTCATCCGCTTCGTAAATCCGTCTTCGATCATCCTTGCGGTACGCACGCATAATACGAAACGCATGCTCCCGGTCCAATCCTGCAACGCGATCGAATCCTCCGTGCGTGACCGACGTATAGAGTTACGCGCGGCGCGGTCCCGCATTCCTAGGTACACACATGAAATTCGATATCGTTTGCGCGAAGGATCGAGGACCTCGCGCAGGCGAAGACCTGGCGCGAGACGAGACGGAAGAAACGAGATATAAGGCCGTCGCGATCGATCGTTATCGCGTACCACGTACGGCCGCACTTGTCGATCCTTCGTGTCTTCGTACGCGGCAAAAGAACCAGAGCAAAATACCCCGCTGCCTTCGTCTTCTCATCCTCCTCCTCTTCATCCTCTTTCGAGCGGGGCATCCGATCTCACGGCGATTTTTTCACGATGCACCTCTCGATCTCCGCGCGTCCCCCCTTTCTCTCCTGCTCACTTAGCGCGTCGCGTTCCATCTTGTCCGAATTTTTATCGGGCTCCGTGATGCAGAAAGGAGACATCGGATTATGCAAGAAGATAACTAACGCATACACGGGTCATGTGAGCCCGTATCATATACCACTTTATTTTAAAGAATGGTAAAGTATCTAGAATAATGTAACGGTAGAATCTCGGAAGAGGAAATTTTCGTGTAGTTCACAGTTATATTAATTTTCTTAATAAGAATTGCAATTTTACTTTTGTCATGAATTTGATGTTCGATGCTCATGCCAAACAGCAAACCGGTTTTTATCTTATTCTCTTCTGTATTATCTGTATTTCTTGTACGTAAAATATATTTTTTTATTATTTTATTGTGTATTTTATTAAAGTACAATACATTTTAAAATTATAAAAATATATATACATATGTATTTTACGTATGCAAAATTTACCTGTTTCTTTTTATAGTTACAAAGGAAGAGAGGCATAAGTTTTTTTATGTAATGGCACAGAGCACGTGAGATAAAATAAGAAAAGTAGAAAGACGAGATTTAAAAACATTAAAGTGACCAAAGAAGATCTTATAAAAATATACAATGAACAATGACGAAGAGTACGCAGGGTTACTAGAAAATCAGGACTACCGAGAGAAATCGTGCGAATCTCTTTACCGCATAGGACACTACTTTTCCACGAGGTAAGTTCGTGGTAAATAGAGTGCGTTAATGAAGAGCTAGAAGGTTAGACGGCCGCGGGAAAGAATCCGACCGATTGATCTCGATACGTCTCCGTTTTTTTTCCCCACGCGAATAACAATCTGCATGTTTTATCACGATGATGTGCTCGCACGGTAATCCGCTTAACGTAAACCGTGAGCACTTAAGTAAGTGAAAGCCGACCCGATTGCGTCGTGAACGTACGCGTACGATCGCGTTCATTGGAAGTCCAAAATCGACCGGTTTTTCTGTCGAACGCCGACGTTGTTCTTCCCATGCATGCATCCGCGGTGCAGCCAACGGCGCACCGCACCGAGTGTTGCTACTTTCGGCAAAACAGGAGCATAATAAAGCATTACAGCAACGCAACCGAGCGCCAGGTCACGGCGCCCCGTTGCGCTCTACTTTCAACTTGCCACTCGACTTTCGAGAGAAAAACAAGCAGGTTGAATTTATGTCATGGAAACGCAGTTAATGCTTGCGACAACGTAACAACCGTAATTTCGTAAATGCAAGAAAGCAGCCGCTTAAGTGCATTACTGTTTGGAGGACAGAGCGTTTATTCCACGCAGGAACGAAATATATAAAGTTTTCTCGATAGTGAATTTCCGACTCGCAGGAAATGTAAAGTCAAAGTAAAAGATTGATGATATATAATAGTAAAATATACAATTTCTTCTGAGCTGCAATAATAAATTTTATCCTGCTTATTAGTATAATAAAAATTATGATAGGAAAAATATAAGAACAACATCGATCATCTGAACACGAGCAATGAATCATCTTTTTCATTTTTTAACTGTCGACATTTAAGAAAAACTAAAATAAGCTCTCTCACAGCAGCAAACTTTACGAGCCATAGATCATTAAAACAGACAGAACAAAATGAGATATGTTCATTCATTTTCACCAGACCTCGAATATATGTATGTAAGATTGTAAGAGTCGAGAATTCCCGGAAATGATATTCGGATCGCTTTTCTTGTTAAGTAAGAGCAGACAATTTGTCAGCAATAACAATCAAGTTTTTCATCCAGCACGATTATCGCAGCCGCGCATCTGACGTGGTCATCTTCGATGCTCTTTAACGTTGAATTTACCGTCAATTGGAAGCATTATTATACATCATTCATGACGCACGGGGGGAGTTAGAGTATGGCCGCAAAAGGGATAATCCCTTTTCCATTGTGCGGTAGCTTAAACTCGCCGACCTTCCGAGCGCGAGTGTTCAAAGCGCGGGACGCGTGGGTGCGGAAAATTGTGCGGATGCGTATGGCGACGTTAAGCCGCCAATTATACGTCGGGCTTAATCGCCGCGACTGAGCTAAACGGCCCGCGATTTTTGTACAATCTTTATGCACCGTCGGCTTGCCGATATCTCCGCAATTGCCGCAGGTCGTTCGCCGATATTTTACAATTTTGCGTCCCCTCGGGCGCGCGCGGCCGCTCTCGTCGACGATCGAAACGCGTGGGACGCACGAGTAGTCGGACAGGATGGAGAAGCCCGGCGCGAGCAAATTTTTATCGTCTTCCTTGCTTCGCGAGAGACTTGTCACTTCATCGAGAGAGATCACAGATTATACGCGCGTACAGACTGATTCAAAGAGACCGGAGAAAATTATAAGTGCGTAGCACTTATAGGCGACTATTTTAATAAACAGATCTGTCTATATAAAGTAGAAATAAATGTACAAAAAATATTTAAATGTAAAATTGTAATTAAAGTGTTAAATTGAACTATATTGTCTTTCTTTTAAATTACATATTCTGTTATGCTGAAATGTTTCTTGGCAGATTAACAGTGATTTTAAAAAAAAAGTAATCAAAATTATGCTGCTAAATTAACCACTCTTCTAAATTTGATTTTTTATCCCATATCTTACAGGAATTTTTCAATATGCGAAAAGATAATTTTATATATTAAATGTGGAATTTAGAAATGTGACAAAAGTTGCGAAATATAACGGTAATGAAAATAAACAGATGGACGTGTATAAGGCGAAGAAGCAGGAGGAAAAGAAGGAAAGCTAGACGTAAAAGCAAAATATGATTATTCGGGAAGGAAATAGACGAGACGGGTAAAGCTCGTTCCAGCACCGTTAAGCCTATAATGTCGGTGTTTTATTAGATTATTCCGCGTTCTCGACGGTGGGACGCACAATGGCCGTTTTCGCGGCTAAGACCGGACGAACGTGCGCGACAGCAATCCGAATGAGACGTTGTGCGGACAGGAGCGCGGCCGTTCCACGCAGTTCCACGTATCCGGGCGTCGTTATTCCCCCCACCGTAGAATTCTACTCTCTCTTTCTCTCTCTCTCCTTCTCTTTTTCTCTATGCGACGTACCTATGTCCGGCAGTTACGCGAGGAGGACAAAAGCCACGCGCGCGAAAAAGCCGCAACGCGTGAAAGCCGGTCGCGGCGGGAACGGCGGAGATATGATGTACTGCGCTAATAACCGAACCCACCGCCGGCTGCGGCGGATCCTAACGATGTTTTAAGCCGTAATTAATTTACTGCCCGACCCCTTACCTAGCTACGCTGGCGATCCGGCCCACCAGCCGGCGTGCGGCCCTTAAATCCCCCTATATGCGCGCGGACGGTCAATATCGGCGAGTGCCTGCGATTCTTCCGCCGGCGCGGCGTGCGACACGCGGCACGAAACGCCGCGTCATCGTATACATATAATACGCGAATAACGCAACGTTCGACCGGAATGTCCGGCTGATGTCCGATCCGACGGCGTGTATATTATACTTTTAAATTCAGATTTTCCGTCGGTCGATCGGTTGGCATGCGGCACGCGTTATCGCGACGGAATATCTATGATCTGAACGAATGTTAAATTCGCTTAGCCATGTCGGTCAATCTCGATGCGGCCGCGAATATTCGATGCTGATGACTATAATAGTACAGTGACGCAACGTTCAGTATCTCCAAATATCGCAATTGCTCGATTGTATCGTTTCATACCGTAAATGTCGTTTCGATCAACCTGGCGAATTTTCCGCGTGCTTAAATGTCGCTCAGCAATCTCCATTCGATCGAGATAATATCCGATCACGGCACGCGAGTCCGGTATCGATGCGGCCGCGAATCTTCCGCGAATCGTTGCTGCTTGCTGTCGACCGGCACGAAACGTACGCCGCGCGTTCACGCGCGATCATCTCCGTCTGCGCGGAATATCTAAATAGCGATCGCGGCTCGCATATACGGTAGGTAGGTAGATGGGTACACATTCGCGATGCGAGGTCCGCAGCGTGTAGGCGTGAGCCGCCGCGGCTTTTTTATTTCTTCTCCCCTTATATTGCGGCCGGTCTTTTCTCACGGCAGGCTACCTCGCTTGCGTTACACACGATCACATATCGTTGATCCTATATGCGCATGCCGCGGTAGCGGGATCGGGAGTCAAATAGGTGCCGAGAGATTCGCTTTCGTTTCTCCCTTCGGATGCGAAATCGTAACGAGATCGTCGCCGGCTGTTAATGGACAGAATTACTTGTGTGCGGCGGCTGCGGTATTTGCGGCTTCGACTGTTGACGCTCGAACGCGCCCCGAGAATGATCGCCGCAGCGCGCTACCGGACGTACTCAATGCGTACAAGCATTCCTCGGCTTCTTTTTCGCGGTATGTTACTAGATTAGTTTTGCGTAAATAGGGGTAATCGTGACAGCGAAATACTTTTCAATAACAGATTCATAGTCGTTACAAAATTATGGTGCTGTTCGATATGCCAGTCTGCAACAGCTGTTTATTCTAAAATCATTTCATAACTCTGGCCAGTTATTTGAATGGTAGAAATGGCTACTACTAAATAGCAATTTATTTAACATTTGTATTGAGAAACCATGAAAACATGAAAGCCATCAATTGGCCGTCATTATAGGACATATTGCGATGCGCGTTTGCTTCGCCGCCACAATTACCTGACTGACCCTATTTCTTGATAATGATGCGAATACCGTTGGGATTAACGATGTTACGACGCAGAGTAATCGCGGAGATCCGGGAGTTAGAGAAAGCTCACTGAATGTCATGACTTCTGATCCATCATTATCTTGGAATGCCTGTCAGCTATTTAAAGCTATTTATCGTTTTCTAAAATTCATTGCGCAATTTACGCGAAATGTTCAACGAGGAGAGAGAGAGAGCCATCCGTGGGAAAATAGAAGCCGTATTTCTGCGAAAGAATAAGCAGGAAGCTCGTCGCTGTACAAGAACGATAGACGGTATATCGTCGCCAAGACGAAATGGTCACTCCATTGTAATTGTGGCCCACATCGCGAGATTGCCTCTCCGCCGAGAATCGAAATACCGTCTCTCACCTTGCCAACATTTGGCAGCGGGAGCACCCTTTTTCCTCGTCCTCACGCCGTCCCGTTACAACGAGCCTTTCTTTCTCCGCGACGGGACGTACTTGTCCGAAGTACCTCGAAAATACGTATAGCAGTAGGCACCCCCATCCCTTGGCTCGGTTCCCTTTTTACGCCATTTCGCCCGACAAACATCGCGGTCGTTGTCCCGAGTCTAGGACAGCCGGCGCCCGGCGTCTGGCGTCCCGGCCGCGGCGCCCGTTTTCCTGCCCGTCCCATCCCCACAATTCGGGTTCAGCCGTTCTCTCTAGCTACCTATCTACCACCGTGCGCGCGCGTTGCATCCGCGGGAAACGCGCGAGAAACTCTCTCGTGTACGAGAGAATATACCGGCGTCGCGACGTCTGGGCAATGAGCGACGAGACGAGAGATATAAGGACGAGATACGAGGAACGAGGAATAAATACAGGGTGTTCAGTAAATAAATTGGCGCACAGGTAGCAATCATCGAAACGAACGAAAAAAAAAGAAACGTAAGTAAACTCACGACTGGATCGGAAATGGATCGTTACTCGATATTATTGTGATAGTTTTATTATTAAGTGATTATTAAGTTCAATAAAAACTCGTGTACCAGATGACGGGTTAACAGAGGCAAAAAGAAACTTTATTGCTCTTAATGCGTGCCTTCGTCCTAAAGAAACACAGACTGTTATAAAAATTGTATTGATAATTATCATTTATCATTTTATTTTATTAAAAATTTTTGCGAGATGCGGTATCACCGAGTAATACCTGTCGATAATTAAAATTGCAATTTTAGAGACTACTACAGTTGCGAGTAAGACCTCAATCGCGAATGACATCGCAATTTAACACCGTGCGTTTTAGAGTCAGGTTCCTTAGTTATGTCGTTATACAGCCGGCAGCAGTCGGAGGTTGAAGTTTAGAGATGAAGATAAGATAATCCCCCATTTCATTTCGCGGGAATTTATGCGTGAGATGAGACAGACAGTCAATTACGCACGCCCGATTTCTGCACGTGTGTCAAGACAACGCGAGTTGCATTATTACGTATAGAGAGATCAGGAACGCACACATACCTTACAAGTACCTATAAGCGCACACTTCCAGCTCGCGCAAAAACTAGCAGTGCTATGTAAACATAGAGAAAAAACGCAATTCCATTGGCATAACGCGGACAGCATTCCTGAAGACTCGTATCGTTATCGGTGGACAAGCCATGACTCGAAAGAACGTCGTCCCGCGAGCATTAAGGAAAAGGAATTAACCCTTTTTATCCCGCGGAACTTCCGAATATTTTTTGCCGGCCTCGTCGCTTCTCGTCTCTAACGAGTGCAATTACCTTAATTGCGATCGCGCGCGCGCGTGTAGACGCGCGGTTAATGCACGGAAATTTGCATCGGCCCGGGCATTACGCATTTTAAAATCATCGTCGCTTCCTTCTATTTGCACGATTTCGAGCGCCGTTTGCGAATGAGAAAAGGAGATACATAATAAAATAGAGATAAAAGAAAGAGAAAGAGAGAAACTCTGACGTATACATATACAGAATTACATTAAGCTCTATCAAAAGTCACGACCATCGCTAAAACCCGCTCGCCTTTCCCGGCGATATCCGGCAGGTTCCACTACTCTCCTCTCGATTACCTGCAGCACATTCCGCGCCGTTCTCTCCGTGCCGTCGGGACCGCTCGCGATAACCTAACGAGTAGATCGAGTTCACAGCCGACACTTAAAGGGTTAACGGCCACGCGAAGATCGCTCGTTCCTGCTCTCTTCCACGTCGCCGGGAGAAAGAAGAGCGAATACCTGAAGTTTTATATCCGCTCTTTCGAGCCGACATCCAATCTTAATTCGCTCGTTGTCGAACGCGGCGGAGATCGGCTCCCCGTCTTCCCCTCCGCCGTTAAGGTAATGACGCATAATTAATTATTACCTCTGAAATAACCGGATTCGGAGTCTCCTTCTATCAGTTTTAGAGCCGGTTTAAAGCCGGCGGGGCAAAAACAATGGTTGTGGGTAACGCGACTTTATAAAGCACGTAGGTACCTATAGGATCGGAATCGTTACTTGGTTATCGTTTATCTGCCCCATCGTCAGATAAATCTGACATGAGTTATAAATTTCGCGAAATTTACGGGGGAGATGATTATCGGTTTGATGAGAAAAATCCTTTCTGGAGTTAATTTCTTATTTCCTAGAAACGACGTATATTACTGTAGATCTCATTACTGATTGTTATACATCCGTTTAACTATTTATCAGATTTCTTACATACATTTGTGTGCGTATGGATGTGTGCATGTGCATATAAAGTTGTAATACAAGTTCGTTCATACAAAAAATCTTTCGGAAAGTTATCTACTGTATAGTCTTGTTAATATTAAATTTCTTTTGATTAAGATTCAAATTATAAGATTCATGTTTTCTTTTGTTGAAGAAAATCTACTTCATGTTGGTCAGACAATGTGCCTTTAAAATCCGATTATATTGTGCTTGTGTGTAAGTTACAATAATTGCATGACGCGTCATGACGTTCTCATTTTAAGCGAAGCAACCTCTGGGAAAGTTGTAAAATGGTAATAAGTCGTGATAGATGGAACAAGCGATCCGTTATCCCGTCGCGTGATAAAATACAGGGTATCCACCATATTATTTCAGACAAGCGCGATGTCTAAAACCTGATCTGAAGTTGATAGCGTGAAGCTCGATAACGCTTGAGCTGGATTATGGGATGTAAATCGCTATTATCAAGCCGCGATCGCCATCGGTACGCGTCGCGTCGCGTGTGCGAATCGTTATTACACACTCGTGTGCATATCACGGCTATTCCCTAATAGCGGAACACAGACTCTAGCACGAGGAAGAAACACACGGTGACACGATATACGATCCGTTTATTGAGTAAATTAGGCAATTGACATCTCGTGGACGTCACATATACATTCCTCCTTAAGCTCAAAGATTTAACTTTTTATTAATAGCAAATTGCATAATCTCTATTTGCAGCAAACAACAAACAGAGCAATGCGCTACAAGCGCAATCATAAATGATGCTAATAGGTTTCAAAAATCGAATCGCAGCAAAAAATAATAAAGTAAAATAGCAGCATAATTTTTAATAACTATTAAAAATTGTTTAATTACACAGTGATGTATTACTAATTCTGTAAAATTAAAATAACAAAGAAAGTAAAATTTTATAATATAATTAATTAAAATAAAATTGTTTGTTTTAAGATATATATAAAGTGTGGGAAAGTGGAGGTGTGCGAGATTGAAAGTTTGCCTACAGCCGCAAATTACGCCGTTCCCCGATCGTGAGTATGTACAAAACGGAATGAAAGGAAGCACACAGAGAGCTTTTCTATACTTCGACTCCAAACAGGCACTTGTATTTTTTGTCGTCCCCTGTCTGTGGGCGACTGTTGAACACATCTTCCCGCGTAGTATCGAGAGGACTGGGAGGGAGGTACCAGTGAAGGGAAACGACAAAAGGAGGAAGAGAAGAAAGAGAAAGAGTGGCCAGTGGTCGGACGCACGAGGCGCGTTTATGACGGGTCTGGACTCTGAGTTACGATCTCAATACTGCAATAAGTGCTCTTAGCGGGGCCATGTTTTTTTCTCCTCTCTCCCTTTCTCTCTCTTTTTCTCCCTTTCCCCGTCGTCGATTTCCCCCCGCGGCTCTTATCGTGAGGCTTTACGCTGGTGCTTCCCGCGGGCTTCACGAGAAATATTATTTAATTAACGGGAAGCGACCGCCGGCATGGTCGAAGGAGACCTGGATCTTCCTTCGGTCGTAAATAAAAACGGTACATTCGCGTGGTGGCTCTCTCTCTCCCTCTCTTTCACTCTCCCCCCGTCTCCCGGTAACCTTTGCGGCCCTTGCGCCTTTCCCTCTCGCACACCTCCTTCGCTCTTTCTCGCCCTCGAGCGAAGCCTTTCTCCCGACGCCGGCGACAAGAGAGAAAGAGACCTTTTCCCGCCGCAACGATATTTTCGGTAATCGCCGCGGCGTTTCTGAAGAGAGGCCGAGGGTAGAAGAGGCCTTTAAGCGCGACATTACTTCCGCTAGAAACCCACCTTTTGGTCGATTAGCTCTGCGGTGAATTTAAGTCGCGCGCTCGAATCGGCCGCACCGAATTCGCCTACGGACGTCGTGCCGACGCGACGCTCTCTCGCTCCCCACAAGCCCGAAGAATTTCTTCCTTTAATTGTCCTCCAACCCCCGACTACCGGCGTAGGCGAAATATATACTACACCTTACTGCGGACTACGGAGTAAGAAACCGGGACTCGAACGACTCCGGAAAGTAATCTGCCTAATTACCCAGCAAGAGATTCATTCCGCTCGGAGGATCGACGGGAGGGTAGCCCCTTTTAGTCGTAAAACGACGACGAACTGGTTCCATCTCTCTTTCCGTCTCTTTCTCTTTCTCCCTCTTCGACGGACGGCGGCGAGAAGAGATGATTTTCTGGAATCGCGCGAGATTCGTACGCTCGGCGGCAGCCGACAAGTGAAATTCCATTTGCGATAGTGATGGTCACGAAGACTGGATTAAGGACGCCGCGAGCAAACTTATTTAACGCCTGACTGCTGAACGGTGAGCCACGAAAATCAATTAGTTCGTTCTGTTTGTCATTACGATTGTCCTCGATCTTCAGCACACTTAATCGTTTTTCTACATATGATACGTATATATGTATACAAAGCCTACATCATCCGCAAAATGATTCTGAAATGATTCTGAAAAAACATGAACACTTTCCTTCGTTTCATTTTTTTATAAAGCTCGATAAATTTCTAAAGCGATTGAAGATAATTTTGATACGCTTTTCTATCTCTCTCTAAAAACTGAAGTCTAGGAATTGGAAATTAGACCTGAATTTATAAAAAAATCAGTTCTGCATAAATCTCGTAGGTACTGAAAAATATATATATATTAGATAAAATGCACAGAATAAAGTTTTGTATTTTAAGACATAGATGGTTTAATAATCATATTTTTATAAAGCTCAACTGAGACTGTGTTCAGTTTGCGAGAAGCGAACAATTATTTCCATGATATCATAACTACTATATAATATACATTTCTGTGGAAGAAACTCGATGCGAGATACATTCGAAGTTAATTGTAAGTGTTACTAAGGAAATCCATTATGCTTTGCGTATAAATATCGCGACAGTACTTTATAATTCCGTCGATAAATTTACAGTCGTCAGTCGCGCGAGTTAATTAATCGCACAGGCTAACAGGTGAGCTAATTGTTCGTAGGAGGAAATCGCGTTTCGATGGGTAATACGGCGACACGCAGAGCGGCACGCGCCGTTACCTGCCGACTCGAGTCTCACCGGGCGAATGACAGCACGCGGCGGCCTTGTGTACGCAACCTTGTAACGCTCGACGTACGCTAAACAAACATCAAGGCCGCACGCCAGGCAGCCGTTACGAAATATTTAAATGTATTACGAAAGAATATTCCGTTCCTTATTTTAAATTGATTTCGACAAGCGAGCTGTTACTATACATATATTTTGCGTCTTGTTTTATGGGCTCAACGTCGCCTAAGATAACGATTGATCTCGTTCGATTAAAAGGTACGCTTTGAAATGGAAATAATGTTGCTTTAATTCTAGATACGAAATGATTTGCTTCAATTGTTATGTATAAATGTACATTAATAATGACAAATTTTAATTGATATGCGAATTATTTCTTTTTTAATGATATAACTTAAATGGTTTATGTATATCACTTAATTATTCCATTTAAAAAGAATTTAGATAAATGTATTACTTACAAAATAAATTTCAAAATAAAATTAATTGATAACGTTAATATATTCTCACGTATCTACATATCGCATATCATACGTCCGTGATCATATATTGGAAAAGCAGCAAAAGTATAAAGTAATTTAAAATAAACTATCCTACCTTATTAAATCAATATAAAATACGAAGATATTACCGTCTAATAGTATCTTTCATAGTAAAAAATAAAAGATTCTTCAACAGAAGCCTTTTATGTACAATAAAAACATATTCTAGTTGCAGCATAAAAGGTATTTAAACATTAATTTGATATCTGGTCAGTCTGATTATCTCGTCCATTTCTCATTTATCAAAATGCGATAGCGCGGCACACGTTGTACGATGTGTTTCATTTCGTCATGATTAGGTTTTTCGGATTGCTTCTAGTTGAGTTACGCGCGAGTTACGCGGTTGTCCGCCGTCGTTTCGGTCGGCGCGGAACGAATAAGCGCGAAAAATATGGGGCCGTCTCTCGTTGCGGACGCCACAATGGGATACGAGGACACGTATGTACAGGATATAGGACGCACACAGAACATCACCTTGCCCTGACCACGAACCGGACTTTCTGCTTCCCTTCGTCCCTCCCGGTCTCACTCCTTTCCTCTTTCTCTTTCTTTTTTTTCCTCCGCTTTCTCTCCGTCACGCTCCACTCGCTCTTCCCGCTACGCTGCCGCGCTGCTGGGGTATAACGCCAACGACGAAGAGAAAATATTCATAATGCTGGATTAAGCGTGGGAGTACCCTCGGGTAGTCCTGCGCGACCGACCGGGGGGTGGATAGCCAAACTAATCAAGAGCCCGCCCCATTTAATTCCCACCCTCGCCCTCTCTTTCCCTCTCGTTTCGTCGATCGTAACCGCACGGCCAAGAACCGACTCTTTTGCTCCGTTTCTCCTTATTACCTTCCTCGCGCATCTTTCCCGTCTGCCCTTCGCCCTCGATGCACCTTTCTCTCCCTTCTTTCATCTTCCTCCTGCGCTTCTCTACGGACACTTCTCTCCCAAGTTCTTCTTTCTTTTGGTTACTCTCGCTGCGCTCGCGCGATCGCCGCTGCCCGTTCTCTTTCCTCCTTCTCTTCTATAATCATCATCCCGGTATCGCGTATCGAACAGCTGCGATATAAGCACGTAACGCTACCCACGATACGGCAAAAGGGCTCCTCGTACGAGAGAAGGCCCATTAAATCCCCTCGCGCCCATTATACCCGAGGTCACTTTCGATCCTAGGCGTCCGGGGCATAAATTTTTCAAAGTGCTCATTACCCGCCCGGCGTCATAACGAATGACGCGCGTAAAGCGCACCGCGGCTTGATATACGCACCGCGCGATAGAAACGCACGGTGCATATATGTCACTGTATCTGTCGCATTATTCTTTCGAATCGTTCCAGACGCTCGTATGACGTTAACGACAAAAACGGAGAAAAAATTGGCCAATTCTCTAAAAAGAATTCGCAAGAATTATTTAAAATTTTATACGCATTCTAAAAGAAGCGAGATTATATTATGTAAATGTATGATAATTCTCTTGTAACACACGTAATATTTCGTGAGATGATAATACTTTTAATGAAGATAGAAAAAATACAGTGTACGTATATTCAATGTACCTTGTGTGCATAAAGGGACTTTTAATTTTAATTCCCAATCTCGTATAATATATTCTGTAAAAATAGGGTTTAATTTTCTCAGTGGGACCGTAAAACTCACGAATGAGAACTTCTCATATGTCACGTATTTGATATAACGTAGCAATAATACATGTATATCATGTTAGATAATTGAAACATAACTCATTTGAACAAATTCGTAGATAACAATCAGATTTCAAACCCGATTCTCGCAGCTGGAAGCCCGAGTTCTTTATGCACTTTCTTACGAACGTCATAGCTTTCGTAACTTAAAGGAGCAATTTATGAATTAGCTACTTGCGCGAGTAGAGAAATGAAGAAGTGTATCGAGTAATTTAATATCCAATTAATAATCGATCAGAAGGCGGCGGCTATAACTTGTACGGTGAAATGTTGATTAACCGCGAACATACGCGGTACCACGAGCGCTTTCACTATCGCATCTCTTTATCAAACGATGTACCGTCGCGCGTTATCGAAATCGGGGCGGACTTCATCGGAGCGCATTCCCGAGCTACCCATCGCATTATCGTAATGAACTAGCTTGGCATTCGGCTCGACCTTTATATGCCCACAGGCGTTTTTTTTATTTTGCGTTCGTCATAAATTATAATATTAACTCGTTAATCAATTATTATCTCAATAATCGCATCATCTCCAGTTATTTTCGTGAAAAGTGTAAAAGTTTCAGTTAACAGAAAGTTACATTTATTAATTATTATATATATATATATTCCGTAATTATCTCTACTTTATATTTAACAGAGACAGAAGAAAATAATACCGCCGTCTGGAAAAGTATTTTATTCACATGAATGTTAAATAATGTTAAATGGAGCGTGAATTTTCCAGTTTGTAAGCGATTGATGACCGGTTGATTATAAAACTAGACATGTTATATCATTATAAAACTAGATGTGTTATATCATTATAAAAATGCGTAATGTCTATATATGTTGGAACCTTAAAAAAGAAAAAGAGGAAGATTCGCATACGCTTCCAAGTTACAGAAATGTCACATGGTGCGTGTGCGTTGAGTGCGATAAAAATATTTTCAATAAATATTATAAATATAATTATCTCACACGTAATCTCGTAGAAAAACTGCACGTGAAAACCTTGTCATAAAATTTAATCTTTAATCCACACATTTTCTTAATCTCCTTTCGCGAGACACCGGGGATTCCGGTGTTTCGCAATTAACAACGTATATAAATTGCATTCTGATGTTCACCGTGCACATAGTGGTTTTCGCGACTGGCAACTGGGTGAAAAAAAAAAGGAGGAACATCCGACACGGGCGGTACGGGGATTAAGCATTCCCGTGTCCAGAATGTGTGGAGCTCGCTCGTTCGCGCTCCACAAAAATGTCGCGATCGCGCTCGCAAAGTGCTCCGGCGAGTGATTAACTCGCCCGACAACTTCGCGAGAGCGCGAGACCGCAGCGAGCCGCATATACAGTCGATTAGGTATGCCGTGGTCGGTGCGCGGCGTCAGTGCGTTAATAATCCCGCAGCGTCCGGCAAAAATGATCGCGTGCTCGACATAAATGCCACCGCTGAATAGAGGAGAGAGCGAGAGGGACGGGAGCGCGGCGTATCGAAAATTCGCCGGACCGACCGGCGCTGCTTTATCGCTCACGCGCGTAGGTGTACGTACATCGATCGCCGATCGGTACGTCTGTACGTGCCCACATTAAAACGATGAGTCTGCGGGGACACGGCGTACGGGACACGTGCGTGCACATCTCCGGTGCAATCGGCGGAGTTAAAGCCGAACCAGACGCATTACTCAATGCACGGGCGAAGGTTAGACCCCTCTCAAAGGCCGCATACGGACCATACGGACACATGCATGCGGATACGATTTTTATCGAGGGTAATATCTTTTTTTTTTTCAGGGACGGCAGAGCGATCGGGTCCTAGGATTCGCCGAGGATATTGAAAACTACGCTGCGTCGAATTACATTCGGGTCGAACTACTTTTCCACAAAAATCTTGGATACGAAGACCCTTTTTATGCCAATAAAATAACATTCCAATTAAAATATTTTTAAAGTGGCTTAATCTTTTCAAATCTTGCGAGATAAATATCTACCAGCTGGATTTAATATATTGCTAGGATATATCAACGGAATTTTTTTCATTCTTTAGAATGCCTAATTATACAAAATCTAACTCAAAAGGATTACATATAATACATAAAATGTGAAAAGGTGAAATTCTTTTTTTAATTTTCCCACCTAAATTCTTAATTTTTTTAATAACAAGCTGTATTTCTAAAGACGAAACGCCAACTCTTTATTTTCACAAGTTTACAAGTAATTAAATATAAATAAGAGATATATTCTTTATAAATATATATTTCTACGAAAGGATGTTAGATAATCATGTAAATCTAGATATAGTCATAGAAAAACTACTACTATATTCTTAGAAGTCTCGCACCCTTGGGTCACTCGCAAGTCCTAACGAGAACTGTCCGCCTCGCTCGTTACGTTCATCTCGGCGAACGATAGTACTATTGGAGAGTTGCCGGCGGCAATGATATTGGCGATGACAAAGTATTCGTTCTACGTTGTATGCGATCGGTCGAAGTCCTCGCCGAGATCCAGCGATCGATCTCAACCGGTGAAACGCGAAGTCCAATCAAGCGTGCCACTGCGCGCCGCGACGAACCGGTGTTACATGTTCCTCGAAACCCCCTTTTTTTCTTACACGCGCGACACGCTCAGATCCTTCGAAGCATTAGCGTGTAACGTTCGGTCGGCCGCGCTCTTTCGTGTTGCTCGAAAGGTTTTACGGTGGGAACGGATATAAATCAACTCCGGATTGTGTGTATGCGGAGCCTGTGCCGGATCAAAGTGGGATGTAAACGCGGACGAAATTTACGACGCGGCCGCTCGAAGGAACTCTCTGCTGACTCTGTTCGCTATTCAAGAAATCGTCCCGCTCTCGGTGACGGCGAGAGAGAGAGAGAGAGAGAGAGAGAGAGAGAGAGAGAGAGAGAGAGAGAGAGAGAGAGAGAGAGAGATGTTTCCGACCTCGAATGATTAATCACTTTTTTCAACGACCGCGATGTAGATCTTAGATGAAAAATCGCTCTAGGTGTCGATAATTTCGATTTCTCTCCGCTTGTCATCGACCGTTCGGGTTTTGATGCTCGATAGCCGTCGTTTCCTCTCGTGCGCGCGCGGATATAGGGCTCGTCACGAATGTCTCGTTATTTTAACGAGTGTCGTAGCACGCGAGCTGCGTTTTGCCGCGAGGATCGCGTGCACGTTGCGGAGTTAAGCGCAGTCCGCGCTGCAGTGCTAAGTGCAGCGAAGACACAACTATACTTTAGGGCCGTTTAAATTGAATGGAATGCTTTCATTCATCCGGAATATAGAATGCCACAAATGGAATATCGTAACACCGATATTCAGTCAATTTACGAATAATGAACGCGTTTTGCAGGATCAACATGGCATGTAATAATCAAGAAACTTTTTGTGAAGATTTATGATAAAATTATACTAATTAATATATGTAAGACATACATTATAAAAGTATAAGTTATTTCATAATTATCATTCACAAAGAATGATTAATACGTTTAATCTGCAAGATGAGCGAGAGTAAATAAAAGTAAAATTTCAATTTTGTTTTGAAAACTGTTTAAAATAAAAATTTGTGAGTTTTATTATGTCTAATCCAATTTTAGGACTTGAGTAAGAAAGATAATTTTGTGGTTTAAAAATAATCGGTTAAAATTAAGGGTTAATATTTTCATTCAATGTTTCGACTACGCGCTATCTGACTCATTTCCCTGTACCATCCTTTATTGACGTGTAGTCTGATATCGGAGATAAAATATCAATGCCCAGAGGAGACTTGCTATCATCGAAAACGTATCTATCGAACGTGGATGCGACGGTCCCGGCATCGAAAACTTGGAAACGCGCGCATGTGAACCGTCGGTCGGTCCGCAATATGCAGTAAAGCACAAATGCAACAATGCGATCTCCGTTCCACCCTCTTTCACGATGCGCGGGGAGAGAAAGGTCCCTTTAGCTGGGGGCCGGATATATATGGGGTGTCTCGTTAATCAAGAGAGCCGCGTTATCGGCCACGAGGTGTACAGGGGAGAAAATGGGAGAGGAGCGAGGGTGACCGGTGTTTAACGGTTGACAAACGACCGGCGTGGTACGCGGCCGCCTAAACAACGTTCATGTCGTGCGTGAAACCGCCCCGCCTGGCCCGCGCGTGCGGAAGGAAAACGCGGCGCGGTGCCGTTCCGACAAAAACCGTAAATCTGCCTATTAAATTACGATTAACGATTCGCAGAAGGCGAAACGGACGCGCGCGGAACGCCACGAGCGCGACCAGAATGTGAGTAAAACGCGCGCGTCCGTCGCGCGCTTGTCTTTTTACCTTTTCGCGAGTCGTGCTTGCAACTGCACAACGCGCAACTTGCGCAAATTAAAATTTATTAACTCGCCGCCGGAAGTCACAACAAAGCGGCCGCGTCTTCTTCGCGTCTGTCTCTTTGAACCCCATGGTTAGACGCGCACAAAAAATGTGCGTTCCGTCGTAAAAGGGCGCGTATAAGAAACGCGTTAATCGTGATTTAGATAAGCATGTCAGATAGCCTGTACGTAAGGTATTTAACAAAGTCGCTTTCTTAGATAAGAAAAAAGCCTTGAATTATCGATTTGCAGACCTAAAGATTAATTTTTACCGGCTTTGTATACTTTGATTATCAGTTTGTAAATTGCTGATTCCTAATATTACAGTTTTTATATTTTTAATTTACAAATTCGCGGTCCCTAGACTTTAAATCATTGACTCATCAGTTTCTAAATTTTTAACTCTAAATTGAAATGTTCAACTTGCATGCTAAGTTGAAATACCTATATCAATCTGTCATATGTCTGTCATAATAAATAAGCTTATTGATACTTCGCATCGAACGTTCCCGGAATTCCTAGAATACCTGACATAGATAATTTTGGAGTATTCGTAGCGTCGAGCCGTCCGCGTCGGTCGATCACGTATACACACACATGAACATTGCCAGACCCCCCATTCGCTTGATTAGGACATACTTTATTAACTTCGCCGGCACGTACAGAGAGCTGTCCAGACAGCGAAGGGCGCATTGTATCATCAAAGTGACGCTGAGGGAAAGCATCCGGAAAGCGTGTACCGTTAACATAGCGCGTCTACGCGTCCCGCGCCCCCTTTGGTTTCTTCGCGCCGATTCCTTCCCCGTTATGCCCGAAATTCTTCCTTTCCTCGTCGGCAGCCGGGGAATGCCAGCTGTGCGGACCTGAGAAACTCTAACGACGACATTACAGTAACGGAAAACGCCGGAATGCGTCGGTACGTGATAATGGAATGCGACACCTTCACAGCGATATCACGACGCTGAAATCTGATCGTTAACTCCTTCGCATCAAAGGCTTAATGCAAAAGGGTTGTTACTCAAAATTAATTACTACTGACGAGTCCAACTAGACGCGTCATTTCTCAATTCTTTTCAGACAACTTTTCCTGTACGATGACCTTATAACGTAATAGCGTTAAGATAGCGACAAGAATCTGAGATTCATTCAACACCTCGTTAAAGAGTCATAAATATAAATCAATCGGACTTCTAAGCTGCTGTATTTCTACTGTGTATTTCTACTGTAGCTGTACTCAAATTCAAATGTAAAAGCGTGATTAAATATTATCGTGCTGATTTTAGATGGAAACTGAGCTACAGCGGCGGCTGTTGCCGAACGCGTCGGCCGAATGAAGAAGAGAATGGAAGAAAGCGAGGGCCCGAAGGAAGAAGAATGTCGCTCTCTGTTGCGGCTCTTGCATGTGAGTTGGACAAAAACTTGAAGACCTTTGGGTCCTCTCTTGACGTGCTCCTCGAGCGTAGCAGCGCGCGGCTTGTCTTCCCTCGCTCGCGTTGCAGCGTACCTGCCGATGGAAGAATACAGCTCCAATACGCGAGATCGGGTTTTCACTTGCCGATCGCGCCGATTCGGCCGTGAATGCACGTGGCCATTGCTGCGTTGGCAAGAAAGCCCATGTAGGAGCGAATATCTCCTCGCGCTTCGGGTTCCCCGTTATTCGCACCCGCGTGCTGCTAACTGCGAGAGATCCCCGTTGCGATATTTCGGCGGCACTCGCCAAGCATCGAAGTTTCGTTTCAATCGAATCATCCAATTATCGACATTTAACAAAGCATAAAACAAAATTTCAAATTATCGATAAGATGGACCATTTATACGCGTAAAGTTTTATCACTTTTCAACAAATATTTTATTTCTCATATTTTTAAATTAAAACTGATTTCTTCAACTTTTAGCTGAGAAACATATACTTAATGTTGGAAATAAAAAATTGCGAAAAATAATGGCGTCGCGTTAAATCTCCTCTAAACAAAAAATTGACCGTGAGTAATACTGAGTGACGTTAAAATTACGTGTTCGCGTATTACAGGCGAAGAATGAAGAATGAAGATGACCAGACCTGCCAAGAGCGAAGGGTTTAGATGGACTCACACTCATCGCGTTCGCACGAGCGAAGTTTCCCGCTTTTAAAAGTTCGTTATCCCAACGACTGAAGGCGTATAAATGGCCTTCGCGCTAGTCGAATATCTCTTTTCGTTAATGAGTCGGCCGGAGTTCGTTTATGCGGCCGGTAAAGTGATTTAAAGGATCTCGATGATGAATGCTCCGCGCATGCGGCAGAGAAAGAAAGAAAGACGACAGCTGCGCGCGCGTGTGAAAGCATAAAAAAGCATGTGTGAAGTTTTCCGGTAAATTCCACGGGACCATTTAGCCTATAGGCGCCCGTGTTATTACCGTCGAGCCCGGTCCTTCCTACTAATTAAAAATGAAATGGTACGCATAAACCGAATACTGTCGACCAGTGGGAGCCAACCGTGGTGACCAAGGAGAGAATATCTCTTCGGCTCGGAAACGCACTTATCCCGAGATGATTTTTATGGCAACGGATCCAGCCGCTTTTTCTCGTTCTTCATGGTTCCACCTTTCGCCGCGCCGCGCCAGGCCTCTTGCTAGTCTCCCGCGCGAGCCCCCCTCGTATCGTGTCCTGCCTTTTACGGTACACCGCGACCGCTTCGGAAGCCGCTAATTAGGTCTACTCGCGTTCATCTGAAGGACATTTAACCGTGGCAGCAATACGATCGTATTCAGAGGTAAAACCGACCCCACAGTTCCAATGCAGTTCCCTTAAAATCGCGATTAGAGTAAAGTGCTCTCGCCTTTAATATTTACATGGCGCGTCTCGGTAACGCCTATGCCCAACTCTCATTTTGTGCGAGTCGGCGACGTCATTCACTCGACAGGTGTTCTCCGTGGTGTAAGCCCACGCGCACCTGGAGCCTCAATATCCTCTGAGATCAGAGACTATATTTCTTACGAAAAATATGGGCGTCGCCACGAAGTCGTTTGTTAAATAAAATAAAGTATAATACTTCTTGTTCTCCCGTATAAAAATTGTTTCTGCACATAAATACATATAAACATCCATAACTTTTTATCTTGAAATACATAAATCACTCCTATCGAACGCCGATATGCGGCGAAGATAGAACTCGAGGTCATAAAACTTTAACGACGCATCCATAAAAACGCAGAGTTAAAAATACTTGGTAATATCTTTTTACAATAAAATTTAGAATATATCAGCGTGTAAAGCGGACTCATGAAATGAACTCGTAGTTAAGACAGGTTAGTCAGGCGGCCCTCCGAAACTTCCGCGTGCCGTAATTTCACTTTCCTGCGTCATCGCGCAACGAGACATTGACAATGATGAGATGCCACGGCGATCGTGAAAAGGCAGAGCTCCAACTCGTCGATGCCCATCGTCTCGGAGAACATTAAAGACCCGCGGCGCGGAGAGATGACGGAACCTCAACATTTTAGCGGCTATTTCCTCGTAACGAATCGAATCAAAAATAACGGGTGTTTATTATGCGCCACTTTCCTCGTCAAGTTCATCGAGCTGTCGCAGCTCCTCGCAGACACGCTCGGCAGATTATAAGATATTCTTTTTTCCACGGCTCTGCACTTAGATGCCATGCAGTAAACACGGAACGCGTGACAATCGAGGGAAAGACGGCTACAGTATGACCGATGATTACCGGATCCATCGAGTGGCCGTTCTCAGAGAACGGTAGAAAGCCTAATGACATTAACGAGTCGAAGCATCCGCAGCCGCATATTGCGCGCGAAGACGAAATGGCGTAATAGTGAAAGATAAAATTATCTACGGTGTTCCTCCTGTTAATTTGATACTTAATTAGAAAGATACATACTTAATATTGGAAAAGTAGCAGTGTTCATAACAAGTACGTGACTTTTGACTCTATGTAACGAGAATTATACGCTTGTTAATATAAAATTATCGACGCCTCTCGTATAATTAATATGCGGCGCCAGTAAATAAATATCGTGCTAAATGCATGATGCACACAAACCACGCTTCTGTCGGCACCGTATTTGCGTTACTTTCATTATATCAATGAAAATAAAAGGCTGACCGTTAGGCTGTTCGAGGTTTCACGTCAGTTCCGATTGAACGCCCACGATCATTCTCTCAGACAGGGCAAAGAGATGATGCCATATATCAGCCAACTACTCTCGTGTTTAATAGCGAAAGGGTAAACTCTCGCCCGCGCATATTAAGGACCGCGCGAAGGAAGTCGGGGATATGAAATCTGTCGGTGCTGCTCCGAGGCGATAATGGATCCCGGATGGTACTACTACTAGACGAGATACGTTTAGACGAGATACGTTTCGCGCAAACCACGGAACGTACAACCCTGCAAACGAACGAACGAACGAGCGAACGAACGAACGTACGAACGAATGAGCGGCCGGTCGACCGAGCCGGGCGCGCTGGTTCAAGGGAGGTTCGGTATGTTAATTACAGACCAACATACGTATCCCTCTCCCGCTCCCGCATCCCCCACGTCCCAACCCCCTGGCCGTAAGTTACCTCGGTTGCCAGCCGATTCGTCTTGGAACGGCCCCCATCGCCGGTCTCGTTGCACGCAGGGCTCGCGTGAGACCGACGAGTCGACCCTACGACCCGAGAACGCCGAGAAACGCTCGTTTTGCCCTCTTTCGAGCTCGCTGCGAGAGCAACGCGGAGAGGAGAGGAGCCCCGGCCCGGCTCTTCTTCTAACCGCCTCCTTTGCGCCTCTTTCGATTTCTTGCGTCGAAGGCTAACCTGATCGAGCGATCGGCGGAGGGTCCGCGACGTCAGCCGCGCGTATCAGAAACAAACCACCGAGATCGAGCAGTCGAGAGCGCGTCGCTAGATCTTATGGTTCACGGTCGCTTAGATCGGACGTTTCGCGTGTCGAGGCTCCTTCACGGACGGAGACTATCGCGATCTGATATAGGGGCTCGGCTAGTAACTTCTATCAATTAGGAAAACCCAATGATTCGCTACTGAAGCGAGAAGCGCTGAAGCGTGAAAATTCTCATCTTGTTCGGGATCGCGAAGAAAGACGTTAGACCGAGTGTTTCGTATGCTAAAGGCTTCGCGAACCAATGCGAGGCAGCGACAGCGACTATCTGGTACAATCTAATCATACGCTTCTATCAGGCCTATAAACCCAATGAACGGAATCGCCATCGCTAGCCCCACCTTGATGTGGAAAGCTTTCCTCGCTTGGTTTCTTTCACGATCGCAGAAGAAGATAGCTGCTGATCTGTCTTTCACGCGAAGTAGAATAACTACAATGGACGAGATATAAACGACCAGCTAGAGATTCTTGATTAAATGAAAGCTATCGCTTATATTGGTTTATAATAAAAAATTTCTCGAGATCTGCGGCCGCTCAACTTCTAATTGAACCAGAGCTATTACGATCATTAGTTTAGTTTTTTTTTTTCAAAATTATAAACATAAAAAGAGTGGAATAAACTACTTCACGTCATTTAAAGTCTCTCATCAATTCAGTTTTTGTGACTCAAGAACTCTAAGGAAATACGAACCCGAGATACGCGATAAATACGTTTTGATCTACCTATCTATCAATTTCTCTTTCAAGATTCCTTTTCCCGATACTCTCTCGGAATGATACGTGTTTCTCTGTCGGCTTTATTCGAGATCGTATAGATGGAGGAATGCACACACGTACATTCGGACCCGATCCACCGCGCTGGAATAGGACGGGTGCCACCCATCGCAATCATTTCTCCGGTTTTGCGCGGAGGAATGTTTTTTCAACGTCTTATCGATCCGCCCATCACGCGCGCGGTGCTGACCTCAAGATCTTACTCGGGTCAGTCGGTCCGAGTCGAAATCTTTTTGCAACGTGACCTCGACTCTCCCCCCTTCCTTTCGACGCAGAGCGGAAAAATCGACGGTTTGCACCTGCGCTCCATTCTGCGCACGGCAAGACGAAGACGCTATATACGTGTGCGGTCATAGTGCGTGATGGGTACTCACCGCCAAAAATGTGGCACGTATCCGGCGGGGCACAGGTCTCGGCACTGACTGCAGGGCGCACCTTGGAGAACGACATTGCCGGACGAGTAATTACTGGGCGGCGCGTTTTGTCCCGGGGACAGCATCCTGAAAACAAACGCGAATTTACGGTGAGCGTGTCATTTTGGCACGGTCCCCCTTAATGTCCAACCATTTCGCTACGCTGAGAGTGTGTGTGTTTCTTAACCTGTCCTATATTTCCACAAGAAATAAAATATAGCAGCTACTTCGAATAAGAAATTGATTTTTTGCAATAAATTCAATTATTAACGCGGTAATTTCAGTAGAAAAACTTTATCTCTTCATATTTATGCATGTTATGCAAAATAAAATAATGAATATATATATAAGAATGTAGAATTTAAATTAAACGAGAAATCTTAAGTACTAAATCTTAATAAAAGGAATACATTTTTTATCTTATTAATGTCAAGTACCGCCAATTTATTATATCAAATTTATTTATCCCATAAAGCAAGCGTAATGAAAAAAATTTTCATTTAAAGCTGAAACAAGGTTTTATGTCAGAGACAAACCATTTTTATTCAAAACAGGCTCAGAATGAAGGGAGACAAAGATGTAATTAAATCTCAGATCATCCTTTCGTGACTTACAATAACTGTAAATTATACGGTTAATTGTAAATTATATGCTCCAAGATATATAATCGAGAGCGCGCGACTTTGTCATTGTCACGAGAAATCAGTTCGATCATCGCGTGATACAGGAATCTCGCTTAATTATCACGTCAAGGGTCGTCACGATCAGGGAAATTAGCTGAATGGACGGACACGAAGAGCGCGTTCCGTCACGCCCGAACGGGTTGTGAAATTTGTCTTCTCGCAATGTCGATCGAAGAATCGTACCCGTTTAGGACGGTGAAATTGAACGAGCCTCGTGTGACGGCCCCACGGACGCACTCGACTCGCCATGAGCGCGAGCGGAAACTCACATCCGATGCAGTATTACCGCGTACTCGCGTAATTATCGTCATTTTGTTGACGAACGAGGCTTCCACGGTTTCATTTAGATCCGCTTAGATCCGTAACGGGACATTACACGCTGTTAAAGCAGCATTTCTTTTCCTTAACTCGACCCTTCTCACTTATTATGTACGCCTTTTTACACCTCGTGATTGTACTTGCATGTACTATATACAGATATATATAAGTATACATATATACATATAAAAGCATTTAATTGAGAGATACATATGTACGTATATATTGCGCGTCATTATTGTGACATATTTATAAATCGGTCAAATATAAGTGCTCATTAGCGAATCGTTGGTCAAGCTATATAATACATTAATTAAGACATTCAGATGCTTCCGGTATTTGCTAGGAATTTAATAATCCCACAATTATTTTTAGAATTTCATAGATTGCGTGAATTATTCGTTGTATATGGCTGCATTTCATCCGAGTGCGTAAATAAGCGAATTTATTACTCTACGTATTCGATGCATATTCCTCTAACAAGCGCGAGGACTCGCCGTGCGTCGTAAATCCCCCTCCCTCCTCACCTCCCCGATATAAATGAAACCGAAAGTTTCAGCCTGCAATAATCGCCTGCGCATTCCTCAAATGCGATCACGTTGGCGTTCATTAACCCGGCCGATCGAAGACAAAAAGGTTCATCATTATAAAACGTCAAGGGCTCGAAACGGGTTTGCAGTGCGAACGCTGTTTAAAGTGCATTAGATGGTGCATCAAATTAAGTCAAAGCCGCGTCCGCGCGCGGTAATAAAGACTTCTCGTTTGCGCTAATGTAGCCAGGAAGTTACAAAAATTTCTCAGGCTCGAGTGTCGATGCGGGATGGACTTATGATCTACGCCACACCCTCTCCGGACACGCGAATTGATGTAAACCTCCGCCACCTCCACCGGTTTACAGGGACATCAATCGTGCCAGGCGTGCTCCGCCGTGCGTATTATGCGACAAGTATGCCCGCGAAAATAATTAATTAATGGCGCTATATCTAATACGGGGAAACGGGTGGTTATACGCCCCGCTCGCTCGAATTAATAACCGAAGCCCGTAATTAGCGGGTAAGCGACAGCGTTCCGCTGCCGCCGCGCCGCCGCGCCGCGCCGCGGCCTTCGATCGTCGGCGATTAACTGACATCGGGTGTAATTACATCTCTCTGGAAGATTTTATTGCGACGAAAATCGTTGTTATGACCTCAGGCGCTTGCTCGCTAACGGCCTTGCTGCTCGTTTGCCCACTCTCTTTTATCGCGTAATGCTATTAATATCATAAATAACATAGTATTCCGATTAATTCTAATCGAGAAAGTAATTTACCGGTAAAAAATATGTAATGAGAGGATTGGGTCGCTTTGCAAGATATTGCTTTGACGTGTAGAAATTGAAAAAGCTAATAAGAAAAAATTGAAAAAAAAATAATTAGAAGAACTTTCGAAAAATATGAATTTTCGTAAAAAATAATTACCGCTTGTAAAGTACTTGATTACATCGCTATCAGCATTAAATGACCAACCCTTATCCATCGTCGCAGAAAAATGTCATGTTACTTTTACATGATATGCAAATATACACGCGAGCATCGCAAAAACATGTTGATAGCCAGCAAATGTGCTAAACTGTCCCAGAGGAGGAGACGTTGGTGCCGTCTCACGTTACACGATGTTCTCCATAAAAGCGGACATCTCTAACCAATAATCTCGTATATCCACTTATATATATTACAATTATAGGATTGCTCGATCATGGGTCGAGCCATTACTGCTGACGTTTACGCGACTTTAAGTAACGATTTGTGCAGAGAAACTGAATACACGCGGCAACCGAATAACTTGTTACGGTTGAGTTATGATTAGCCGTATGCATGCACGAATAAATTTACCGTAACGTAAGCAATGAACTTTTTTTTAAACCACAATTATCCTGTATACCTAGAGCAAGTCGAAACGTCTTCATTCAATCTATGACAGTGCCTTGGCACAAAGATCTCGTTAGTCGAACTAAACTCTAGTTAGAATCCAATTCGAGGAGCAATAGCATATTATTATATGTAAGTTGTTATATTAGTCTAAAATAGAAAGAGGATATAAAATAAAACTTAGAGCAAATGAAATTTTTGATATGATGCATAGAAATATGTATAATAGCTGCTTCTTCTAGCTTTTTACAACGTGGTTCAAATTAAATGAAAAATGGACAGTTTATTTCCTGTAAAATTTTAAAATCAATTTTTTTCCAAATATTGAAAAGGCATTATTTGTTGCAATTTTCAAAATTAACAATTTTGATATTTTTGTTTTTAGATATTTTAGTATATAAATTCTGTTAAATCGTCATCCTTTCAGTGACTTTACATTATAATAATAATTATATGTTCATTTTATGTCAATTATGGGACGTTCTCTCTACATTATGCCTTTTAATATCTCCTCCACTTTGTCATACTATCCTCTTAGATTCGACTGAACTGAACTAAACGCCTACGTGTCTACTTGTCTACTCTAGACAAGTTGTAGGACAACTTTGAGAGGCACTATCACGTCACGATTCTTTTCGAGAATATTATACAATGACATTATGAATATAAATGCTACCGTCTAAATTACATTACTCGATATTTTGACATGACATTGATATTACGTATAATAAAATAAACTTCAACCAGCCTTGCTAAGTCATTCGGTTCGAGAGGTTCAAGTGTCTGTTAGACATAGTCACTGGCTCGAAAGTCAGTTCAATTACTAGTATGGAATTATAATACCTTTATGTAAAAATAATATAGATATATCAATCAAATAACAAGATAAGATAATGGAAAAAGCAATCTATATGTAATCTATTTTATCTACTGGCTTCTTGCGAATTAGATAAAAATTAAGTACTTTAGAAAGCGTCTAGTATCATTAATTTTGGATTATAGTGACTTTTACGAACTCCATGCACCTGTATTAGCAAGGGACGTGTTAGTAACGAATTAAACTTACAATGAGGGACATCGACGTATCTGTACAAGATCGCAACAGGTAATACAAGATTCAGCGCGGTGAGTGTCGCGCCGAGATTCACAGATCTCGAAGGACATCGAAAGGGGGAGAAAAAAAACGTAACCGCGCCGGATTATGGCATGCTCGCTCTCTCGGACCTCTGCCTTCGTGCGCACACAAACACGAGCATACATTCGCACACGTACACAAACATATTTCTTCGGTCATCGTTCGAGTATGTACCAAGTCAACTTTTCATTCGGATATGCAAACGTAAGAGGCTTATGCTTGACATAATTGACGCCGCGACATACGACGCGCGTTCTTTAAAAATTACCCACCCCTGTGATGACAGAGTGGCATCATGAATTATAAGCGATTTCTCGGTATAGCCAATGGAATTTTATCACTTGATTGCAAGAATTAACGAGAAAGATGCACCTGCACTGTTAAGCTGACAAACAAGTAAAGTTCTGGAATTCATTTAGTTTGGACCGAAGATTTGGGATTGGCTAATGCGCACCGTCTCATTTTCGATAATAAGTAATTCGATAATATTCAGATTAATTCCATTTACTGTTTAATACTTCAGTAATTAGCTCTTAGTATATTGATCTAACTATTTATTTAAAAAGATATTTTTAATATATAAACAGAAACAGAAATTTTATTAAATTCAACTCAATTTGATTTGTGTGAAAAATAATTTTCATACAACACAAATAAATAACTATATCTTTCTTAAAGTTTGATTGCGCACTTTTATTTTTCAATGATATATAATCTTGTAACTATATCTAAGTAATCGTAATTGATCCCGGAAACGGATAACCCTATAATATAATGTAACTATACAAATTGCAATCTAGCATTATGGTTACAATATTAGCGAAGGAAAATTCATCTCGGAGCACCACAGAGAATATCGCTACGCCGTGCGGGGGTCGATTATCCTGGTGCACCGCGTATAACTCTAATGCCCCGTATATCACCGACAAAAAGCCGGATACAATTGCAATTTGAACTCGATTCAAGTAATCGCGGAATCTCTGCGGGCGATAAGAGACGCCAAGGCTCCGGTCAAGACTCACCTGCCTTCGCCGGACCACCGTAAGCCATTGAAATTTAATAGCACCACCGGAATTGAACGATAGACGTTCCGCGCGGCTACAGCTGACGCGCGCGGAGCGCGCCTCTCTCCGCCGCGCTGCGGCCGCTACAAATTACACCCGGTAATTCAGTTCCTTGACCGCAAAGTCCCACAAGAAGTTAAGTCCATCCCCGTGGCGCGCGAGAGTGAACGACCGCAGCTTCCCGTGTTGGTTCATAAGTCACTGGCGGGCCGTTAGATCACAAAAGCGCGAAAAGAGATTTCGCGAATGTCGGCCGTGTGGCGCGAAATACCACCGCGCGCGAAAGAGATTCGACGCGAGATATCCCGCCAATTCGTGAGAATTTATTAGCGGGCATTCGTGCGCGTCCACGTCCGCCAACCGCACACCCGCTATCATACGCGGGAACTTCATTCTCGCTGCGGTTTAACTCCATTACGATCGCTTTCATATCGGAATTCTGAAATATGGATGATGGCATTTGTCAGAAGCGACAAATGGAAGTACGATAAAATTGATATCTCGCGCTTTCTCGTCGAGACGCGGGATCGACTCTCTTTAATTTGATAATTTAAACTTTCTAATTTCCATAAAAATTAAAATTAAGAATATATACTTTCAGCTTTTCAATTGCAGTACATCTCAGAGAGTTTTATACATAATATTAGTAATATTGAATGTAATACTGGAGAAAAAGACAGAAAGGGGAAGAGATAAATGCGGGGATGTACTTAAGAGCTGCTACTTCGTGCGGAAGTTAACGGCCGCGCCGTATTATAACCGATCACCAGGAAGCCCCGGCCTCTCGTATTCGCCCCGAGCTTTGTCTTAACGATGAGCGTACGCAAAGTTACCGCCGATCGCCGACTCATGCTTATACGAACGTTCCTCGCATCCGCGCGCGTACGTCATAATGCGAATCATTGCCACCGTACGCGCACGGATCCGGACGGACGCGTACAAACTGTCGGCGAACGACAGATTTATCCCGAGTCACGTCGCCGCGCGAAAAGAGGACAGGCTGGTAAACGTCCAGTGTAATTTAGCAGGAATATACGAGCTGAACGAGGACTTGTGCGCATCAAAACACGTGTGATCGTGCAATACACGAATTTGCAAAATCCTCCCTTACGTAAAAAGATCTTTATGTGAAAAATATTATGAAATATATTAATCTTCTCCCTCTAGAAGATACCGCGATTGAGAGAGACGTTACTTGTAATATATATAAGTATTATAATATCAAAGATCCAATTCGATACGTATATTATAGAGAAGTTATCATCTTTCTTAGGTGTCATTCTCAATTTGTCGCGAGAAATCGCACACACGTCGTGGGCACGCGATTACCATTCGTCGAAAATTTACAGCATCGTTCGCTTTCACGCATCAGGAGTTCGTACTCCGCGAGCTAATACGCGATTAAGCGCGCGAAAATGATTTACGCACTCGGTCTCTCCGGCGTGTCTCCCGTCGGATATAGTGCGCTGGGATTAGTTCGGAGAGACTGGTTGTCTCGAGTAAACAACGAACGCTCCGCACAACGGCGCGGCGCTCGCACGCCAGGTGTAATTTTCCGCATCGACGAGCCCTGTTGATGGTACGGCACCGCTCATTTTTAGGAGAGATGCATGCGCGCGCGCGCGCGCACGCGCGTTAAATGCTCACGAGAATCGTAGTTTTCACCTTTCGAGTGTTGTAAGGTAAGTAAACGCTCGTGTCGTAAGTATACCGTAATTACCGTTCTCGATTCTCTCTCTCTCTCTCTCTCTCTCTCTCTCTCTCTCTCTCTCTCTTTCTGTGTCACCCTCCTTTAAATGAAACGCGAAATAAGGAAAGCGGACTACGCGGACGCACGGAGAAGAAGCGGAAAGACTGCGGCACTCGCGCGGTAATTAGTACCTTTTTGCGTCGTTAACGTTTAAGCGAGTGAACGACGATGGCGCGAACGCAGGCATGTTAATGGACGCGATAGCGAGCGTGTCCGCGAGTGTTCTCTCTGCGCCCCTCTTGTGCTTTATAATTCGTGAAACGACCAATTAACGTTACTAGGAGAAGAAAAGTAGGTGGTTTCATGCCTCTCCTTCGTTCGCGTCCCTCCAAATGGTTCTCGAACCCGGGTTTCAAGACCTCCCGTGCAAGGTGGCACACGGCTTACCGGCCGCTTCAAATTGTTTCCCCGAAATTCGTTTTCGCGAAGAAGCTTTTCGGGAAGATTAACCCTTTAACGATTATGCTTGTGCATGTCGAGCGAAATTGCGGGATAAATATCGACATTCTCAAGTGACTTTGTCAAGTGATAACAAAAGTTTGCTTTGTCAATTAAATAGAGTCTTGTACGGTTAATTAATTAATTAATTTTTTTCTAAACGTTAATGAGCAATCTTCTTTCAAAGATACGTTAGAAAAATTTTTCTCTCGCAATATACATATTGAGTGTATATTCTCAATTTTAAATAATTTATTATAATACAAAAATTATATGAATCTAGACATTTGCTGTATATAGAAAACAATCTTGATTTAATTTGCATAAGTTACGGTTTATTCGTTTTTTAGTAACGTGTCTATTTTAATTTAAGAAAATTAATTTTCGTGAACGTCTTTACTTTCTCAACGATTTGAAAAATGCCGAGTTTTATTATATTTCTATCGAGCTACAGTAATACAAGACATTCAATATGAAGCAATATCGCCAGATAGAAACATGAAACTAACAAGTAAAGTTAGGAAAGCAAACTTGAAATAGTGTCGTGCTAAAAGATTTAAAAATATATGTTGGAACTCGCGGATGCAACAAAAAATTCAAAATCCTTGCTTTCAGCGTAATTTTTCCGGGATATAAATTTTTACAATTCATAAAAAAATATTATCTAGAACGAAATACACGAGTTTTCAAATTCAAGGAGCTCCATGACAAATTTTCGCTGTGAACGAGAAATCGTACGTCCGAAGCAAACAATAGAGACGTTTGTTGCGGGATGCACTGTCAAGTTTAGGGTTAAAGACCCCTGACAGGGGCATTATTAAAATCCCCGCGGCGCACTACCACGCCTGGGGATCGCTTCGCATGACTCGGCGCGGTATCGGGCGTCCCGTCCACCAGGAGTCGGCAAACTATGACTCGCGCGTTTCCCCGGCACAAAGACTCCGATCCGCTTCGCTCGCTCTCTCGCGAGAGTATTCCCCATCCCATGCCGCGTCTCCTACAAAACGCGGCACGCCGATCGCGACGCGAGATGCGTCTTATCTCCGGCGCGGTATACCGGGGCAGCCAGGCTCCTCCGTTTCTTCCGCGACGAAAGAGGCGATGGAGCACACGGCGCGCTCCACCGCCGCGCCGCGCCGCGCCGCGCCGGCCGAGGCGAGCCGAGCCGAGTCAGCCGAGTCGACCTGCGGAGCGGAGCGGAGCAGCGGAGAGCCGTGCGCGATATCTACGATCGAGAGCATGCGCGCGCGAGCGCGCGGTTGCGGACGCCGCGCGGCTTCTCGGTATCGTCATGCGGACGTGTGTGTGCGCGCGCGTCCATATATGTGTATGTACGTACGTATGTATGCGCGGACGTACCTGTTGCTGCTTTCCCTGTGCGGCGCGAGGCCAATGGTAGCGTCCACGGGGAAGTCCAAACGAGATCACCGGCGAGATGACGCCGCTCCTGGTCCCGCGACGTTGACGTCCCGCACCTTCTCCGTGGCGTTGACGTCGCGCGATTCACAAACGGATCACTCCCGTACCGACGATTCCGCGAGAACACTCGGGCGTCCTTCGCGTACTTCGCGACTCAAGTATCACGGACGTTCCGGCGCATCGCCGGGTATCGGCGCGCGAGCGTGCCGACGACGCCGTCGGCGCACCTGCACCTGACGCACTTGCCGCGACACCACCGCGAGCCGTCGCGCCGACGCCGATCCGCGAATTCACCGCGCGACGCCGAGGGACGAGCGACGGCGACGACGCCGACGCGGCGGGCATCCTCGCGGCATCACACCGTGACGCGAGTAACGCGCGCGAGTCGGGCCGCGAACGTTCGAAAACTCGACCCGCGCTTAACTTCGCCGCACACGTTCGTCGCCAACCGCCGAGCCGGCCGAACTCCGCGAACTTCGCGTCGCTGGCAAACTTCACGTCGCGGCCGAGACGCCGAGCCCCGCCGAGGGCCGACGGGGGCCGACTTCGCGTCGTTGACAACTGACAACCTCCCCACGACTGATGACCGACGAATCGACTCTCCCTCGATCGAAAAACCCCGAAAATCCCGAGGCCGGATCACATCTCGCGGAGAACTGTCATGCACAAACTCAAGAGAAATCAGAACTCAATCGCGATTTCGGAGGCACGGAGCACCGGGCGGCGAGAAAGAAGGAGCGCGCGCTTCTCTCGCGATCGCCACCGGGGTGTACGCGCACCGGCGAAATATTCGGCCGACCTGTTACTCCGCCGCCGCCGCCGCCGAGGGTTGCCTTCGTGTTCGACACAGCACGCCAGCACGAAGAGTCGCGAGTCGCGAGACTCGGGTCGAACTGGCCGCCGAGATGAGGCCCAACTCCCCACTCCGCCTCGACTGGTCGTCGCTCGTCGCTTCTGCGATCCCCTCCCTCCTCCTCCTGCCGCGCCACGGATGCCACTGAACGTTCTCCTTACCTTCTCCCCCCTCCCACCGTCGCCCCTCGCGCCCCCGTGGTCCCGACTCAACGCTCTCGCATCATTGTGTACCTCCTGTTCGCTGCTCTCTCCTCTCGCGAACCCTCTTCCTCTTCTTCTTCTTCCTTCCATCGTTTCTCCTTGCACGCGCGCAGCAGATTTTCACCCGTGATCGTAAATGAACGTGCGATCGACGACGACCGTCTTTGCGAGTCCGACGGCTCGCGTGTCGATTGTACTCGCGGTTAACTGCCCGGCTGCGCGCGCGCGTTTTCGCGGAAAGTTATCAGAGAAGGTTCCCGAGGACCGATCGCCCGGATTCTGGGAACTCGCCAATTAACTCGCTCCCGTCGTCGCTCAATTGATTCTCTTTGTCTCGTTAGATCAACGTTGTCGTAGCTGAAACGCGATGGAAAAAATCAGATAAAAAAATCTGATCGGTCGTGGCTCACGAATTGGCGAGAATAACGCCTCGTAATAGACCTTCAAATTATCCGCAAGATCGTTCCACCGTCGTGCGTTTCCTTTACACTTCCGGTGCTCGTAATGCAACAGATACGCACGCTATCTACATTATCGTACGACGCGTACGTGATTCCGCTCGCCTACCTAGAAGGAGGATCGTGATTTTTTAACAGGAACGTTTTCGGGAGGAAAACATCGCTCGCTTGTTTACATTCTCTCCCGACGCACGCGAGAGAGAAGATTTTATATTTCTTTTCTCCTCAACGGACAAGACCCTTCGCGCGTTTTACAACTCGAATCGTACTTTTTCCCTCGTGCCCCCCTCAACAGCGCCCTTCTCGTTTACTCGGTTCGTAGTTCTCGGTATCCGCCTCTTCTTCCCTTCTGTCTCTCGTGTGCGCGTCTTTTTTCCCACGCTTAATATTCCGCGCTCGCCGTGCCCTCCGCGCTCCTTCGTTTTCCACTTTCTGACCGCTCCGCTCCGCGTCCGCCGCGTCCGCGTGCGTGCCCGGGGTCCGGCTCTCTTCGTTACGCGCCCGATCGCCCGATCGTCCGACCGCGGGGTAATTAAACCGCGAGAAAGATACGTCAAATGAAATTGAGGTAATAGGGCCGGCGGTGTCGATTTAATTAAACTGTCCAAGTTACGTTCTAGTCCTGCAATCAGCATTACTGCACAGATAAAAAAAGGGAATATTCTTGATATGAAAGTGCATCTTTAGTTCCACTTTTCAACGCGTTAGTCTTGAAATGAGATTATTATATTGCGTTAAACGAAGAAAACTTGAATGAAGTTATTTTATAAAGTTCAACTAAGAAAAAAATTGAAATTCTTACAAGATTATAGGTTGCGTACATATATACGAAACAATAAACGCGTTAGAGTTATTTACCACATTTTTTCAAAAACCTTTTTCTTTTCTCGTTTCTGTCACAAACCGAGATAGTGCACTTAAAATCGAATTCAGTTCGTAAAAAAAGATTTTTTGACTTCAAGATTATTATATATTGTATTTTTCATTTAAACATCTAATGTCCATTTCTATCACGTATATAGATCAACTTAATCTTTTAATTAAATCTTAATTCTTAAAACTAGAAAAGGATAAAAAGTACCGAGATTAAACCGAGATTAAAGTTAATCATCTCCATTAGTAGAAATGTACATAAGAGATTATAAATTAAAGAAGCAGCGAATCTTCTTCCGTATCGAATCGAGGTATACTTTTCTCGATAAGCGAGATCCTTCTCGAATAACAGCCGGCGTGTCTGTGAAATTATCGCAGACGCGAGCGGTCGTTTTCGAAAGCGAACTCGCGTTCGCGTGCTCGCGAGTCTGAACGCAGGATGTAATAAAATACGGTCTAATCGTTTTAACCGCCCGATAGAAATGCGTGCGAGTCGCGTAATCGCAAACCGGTGTCGGCAGGTGACGAGCGGAAGGAGAGAGACGGCCTAAATTCTAAAATTAACGCCGGGCGCCGCGCGCGCGTTAATCGTGCGGGAGCGAGCCTAAATCTGATTTCGCGGCTCACAGCACAGGTGTAGACACTGGCACCGTAGCCGGTAGCGCCGCGCCGCTCGGCCGCCGTCGGTCGCGCTCGGGCGCGCTCGCGCGGCCACGTGACTCGCCGCTCGCCGTCCGCCGTCGCGAAACATGGCGCGCGGACTCGCCACGAAGATGGCTGCCGCGCGTTACGAAAGACCGGACGATCTATCGCGGGGAAGCCGTTTCCCGATCGTTCAGACAGCCGCCGCGCCGCCGTCCGCTCTCCTCAATCGTCGGGCACGGTGGTGGCCGCCGGCGCGATGGTATACGACATCAAGTGGATCATACCGAAACTACGGCAACACCCGTCCCGGCTGTGGAACATCGCGAGCAGCATAACCTTCGCGGCGGTGGGCATTTTTTCGAAAATCATCATAGGTAAGGGCACGTCGTCCGCGCCGCGTGCCGGTCCACGCGCGAGGATTTTATTCGGCTCGAACGGTGATTTACGGTTCGCCGTGCCCGTGCGATTCCGAGTCGCGATCCCCGGGCGACGGTAGGTACAGGTGTGTATACGCGTGCGGATTCCCTCGTGTGTGCTCCGTGCACGAGAGCCATTGCCACGCTCGGTCGCGCGTGGTGGAACGGGCACGAAGGTTGAGTAAAAATATATAGCATCCGCGCCACGGCACCTCCGTCACGATTGACGTTAAATTGATGGCGTGATCGTTGTCGCGCGGAAATGCCGCATAAGGCATGCTCGTTTACCGTCGTGGATAACGAAGGCCGCCGCGCCGAGAACGTCCACGTTGTTATGGGAGAAAAAAAATTAAATCGCGAGAGTGCTGTACGTCCGCGGAGTATATTCGGTAACGATCAGGCCTGTAACAATCACGCCAATTGCGATATGAGATGATGAAAATAAACCTTATCTGCCAATATCATTTTCTAGAGAGAGAGAGAGAGAGACAGAGAAAGAGGTCAAAGTCATTGTATCATCATCAATCATCGTGGTTAATTACAGCGGCTATTGCTTGTTGAATGGACCGCTCTCGACGACGGAAATACGCTATCCAGAACGTCATAAATAAGTATAGTTTTGATAACAAGGCATTCTTAATGCTTTCTGAATTATTTCGAAATTAGCATAGGAAGCAATTTATCATGTAACGTGACAGTTCAGTGATTTCTACAAATTCTGGTTACGACGAAACAAGATTTCTTTTTCAAATTTTAATGTGTTCATTAAAATGTTTGGCACAGATGGATGCATACAGGTTTTAACATCATATAGTTTGCATTTAGAGCTGTTAAATAATTTAGAGTTATTATAATTGAGCATAATTCACAAAATTACAGAAATGCATTTTGTGGTATCTTAATTTAAATTTAGATTCAGGGGGAAAAATTATATTTTAAATTATAATTATATAGATATTAAATCATATATTTTTAATCAAGTTACAGTATCGTAAAATGCAATAAATTAAGGTAATCTATAAAAATAAATAGCAATCGGGGGAAATGAATTTGAACAAAATAATTTTTATAGAAACTTTCAGTTACGCCAAGCTCATTAATTTCCTCTTTTCTCTGACGTCAACGGAAATTAATTGTTTATGAGTCGATAACGTTTTTGTATGACACATATCATCCATTTCTAGTATCAACATTTGTTCACATTGATTTTATTTTTGCACTTATGTACACGCGATATTCGTATCTTTTGATAAACTTATCGATTCACACAGAAGCTATATGACTGTCGATATTTTTTATGCCTAACAATAAAGTCCATGTTTTCTTGCGCGTTGTCCGCATTATTTGCCAGAAATAATTCGATAAACGCTACGGTAATTTATGCATTTGCGTATAAACGTGTCCACTTTGCATGCGTCGTATATCTAAACTCTAAAGGTTACTTATATGCTTTCTGACTTGCAACAAACGGCCTTTTGTGACGTAATCACGGCAATTTAATATGTAATTTAATAACACGCTGACCACCGCCGATTGTTTTGCACGTTTTACAGAGGATAAAGTCTCGAGCTCTTTTTATTCATAGGAAAAGCATTAACCGTCGTTAACTTCAATCGTAACGAAGCATTAGCCGTAATTAACTCTCTCTCTCTCTCTCTCTCTCTCTCTCTCTCTCTCTCTCTCTCTCTCTCTCTCTCTCTCTCTCTCTCTCCCTCTCCCCCTTCTCTCCTCCCTTCCTCCCTCTGTCTGTTTACGTAATTGAAAATGATCGTGTACCAAGCGGATAATTACGGATAACGCCAAGATATAACTATTGCGTAAGGCAATGGAAATCGGAGCATTTTTTTCGAGGGGGCTGAACGCCGTTTCCGTGTAGAATATCTCTCAATCGTGCGAAAGTCTAATTTCTTAAATCTCCCAAATTGACAGGGGCGCGACGCCGATTAAACCCTGCAATGATTTTTCGCGTCGTGCGTCAAGATCGGAGGCCTGAAACCACACCACTTCCCGCGGACCTCCTCGGGACTGCTACCGCGACCCGAATTACCGCTCTCTCTCTCTCTCTCTCTCTCTCTGTGGCGTAATCTAACAAAGAATCTCTCTCTTCTGCATTTAAGAATGGCTGAACAAAACGACGGTGTACAACAAGCACATTATCGTGCGCGCCTTAGACCTCCGGCCGAAAAACGTTCCGCTCATTACCGTGTCGAATCATCACAGTTGCTTCGACGATCCGGGTATATGGGGTAAGAAACTTTTTTTCCCTTCCACGTCGTTTGTTAAATGCCTTTCGGCATTGCGCATAATAACGTATCATCAGTCCCCCCTCCCCCTCTTCGCGCACAGCCTCGCGCGGGCCTTAAGACCCGCGTTTGCACGCGGCTGATTTATCGTCTCGAGAAATTGAGAAAAATAAAATGCCGCGTGCGCGCGAACGTACGAATCGTCCGGGGTGTAAAGTGCCGGCGGTCCGTCCATTCGCCGCCTAATAAAACAGCACGCTTCGAGGCGCTCTTTACGAGCCGCGGACGCAATGAAACGTTAAGGACAAAACACAATGCCGCATCGCGGCGATGTGGGGTCGACGCGCCACCCGGTTGTTGAACGAAGAGAGATTAGATAAAAATCCGATCGTTCATCTCGCGATCAAAAAAAAAAAATGTCATTTTAATTGAAATTGAGCGATAACTGACGCATCGGACAGCGCGACAGATTTGCTTTCTTCCTAAATTACGCGAGGTTTAATCTCTCCGAGATACGGAGTATCATTAACCGACAAGTAGCAACGATAAAACGATCAGCGTACGAGAACTGACTCAACGTGAATGAAGAACAATGACGATGACGTCTATTAGTTGACAATGAGACAGTAAACGTGAATAATGTTTGCGTCGTTCGTTTATCGATGACCCATTTATCGCTCTTCGTTCTCTTCCTTGTACTTCTTTGTTCTTGGTTCCATTGTGTCCCTGGCATTTAATTGCGTGCCGGTAATTGGGAGCAACTTTTTTCAAGCTCTTTTTTTTCAATTTTTTTTTTAAAGATAAATGATAGTTTTTTGTAGTCTCGACATCCTCTATATGCGTTTTGTCCCTCTTTTGAGACGTGTTTTTCTTTCTCAGAACGACGCCGATATGCGATCGAATGAAAGAATTTAAGACAGAAAATCTTCTGAACTCATTTAGCGACCCTGGACATCCGGCACGGATTTAACCGACGTAAGATACGATGGTCGCTCGCCGCGCAGGACATTTGTTTCACGAATGTCTGGCATTCCTACTTTTTCATGCTCGGCAAGTGCATACCCATCGTCCGAGGTGATGGCGTGTATCAGGAAGCCATGGACTTCTGCATCGAAAGGCTGGCCCTCGGCGAGTGGGTGCACGTCTTCCCCGAGGGAAAAGTCAATATGCTTAAGGAAGAAATGAGGTTCGTACTCGAGTTACTTTCGTAATCCTCCGCTCCAAGACGTGATAACGCGATTTGTACAATTAAAAATGCTGTACCTTTGTAATTTGCCATTTATATTTTTGAATCGGCTATACCGATGATGAAAATCGATTCGATGGAAATGGGATAAATTTCTGTGACAATAGATTATTACATTTAAATGTTGTCTTATTCCTGAAAGAGAGATATCTTGGGGAGATCGCAAAGATCGCTTTTTAAAACTCCATATATATGTACGAAAATATATACGAAAAATGGGGTAGTACTAGAGATGAGCGTAGATGAGCATTTTGCAGAAGTCACGTTAATAATATACTATAGTCAGCGAGATTATACATTCGATGATATTGTTTAGGTTGAAATGGGGTGTGGGTAGATTAATATTAGAATCGCCCGTTACGCCTATCGTAATTCCTATCTGTCATCTCGGTATGGATGAAGTACTTCCCAACGAGCCGCCGTATATGCTTAAAGTGGGAAAAAGAGTTACCATGAATTACGGTGAGCCCATAGATTTTAGCGGATTGCTGGCCGAATTGCGGGAGTCAAAAGCGAGTGAGATGGAAGCGCGAAAAGCGATAACTGATCGCATTCACGAGGAGCTTTTAAGGTAGCGCTGTAATTAAATCATCCTAACGTTTCGAACGTTATTGAATAATGCTTGAGGGAACAATGCAGAGCAAAGAAAGCGAAAAAAAATATTTAAAAATTTTCAGATTGAAAGCAGCAACGGAAAAGCTTCACGCTAAGTTATGACGAAGATGATCCCTTTTCCGTCGTCCTTCCGTCTAGCCTTAATTTGCCAAAAATATAAAGAAAAATTGATACGTTAACAAAAGTGAGATTTGTATATGTAAACGTAAATCTATGCGAAATCAGTTTCCTTTTTAATGCGTACATTCGTATTGTAATAGTATTTTTGACAATATTGAGTAACGTAACGTAAGCATCAATTGTGTAAGAAGTCATTCTACGACCTATGACGTTTCCATCGTTTTTGTAATTATTCCACGTAACTCTCCGAGCGATCACTCGACACACGCCTATATAATGTATCCGGAAAGTTGCGCATTTACTCTTGCAATTTTAGATAATCTTCGATTAATATAAAATTGAGATTGTGTGTTTCATCTATGAGATTTATTTTTTTACATTAATTTCAAGTATAGACTTATTAATAAACTTTATTTTTGATTCCTATTGGTTTCATTACAGAGATTTAATTTTTAAGTTATAAATAGTGACAGCAAATAGTAAATTTTTATGAACAAAGAGTTGATTGCAACTTTGTCAAAGATTTGTAGCGAAATAAAAGTGCGTCGAGCTTTCGATACATTTTTTGCTAATATATTCCTTCTCGGAGAGTTACATATTTCTTGGATAACGTCTATTATACCGCCTTGTATAATATTTTATAAATATCTATATACAGAATGTCCCACTTCTCGCGCGCAAAAGTAGGATCTCTTGTATATGTGTATTACATATGTACATAGTACGAATAATTATAACACTATCATTATGATTTTACGATAATTGTCAATAAAAGTTTTGATAGTACAAGCGGAGACTACGTAATGTGCAACTGAGGTTTAATGTAACTATAAAAAGAATCGTGCCAGTACCTCATCCATTAATTTTATTTTTGGAGATCTAAGGTGTCACTATTAGCGCGAGTATAGCGCACACTTGGCCATTATTGATTATATGCTTCGCGCTCTCGTTACAAGCACCGTGCCAATTAATCGATTTGTACTCGTTTTGCTAAGAGTGTAATAGGTATTCACGTTTGCAGTTGAGATAAATGAGCACTGTAATTAATGCATAGTGCGTGGAAGATACCACTCGTAAGTCGTAATGTTGTAATTTTAAAATTGCATAAAAACTCGTTTAAAAAGCATGGATGTAGATGCAGCATGGACGGGAAATGATTTTTGCTACTTTGTTCGATAGCTGTGAAAGAAAAAAAGCCAATGTATTCGTTCGCCGATGATGCATGATTTTTTTGGATATTTATTGCGATATATTTAACTCGTTACAACAGCTGTTATTATGACAATCGCATATCTATGTACGCTCCCGTGCGTGTGCGTATATACACAATGTCGAATACACATACTTTTATACTATACACACGGACTGCTATCAAAATTTTTGGGGCTATTCGAACGTGATAAATTTATATGTATCATATACTTGTTGAATATATTATTAAGTATTAAAATATCGTCTTTCTCTATCGTCTGAAATAAAATTGTCTTGTTTGTTTTATCGTTTGACATTTCTCTTAACAGTAAACGTAAAATTTGTTCCCTTCCCTAGAATACGTAAGTTCCTATACGATTTCTGCGTGCTATGTACACTACCTGTTTACAAATTACGTGTGAGGCAATGATTCTGCAAAGGGTAATCTAAAGTAACGCATAAAAATCATGTTAATTACAAAAGACTCTTAAAGAGCTTGTTAGTCGATTCTGAAGATTTTATTACTATGTGCATGACACAATTTATTATCATAAAAGAATAGTATTTTTGTTGCCGATAAATGTTAACTCTAGATCTATCGTCCTTCGGCCAACATCTGTTTTTTTTTTCTAAAAAATATTTATATTATCAAATACATTAATACATACTCTAGTAATGTCACGGTATTTTTTGCAAGATTTCGTTGAACGTAAAATTTCATGAAATTACGTGAACTTATTCCTTTATATTTTTGAGTGTATATAGACAACCTGTTGGAAGCTGATTCTGAAGAGTAGAGATAAATATATAATCCTATATATATATTACATATATATATATATATATTACCATCTTATTATTTATATGCCTTTTGGATTATTTTCGTCACCATCTGTGCCAGAAGTCATTTGACGAATCATAATTTTACAGTTGCCATATACATCTAAGACAATAAGTGTATTAAAAGGTATGATTATATATTACAGGTTTCGTTATAATATCCACAGACAAATTGATTATACAGGACATATACTTGACCGTTGTCAACATATAGAAATAGATTACGCTAGGGCCTACACAACTGCTGGTATCATATTATCTATCAATACGAAGACCGCATATCCCTTGGCACGTTTTTAAATTTGTAAAACTGGACATTCCGGTCTTACAAGCGATACAAAAGCGGCGTACGATCCTTGCATTGTACAGTACGAACACGAACTATGTATTTATACTATATATTATGTATATCATAAACTTTGAATAGACAGAACAGCAGATGAGTATAACGAGAGAAGATTTTTACTTAATATACATACATATTATCACCCCATTGTGTATCACTGCCTTCTTTATTTTCTTTTTTTATTTAAACAAATTTTATATATATATATATAGAAAGAGAAAAATAAGATCTGATTAACAATAATGTAAAATCGATCGCGAAACTTGGCCCGCGTTAAACAAGATATGTTACAAAATTCTACGATGCTATTAACTGTATAAGAGGGAGATATGTTGGACTAGAAAATGGAATTTCTCGAATAATTGTATCGCGAATGTACATCCTTGATTTACAGTCGAGCAGTCATAAAAGTCAAAATAAATGTAAAAATGTTTCAAATTGCTCCCAGCATAATTACTGTATGTAAATTAGATAATATACAATTATATACTCCTATTATTACGTTATACAATATCTTTTTTAAATTACGTAATCTCTAGTGTATACACAAGTGGAAAGAATGCGATATGAGACGACTCGTAAAGATGGCAAATTTTTCAAAGCAATTGATATTTTGATTGGTTGTTCTGTACGTTTAGGCTCGTTCCTGGACGGCAGATCTAATACAGACGAAGCAAGCATTGCATTATATTTCGTAAAAACGCAGAATAGGCCAAACGGGACTAATACCGATCATATATATATATATATCACAAATTTAATAGTGTATTCTTAATATAATTGCTTTAAGCTACAATCCTCTTTACGTAGCGAGCATCAATAAATAAAATATTGAAATTTTTTTAATTTGTAAAATGCAAGTGTCGCGATCGAAAAGAAATGATATTCAGTACAATTAGGAGTCACAAGAAGCACAATACAACTATCATCCAGACCTTTGAATTCATCATTATAATCTAGATACGTTATCTTGTCCTAATCAAGCAAGGGAAGTTCTTTGTTCGACATCGCACAACATTCACGCTAGATTTGAAATAAAAAATCTGCGTGACTTTTTCTTTCTTCTATATATCTAACATTTTTAACGATGTCCATTTGTAATCCTTCGCAGTCTATTTTTGTCAAAATTGCAAATACTTCCGAGTAAAGCAGCACGGTCATTTGATGATTTTGATACACTATTCGACGCACCACCGGATGCTTCACATGGCGGTGGCAACGAAGGTGGTGGTGGAACACCTTTGCCAGGAACTGCATTTGCTTGCGTAATTTCCACCGAACCTTTAGTGGAAAAAATTAAAATAACAGTAGACTTTTCATGTGACATTTCATTTTAGAAAATTCAACAAAAAAATTATCTAATTCGTCTCTTTAAGGAAATGAGAGTAGCTAATCATATCTGACAATTACATATTATACATATAGTCAACATCAAAAGATCTAAAAGTATGCACTAGATGAGCAAAGAGTATAATTAAAAAATACGTTCATACGGAAAACCTGCAAAGCAATGATGAGGGAAAATCTTAGAAAATGAAAATAAAAATAAAGATAATTGTAAAAATTTGTTAAAGATTAAGACCTGAATGCTCGAATGACCTACGTGAAAGAAATGACCTCAGTACGCGCCATCAACTTTTGTGTCCAGCTAATCAAGAGATGTAGAAACGTAAATGTCAATCAGCATCGACGAAAATAGCAACGAGGAACATTATAATGACTTACGAAGCGATGGAGGAGTTAGCGTTCCAACGCTGGTAGCCGTGGAAGTACTTGTTGGACTGTCTGAGCGCTCTGGGCTTTTACCATTTATTTGCTTTGTCCCGTTCGTACCCAGTTGTGAGGAAGAACGTTGTTCTTGCGCCAATTTCTGCTCTTTCCTCTGTAGACAGAATATACAATCGAAAAATGAGATTGTATCTCGATCAATGATCATTTTTCACATTCCGGGTTACTTCTTATTTCATTTATATATATATATATATGTAATACCCACCAGTTTATGTTTTCGTTTCTTCATTTCTTCTTCCGAGCTCATCATTTCTTGTACTTTGACAAGCCTCTTCTGATGTCGGACGACTTTCTGTTCATCGCGCAGTCGTTGTTCGGCTTTGTTTACAGCTTCTTGTAAAGCCTCCTTCAAATGATTGCTCAGTTTAAAGTACGGCTTCTCCACGGTGCCAATTGCCAACGCAGCGCGCCTTGCCGATTCGAAGAATGGGTGTTGCAACAGCTGCATCACTGTTGGCAGATCTTGTTTCAGAGCTTCCGGCGATAAGATAACTTCCAACAAATTTTTTAGATTTGCTTCGCAATGCGGTAAATCGGAGCACGTTGCCTCCAAAAGCGGTCGTCCAAACGCCATTTCGTACAAAACATGCCCAAATGAGTATACATCAACTTGAGTCTGTAAAGAAAAACGTATCAAACTTAATAAATGTAAAAAAATAACTCGTACAGAGAGAATACTTTTTAGAATAACCGATAACGTATATATCATTATCTCCATATATTACCGTGGCATGTAATTTGCGCCTTTGAACCACGTAAGGTCGGTAAAACGCCGGCAATCCTATGAGTCCATTTTCTATATCCAATAATTTAGCGCATCTTGGAGTTAAAAGAACATTGCCGGTATGCAAGTGACCGTAAGGCAATCCTTTTTCGTGGAGATAGCCCAAAGCCTCTAATATCTACAAATTGTATTATTAATTATAAAGAGTAATTTCGAAATATCTCATTGTAATATATTTTTGTGTGCAATAATTATTAACCTGGTAACCGTACGTGGCAATTTCCTGCACGGTTAATGATTTTATTTGTTTAGGATTGCCGTATTTTTTGATGAACGGTTGTTTAGGCTTGGTAATGCATAAAACGTCACGTAATGTGCCCGCCGTATAGAAATTTCTTATCGTTAGTGCCCCGTTGTCCGTAACATGCTGGTGTACTATCGGTTCGATGTAAGTGTGTCGTAGAGAGCCTAGGGTTTTGAAAACCCCTTGTATATCTTTATCTTGCAAGTGCTTGTCAGGGCCGAACTCGACCCAAGCCAGCAGAAGTTCCTGTTTCGGGTTCTGGCGATTTTTCACTGTATAATAATGCTTTCTCAATCGCCATCCCATATCGGGGATGGGCTTGCATACTTCGAAATTGGCATCGCTCCTTAATGCTAATGACACTTGTTGCAGTGCGATTTCTAGAAAAGACGAATAACTTGAACATTTCGCGCATTTGCTTGCATTTAATATCTAGAAACAAATTATACGTCTTTATAAAAAAGATGTTGAAAAAGATTCGTGTAACGTATAAGATATTAATCTTAATCGGATTAAGATATCAGCCCGTTGATCGACATTGCGTACCGCGTCTTTAAAACACTCTGTCTTAGCGAGCGATCAGCTTACCATGTAACGGTGCAGTGTAATTCTCAGGGTCTAAAAACTTTTTCATGGGAAGCGAAGATGCCAGTATAGGATTCATTAGTACTATGTTTAGATAATTCTGCAAGAAAAGGCGGATTATCTTCTACTTATCGTGTCGCACGAACGCGGCGCATAAAAAGTGAACGTCTCATATTGGGATGAACCTGCAGTGCTATTTGTCGCTGAGCTATAAAGTCTGGCTCCATGTTACCAATAATCCTTTTAGGTGGTAGTGGCAGGTCGAAGCCAGATATGGATAAAGCTGCGTTGAGCTGTACGAAGTCATTGTAACGTCGGCTCACTCTCCAGGATCTTTCGGGAAGCGGACCTCTCTGTGTTTTGATTACGTATTCCTAAACAAACCACAATTCTCAGTATGTGTCTAACGATTCGGTGCAAAGTGGGATTATGAAAACAAAGTTCGAAAAACGTAACATAGCAGCTGACTGTACATCCTCCAAATGATGTGTATATACTCATGTACATATGTATATGTATGTTACAGTAAAAGCGTAAAATTCAGTAAATATATACTGCACTTATAGTGAAATAGAGAGCACAGCCTCCCACCTTCCAAAAAACCTAATCTAACCCAACCCAGTCTGTATCATTGTGATATTGATGTTGCTTATTAAAAGATAAAATTTGAAACATAAACTTTAGTAAATGCATACATTGACTCTAGTAAATGTATACACTGACTGGTAAGCGTCTACATTTACTGATTTCACGCTTTGACTGTGACATATACAAAGCTAACATACAAAGCAAACATATACTAATACGTCATAATGACAAAACGTAGCTTCAATCTTAACAGGATATAAAGGAAAATTCCTACGACGGCCTTAGTTAAACGAGACAAACAGGTCGAGATGATTACAGGATAAACCGTGAGGGGAAGAGAAAGAGAAAGGGAAAGAGAAAGAGAGAGACGGGAGAAAAAGGGGAGAAACGGAGGGAGAGAGAGAGACGCGGCTAGAGAAAGAGGGAACGCAATATATACCGTATGTCCGTCGATGGTCCTCGCATTTTCGATGACGCTCGTCAACCGCTCCGTATCATCTAACAGCACTTTATTCGTGTATCTCTTCTCGAATAAAGCCATTGATCGTTAGTCCGACGCGAGGCAGGGCCCGTACGGGGCCGATTGCGTTCGTCTCTCGCACAGTTTCCGCGCGTCGCCATACATGACGCGCTTCTGCTTCATTTCAGCATTCGGGCGAACGCACGACGTGACGACGGCAACGGCACTGGCTGGCAGCGGCGACGGCGACGGCACACGGCACTCGGCAGTGACGACGGCGGCACCACTTATCGCGGAATACTTTCAATGTCAGCGGTCCACGACACACGAGTCACGACCACGACACCACGTACCGACGCACGCAGGGAGCTGGGAGAGGTGCCAGGGAGGTGGTGTGCGACTTTTCTGACTTCTCTCTCTCTCTCTCTCTCTCTCTCCCGTCACGATAACACGACGCGCAACGCGCAATCAAATCCAACTCAGTCGCAGCTACCCGTGTCGTGTCGCGTCGCATCGCCGCGCAGCCGAATCTCGACGGCGCTCGCCGACGCCGAGCGACTTGTCACCGGTGTGACGTCACCGGTCTCATGACAGGATTGACAGGATGACAGCTGGTGGATCCTTAGGACGGTGTTTATAAGCGTCCGGGATTGTAGTCCTGTCTTAAAATTGTCCATCCAGCTATTGAAATTGATCTTATAGCACCTCGAGATCGCACTTAAAACGATCTTAAACACAAGATCAAAGTACGAATGTCATATTTTTACGGTGTTCATAAGCGTTCAAGGATCGTCTGAGGTCCTGATGTTTTATAAATGAAATGATATTATGACATTTCGAGATACGACATATTTTGAACGATCTTAAATATAAGATCGAACTGTAAATATTATTCTCAGGACGATATTCGTAAATCGAACTTGTATTCAAGACCGAGTCCTGTTCGAAAAGTTCATCTGGCTGATGAAATAATCGCATATCATGTCGTCTCAAGCTCAAAATAAACTTAAATTAAATATAAAATAAGTTCTAAAAATTCAGTCTTCCGATAAAATAATCATATAATTTGAGATTATGATTGAAATAGACTTAAAACGATCTTAAATAGGTCTGTTCGTATTGCTTGCATTTTTTGCATTCAGAATCTTCGTTTTCTGTCTTGCGTTTGAAATTTCCAAAAATTTTTGGAAATTTGAAACAAATCTAATGTAAGATCGGACTGTGAACTATCTTTAGGTCAATTGCGCAGTCGTGTCGTTTTTAGATGCGAAACGCGCATCTAGGTGTCCGTATACCGTGACGGATCTATTGGACGAGAAAAGATCCGATCCTCGCTCTGGGTCGATTAATTTAACGTTGCGTAACCAATTATATGTACATTTCCTAAATCATAAATTTTAATCTTTTCGCGGTCCAGCGGTCAAACATGTGAAACTATCGGATCCACAGCTCCGCGAGCTCCGAGCGTAGCGAACAGCAGGTAGTTGCGGCGCGAGGAGGTGCAGCCGTGCAGGTGCAGCTGGCTGGCGCGCGAGCGGCGCGAGTGCAGCTGAGCTGTACGGATCGTGCGTGTTCCTCTTCCTTTCCTATTCCTCCTCGATGGATCTCCTTATTGGGACGAGGTCCAAACGGTTCGCCGATTGTCCAAGCTCGCTCGTTTGCGCGATAATTTTCGACGTGTAACGGCCATTGATTGGTGAGAATCAGTGCGGCTGCCCCAGCGGCAGTGACTGGTGATAACCTCAGCGGTCGCGTCGACTTCTCCAGTCTCCTCGCGCTCCAGTGTCGAGATTGTCGAGATCGGCGATGCGAACCGGACGGCAGCCCGCGGCATGTAATTAGATCCAGAGCACGCTCGCGGTATTCGTCTCCTCCTTGATGCATCGCGCGTGGCCGCGCGACCACCCCACGTCAAGCCTGTGTGATGATCCCCGTGACGTTGACGGCCAGCGAGTCGCAGTCGAAGCCGAGACTCCGAGGCGTCGGTAAGATCCTCCCGATTTGTTGACGAAGGCGAGGTACGTCCGCTGCCGAAAATGACGGAGAGCCTGATAACCGAGTGGCTGGCGGACTGCAAGGACGTTGCGCCGTCGGAGCTGCACATGTTCGCCAGAACGCTCTCGCAGGACAACGAGATCGTGCGGGCGCTCTACGTGCTCCTGGAGGAGCGCACCAAGTACAGCGAGGTATAACATGAACAGGCTTGGAGAATATTCTACGTTTACATAGGAACTCTAGCCGTCACGTTGCCCACTATTTCCTGGAAATGATTGTTATCAAACCCTCTATCACTGCAGTGACAGCTTTGGATGAGTCACATATCGTGTATCTAGAAAGACATAACAGTTGGTACAACAGAGAAAAAGATATACATACACAAGTCATTATAAATCTGTCATTATTTGGCATTATTTGTAAATATGGGTCTGTTTTCTATTTGTTGAACTGGCTGCACTAGTTCAGAGTTTATCTTTTTCCTTTTAATGTAGAGTAAAAAAGATAAACTCTGAATTAGTACAGCTAGTTCAGCAATAGAAAACAGACTCAATGTTAGAATATGTCAGCAATTTTGAGTATTTGTTACAAGGACGCACTACTGACTGCTATCATTATATGGAGGAGTAAAAGCCATAGTGGTGTAGGTTAAATTTTTTAAGATATTGACTCGTGTGCATAAATGTAATCTATGCAATATATAAATTGCATTTATGCACATGAGTCAACATCTTAAAAAATTTGACTTACACCACTGTAGCTTTTATCCCTCCATATAAAACATTTAAAGCCGAGCATATTTTTTAAATGTTAAATTATTGTTGCAGTTAATGGACGAAGTATGTAACCAATTGTACAATTTTTATCGGTCTCGGGAATTAGAGTTACAAAGGTTTACTCTGCAATTTCTACCGACGCTAATACATATTTATCTAAATTCCGCTGCACATGGTGATATTAAGGTAAGATTGTATTTCCATTGAAAATAAGAATGTAATATCATAGATAATAATATCCCATCAGCTTACTTATTACTTGTGTCATTTTTCAATCATACTTTACGCTGTCATGGTATATAATTGATATTTAAGCAAAATTATGTAATGTTCTTTACATGACATATAAACCTAATGTCCTGTGTTACCTTGTTGCGATAGAATTACAAAATTATTGTATAGATCTAAATTTATTTTTTATCATATTATAATTTTTATGAAGAATTATTTTTGGCAATTACTATAGCAAATACTATAAGTGCAAACGGTATATTTATTAATAATATCTAATTTCCAGAGTTGTCGCTCTCTTGAGACTCTATTAATTGGATTATATAATCTAGAGGTGGTCGATAAGTCAGGACAACAAAAAGCGATCTCGTTTAGATTACCATCACTTGCTATGCTATCCATATATCATGAGGTATGTTGGCACATATATTTATACATATTTGATATATAGATCTGCTAATGATAGGACTAAATGTTTAAGTAACCATAGACGGGACATTTCATATGAACAGATATGCAGTAAGGTTCTACTTAACGTTCAGATTACACTTCTTAAAACGTTAGCGTTTTGTTTGAGTGTTATCGGACACTAATGTATCAAGTGTTATCATTTAAAGAGAATTCAAACTGATGAGTTTGAATTTACATTTCAGAAAAAAATTGTTTTAATGAGAATTAGCTTACTTCTATAATTTATGGTTGAATAAATACATTATTTAATATAGAAATATTCAATTTATATAAATAATGTTAAAGAGAATTGTGCTAAGAAAAAATATCAATTGCTAAATTATTTTGCATTATTACTACAGATTATTAAATTCCAGTATTATTCAATATAATATAATATTATTTTAAACAGCCTGCGAGTCTAGCACCCGCCTCGCTAACAGAAAGCGCAGTACGTCGTTTTGAAGAGTGTAACTCAAAACTTGTGAGCTGGGGTCCGTTGCACCAAGTAGAAACATTGAATGCGCAAAACAGATTGAAAGTTATGACAGCCCTACTTTTTATTTATAATCAACAACTTGGATATATAAATAAATTTGCTCTGGAACAATTGTGCAAAGTCGCAACAAAGTAAGTTTTATTGCAATTCTTAGCTGCGCGAAAGTTGCTATTTTTATTTTCAATTGAAATGTAATTTTATCTCTGTTGTAGGCTTGTTACTCAAGGATTTATGAAACCGGGACATCATCAACGTTCCTCATATGGCAGTGAGTCTAGCTTTGTTCCAAGGCTTTTACCACGCATACCAGTATCCAGCCAATTTCTCTTGGAATTCTTGCATGCTGTATATTTTGCCATGTATGTAATGCATTTTGCGATTTTAACAGCATTTTAGTCTGTTTTCTACATCTTTCTTATTACAAATCTTAATTAACACATCAATTCCGACGAAGCATTTGGACTAATTTGCTAGCATTGCTTTTATATAGATATACTTTCTTCATATATAAATATGAATAATCTTTATTTGTAGGTATAACGAATGTTGGTATGTAGGAAATCAAGCTATAGAAGATATTCATAACAGAGCATGTTATGAAGCATATCCAAATGTAATGTTAGTTACCAACGCTATACGCAATTCTGCCAGTTCTGGAGCACCAGGTAATTGTCACTATAATTAGAACACAACTGGCGTAATTCATGTATTATCTATTTAATTAAGCTAAGTGTGGAATTAAAATGTGTTGGCAAATATAAAAATATTTTATAATCCTTTTTGTTGTTGATTCAGGTCAACCGAATGATGGACCAATTGGAATTAGTGTTGCATTATCCCCAGCAACTACTACTACACCAACCGTTTCAAAGTCTATGATCACAAATGCTTCCTTCCGTACTAAGAAATTACCAGGTATGTTTATATATTGTGTTTTTATCTATTATAAATTATTAATCTTTTTACGACGACATGTAATAAAAAGTAAATTTAGCGGCAGCAATAATAACAAAAAATAAATTGTAATTACTTTAAAAAAAAATACACGAAAATATTACATTTAAAATTATATCTAAATTTATTACGCAAAGATAATATATTTGTTCATTTCTATCAATTTTTTTATTTGGTACTAACAAAAAATTCGTGTTTTATATAATTTCCTTAAGATTATGCTTGAAATTAAACGAAATTAATTATTGTGTTTTACGCAAGTTTGTACATTGGCGAATATTTCTGGTGAATAAAGGTGCTGAAATACTAACAATATTAACGTCACAGCTATGTTTTTCATTAAAATAGCTAACACGTATAAATAAAATTTTAATTGTGTGTCTGAATATTAGCTACCTCTTTTACATAACCCCGATATGTACAACAAACATAAATAATACACAAGCGGATATATATGCATGGACATGAATGTGTCGAGTACTTTTAGGTCCAAGCTTGCATGTGACATCCCTTTAAGTTTTATGAAATTATTGCTGAATTGAAAACGTTTTTTTGTTCCATGAATGAATAGTTGCCCAAACAAGCAAATATTGATACAGTAACTGCACACATTTCCAGGAAAATCACGTGCAATGTACTATTCATTTCCCCCTCATCTGTATTGTTTGATTTCCTTAATAACTCGCAAATTATAAAATACATACATAATATATTGTTATAAATAATAAAATATGTTGTATTCCGAATTCGCGCGTTATAAAATTTTATAAAATATATATAATAAGTGTGTTAGGGAGTTATATAAAAAGTCCAAACAAATGTGGATTGCGCGCCTATGTCATTAGACGATCTGGATGAGAAGTTATTTGCGGTCGAATTGAGCAATTGTCAAGCCGAGAAGCAACAGCGACCGGCAGTATCGGGCAGCCACAAACGTCGTCCATGGCATTGGAAGCACGCACTTCCAAATTCGGTCGATAAGAAGGATACGGGCGTAGGGAAGGCGCAGTCTTCCTCCTCAGTGGAAAGTTCTAGACGTGGAAGTATATGCAGCAGCAGCCAAAGCTCGCCGATAAAGTCCTCTCCCAAAAAGAGCAAAGATCAACAGTCGAAGAAAACGACTATTGACAATAAGGATGATATCGGCCAGAAAACTAGAAAAGATAGTATCGTAATGTGCGACTCCAATTTTCCCGACGATAGATTGGCAGCCGCTAACGCGCATCTGTATAGCTTGTTAGAGGAACAGGCTCTGGGAGAGATTATTCGTGAATCGGTGGAAAATGTATATACAGAAGGCAACAGTAAATCAATGCAATTTTGTGCCACTGCCGCACTATCGTCAAACACATGGTATTATCACTCCAGTTACAACACTGTAGGATGGCGTAAATCTCATCACGCTATGATTCTTCATCAAACTTGCGATTATATTTTCATTTGGTATACACTAGCGCACACGCAGGAATGAGCTGTTAACTTATAATAATTCATGTGACTCGTGGATGTATTCCTTTCAGAAATACCACTCCCAGCTATAATGAGACATACGCATAAAACAAAATCTAAACAGAAACCAGTGTTTGACTGGAAAACATGCATGTCGACACGGCACATTTATCTTCCCGCACCAAGAATTTCAAGTATATTGCTCGACTAGAAAATGTATTCGATGTTCCTTTCCTACTATTTTATCTGTTTCTTACTGTACTCATTTGAATATTACTTTTACTTGCAATCTGTCCCTTTCCTTTTTTTATGCTATAATTCTTTGCATATTCTCTCTCTCTCTAATGATACATGTTATTTTTAATATTCTCTACACATCCTACATGTTCCTAAAGTTTTTCAAATTCCACTTATTTACAATATACTATGAACACATAACTAATAAAAAGAAAATGATACTGGTTTACACCTTTTGCAAAATATCTCTTGTTCTCTTTGTTACAAATTTTTTTTCCTTCTATTGCATATGCACAATGCAATTGATATGCTATTTAAATGTCTATTCTGAGCAAACATAAACAAATTATATTTATGGCATACATATCTCTCACATGTGTAACTTAAATGAATCATTATGTAATATATATGTTTCTTTGCCTCTAAAAATGCTTGTTAACTTTTAATATTGCTTTTATTATTGTCAACTTTAATTTGACGATAAAAATTTCTTCTCTTATAACATAGAAAACATTTTCTTTTGTCTTCAGATGACATACCAATACAAGTAGTAAAAGATGAAACTACCGGAGAAGGTAAGGGTAACCTGGTGTCAATCATGGAGGAACCAGAATCAACGGAGCCGAATCGTATTGGTTCCATGAGACAATCAAAGGATCAAAAGACTGCTTCGAAGATAACGAATTTCCCTGTGCTCGGAAAGAAACCCAAAGAGAAAGAGGGAAAGGTAACGAAAAATGCTCACGTCGCGTCGTCCGAGAAAGAGAAGAAGCTCGGCTCTCAGGCGACGTCGAAAGAGAGCATTAAAGGAAGTTTATCAATGTTAAATAGTGAACAACAAGCGGAAATTGACGGAAACGTTAACGGATGTGCGATCCGAAAGAAAAATAATATAGAGAATAATTCGATCATAATAGATCCAAACGTAGCGTTGATCGACGGTGAGAGACTGGCGTTAAGCAGTGACGTTAACGATGGTAGTAATATGGAAAATTCTATTAATTTAAGAGCACATAATGAAACAGAGTCCTTGGGTTCTTCTATCCAAATCAGCTCTGTTTAATGACGATAAAAGTCTATAAAAAATGTTACATGAAAATAGTAATGGGCTGAACATATTAAGCAAATAAGCCATTTTCTTCCATCTAGTAAAGTCTTATTAAAATCCATGTATAATGTGTACACGTTGCCTTTTCCTAGAATTATTTAAGATCACACGCACTATTTTCTCAACAATGATACATGTATATTGTTACTGCATTGCGATGCTTATAAGAATCGTATATTTTTCTTGACATGTAGCAATTTTAGTCAGTCCATTACTCTATTGATCTCCATGATGATAAACATAAAAATCAGAGAGGGAACAATATGAACTAAAGGTACACGGTTGTTTCGTTAAGTGTTTTGTGCATATTGGTGCATATTGACTTATTTTTTGTAATCAAATCTATAATTTATTCTATATATTTTATAAATATATGTCGTCATATGATATTGTAATACCTCTTTATGCAGATACAGTTATCGAGTTTCACTTCTAGAGATTATAGATCATTACAAGCGGGGAAACAAGTATTATCATAATGCAATACATATATATTTTGACCCAGATGTGTGCCTTGTAGTAGTTGTGCGAGCCTTTCCTTATGATTCCAAGCATATAAGTAATAAATTTATGTCCAAAGGTACATTACAATTGTCAAATGCAGCATAAAACGGAGAGTGAAGGAGGGCGAGAGGGAGAGTGGAACGGGGTGTCTAAAACAAAGCTGCGGTGTCACTTAATTACATAAACGGGATGAATAGGTATCTATATATAGAATATCAGGCATATCTGGGTTGAATAGTAGACACCTACTATTAATTTTGTCATAATTGTTCCGATATGATATTAAAGGTTCATGACGAATTATTTGTTTTTGCAAATAGTTGATATATATATTAACATAAACATTTATATATGTATATACGATATATATGTGATTGTTGGAAATAATTACGAAATTCAGATATAAAGAGAGACTTTATTCTCACGTGAACGTTGACCCACGTTGAAAATGGTCAACTAATCAGGAAAATATGTCATCTGTGCATGAAAAAATGGGAATTGAATAGTAGATATGTATTTTTCAATGAATTTCAAGTTCAACTTTGCCTTATATTTTATTCCACTATTTGTGTTTAAAAGTTTGGTCAAGATGCGATCTTTTTGTGTGAGATCGGCACGCAATTTTCTAAATCTCTAGTTCTATATAAGCTTAATATATCTGATTAGTGACATAGAAATGACAAGTAGCAAAAAGAGAGTCGTGGCTTCCAGGCGTAATATGAATTTGTGTCCACACAAAAAAATTTTTAGATATTTTTACAAATTAAGTAACGTGTGTGTGTGTGTGTGTGTGTGTTCAAAACATACATATAAAAAGATATTGATTTAATCTTTGAAGTCTTCAGAGTCCCACTTCATTTGCATGTCTTTGCGCATTTCTTTTTAGAAGAGATGTACAAATAAAGACGTAAAGTCGGCGAATGAAAGAGAGATGCGCCAAAGATTGCAGCATGCTACGCTACTTCACGTGATAATTAGCTCTCCCTTTAAAGTTTCGCTGAAGCGAAGTAAATTCCATAAATTCCTCAAAGGACACTATAATCAATTCCCACTTCTTTATGCTCGTTCTGAGTTCACACCAAGTTATACTAAACTGTTGATGTGTAAATATTATAAAAACTAACTATGTATAGAGAAGAGAGAAGAAAGTTTTTGATTCAGATATAAAAGAATCGTAATATATTGTGAATTGCATTTGTTAAAAATAGGTCGAGATGTTCCAAACTGTGAAACAATATATCATGAACGAAACGGAGTCAATGCTTGTTTGAAGGTCAATGATTAATTACTCTATGGCCTATATTGTATTAATTAAAGTATAACTAAAGTATAAATTGTAAAAATACATTGAAGTTATTTGGAAAAGTTGATGATAGCAACGATAAAAGTAAATGCCGCTACTTTATTTATGACCCTTTACAATGATTTCTTTTACTCGATGTGATAGAGCTGGACAACCCTTTAATATACGATATGTTACTGATACACATATCTAATTGTTTTCATGCAGGAACATATATGCAAATTACCTTCCACGTTTATCTTTGTATTATTTAAATAAAACTGTTTTAAAAACCATTTCCTGAGTTATAAAGCAGTGAATGTGAATTGTATAGGAAATATTAATTTCCTCTTCGTCATTTATTTACAGCGACAAAAAATCCTTAGATTTTATCATATATTTTTAACATTTTATACTTTCTGATTTTTCAGGTACCTATTTTTATTTCCAGATCTTTACATTTTTATGAGAACATTTTTCTATCCCAATTTTTGAAATATTAGATTTTTAGGTACTCTCCGATTTGTGAATAATTCAAGCCGCTTTTAGACGATCAATAGCGCCTGTCGAAATATCGCTTTACGGAGTGCCTTTTAGAATACGAAACGAAATCGGGCCGACTATCAGCTTTACAGATTCGCGGCTGTAAATTCTCGATCTGATCGCGAAAGGGAAAAATAAGTAGCTCTCCATTATATAGTATCTAAGGAAGATAAACGGATTATCCCGCTATCTGTCTTTCGCGATTCTCACGTCAGGGTGGCGACCTTTGTCGGGAGACTTATTTGTTTCTCACCGTTGCATTTACATGATTAGTCATCGTGATGATGCGTCATTGAAAGATGCGCTGAATTTTTAAGAGAATCCAGGACAATAAAGATAAGAAAATTTTTCAGACGACGGATTTTGAAAGAGCGTAAATCAAGTCTGAGGATTTAAGAATATACGGCTCGAGATAAGAATGCTAGCATAGAAAATTTTCGAAGGGTATATTTCCACGCAGATTTTTCCACGCACAACCTTGTTAATATTCTTGAAGTCGTTGGGTTTTCTAAGGTCTTCCTTGAATCCAAAAAATCCAATTGTCGCCTCTCATGGGCTCAACTTCCTTTTCTCCGCGAATATTGTGACATTCTAAAATTCACTCTATCTTTATAACTGAATTTCTCTCGCTTCGAATTTCGATTCAAAAAATTGAATCTCTTGTCGACACGCCGCACACCGACATGTCGACCGCTACGTAACACAATTAATACGCGGACTGATCGTGACGTCTATCAATTATTATCTGGGGATGACAATTAATACCTAGAAATTTTGATCATAACGGGGATAGATTATTAACAGATGATACAGTTATACCGCAATGACAAGCAGGACGAGTTTGGCAATATTGGTTTCACACTACAGGAAACACATTGACAGATCCGTACGGCGTTCAATAGAATATTTTAAAACTTGATAGGATACAAACTGTGTCAATAAATTTGCTGAGATGCATCTGAAACCAAATTTCCTTTGACGCAAATTATATCCTCGTCACGCTTCAATAATAACTTTTTAATTTTTAACATTACAAATTTCGCAAATTAAGCTCCCAATAAATTTTTGATTAAAACAGAGTTCGATTAAAACTCGAAACACGAAACGTTCCCGACAAACAATATTCTAGCAGCAATATTATTTGTGATCGTTATTATAATGACTGTTTACGAAACTACAAATTTCCGCACTTTAGGTATTAGCCTTTAATATTACGATACGCGAGTTTCAGTTACTGGATTAATGTAATTGATTAATTATGAGGATTAATATAATTTGTTCTGAATTATATAATGCGCCTGAAGCTATAATTGGAAGAGATATACATACATCATTTGAACGATTACGAAACAGCGGGTTTATTCGATTTCTGCTATAATTACATTACACTCAGCAGATCTGTTTAGTTTACGTCATCAATCTGATGTTATCTCATACTTCGTTGAAAAATTTTATTCAACTCCTGCTAGAATTCTATGAACGTTATTGGATATAACTGATCCAATATCCTGACTTAATTACATTTGTCACTTTGTTATTGATAAAATTACAAAATTGATAGATTGCCTACGTGGATGTCTTTGGTTAGCGTTGCAAAATCAAAAAAATTCTATAATTTTTTAATCAACTTTTAACATATAATTTCATCACGTTTCCTTATACATATTAAAACGTATTTAAATTTAACTATCTATAAATTTGTGTTGACGGTTTAGATAGTCTATAAATTTGATTCCTAAATAAAAATTAGCTATCAAAAAAATTAATCTCTCTTAATATTTTTATATTTTTACTGCAAGTTTCTAATTTCAAAACTTCTTCGAATTGCGAAACTCGCAGTACAGTATAAGTTTTGTTGCATCTTCGAGACCTAGGGTCGAACTCCTTCTCCGACACCTGTCACATTTCGGAAGTATTGATTTTTTTCAAGTCCTTTAACTCTCTAATGCAAAAAGTATATCGTTCTTCACGTAGAATCCGTGGCGTTCGGGGAGTCTAAAAGCTCCTGCCCCGTTTCGGGATTCACCGCGCCCTTGGAGAAGGATTCGTCAGAATTTGCGTGTTTGCGTTCCTCCATTCAGACGCGGTATCGCGGCGGAAGGGCTGAGCGCACTCCGTTCCGTCCGCTTGTCGACTTCAAAGCCGCATTGCGATATCGCGCGCGGTTTCACGAATCCCGTCGATCCGCCCAGAATTACCGCGCGCTACCGTGCTACATTCGCGCGTCGACGGCGACGATCGCTCGCTTGCGTATCAATATCAGACTATACGGCCAATGCCAGGATATGGAAAGCCCCCTATCCCTCATCGACTCGAGCGACGAGCATCGCTCGGCAATCCGCTCGTAATGTAATGTAACCACTATATCCTCCTCCTCCTCCCCCCCCCCCTCTCCGGACTCCGCCCGGAGGAAAATCCGTGGAAATTCCTGCTCGCGCGCGCGTGTACGTTTGCGACGAAGCTTATCGTCGTCACCGCTTTCGGGGAGGAATGATAATCAAATCGCGCCGGAACTAACCGGAACTCGTGCCGATAGGACGACGCGGGAACGTGTGCGGCCGTCCGCAAACTCCGGAGTAATACGCATAGTTGTTGACATCCCGCTCGAGATAGAGGTATTTCGGGGAATGGATCAGGTCCACGTCAATTTGCAAAATGACGAATTCATCCTTGAGACGCGAAACGGTCGCTTTGCAATTATCCTCCTTTCTCATTCATATATTCATTTTGTGCATCCACAAGAATCGATGAGAATTTACATCTCGCGAATTTATTCAAAATCCTTGATCCATGAAATTATTAATCTATCTTAAATTTCCTTCTTCTTCCCTTTTGATCTTATGTGAGCGAATTAGAGAGAACTAATATAATGACACGATGAGCGAAACTACAAGGTTCGCGAAACCTGTAATCTTCGAGAAATTAAAAACCAGTTTTATAATTTTCTCAATTTGTCTCTTTTTCTTTTTTTTGGGATATATATTTATCTGAATCAAAAATTAAAAATGTTGAACTTTTATATTTAGGATTAAAATATATTGGAATTCTTTTTCATATTTCATTTCAGAGCTCTATTAAATTCTTTTCAATTATAAACTCCGTCATTATCAGTTTTTTCTATCTTTTGTTACTCGAAGAATTTGAATATTTTTTCAATGCGATCCAAAGAAAAATATTGGAAACCAACCACTGAGAGAATTTGAAGATTGGCAATTCAAATTCGCAGAGATATTAGCTTCATCTTTATAAAAATGTAAATTTATGTCGAAAATATTTTAATAATTTTGCAAATAACAATTAATATTTATTTATTTGTATACGTTATTATATGATATAATTAATATATCATATCGTTTATATTCTCAATTTAACATTAAATATCCAATAGCAAAATTAATATCTAATAATAACATTATAAATTCGAGATTGCAGTTATATAATTGAAATAAAATGATGAAATCAGGTGTCATCTATCGTCAAAGATAAAAACTGAAATAATAAATGTTTAAAAAGAGAAAGAAGCAAAGTTTGTAGACAATCTGCAAATTCTATTTCGAACAGATTTCGTTGATCTAAAAAATAAGATCTTAAGAATGATGTGAGCAATAAACAACATATTTTATATTACATTTTCACGTTAATTAAAACCAAAATCGATTTAAGGACTAAGTTTAGAACTCGAGACTCAACTTGAACCCATCGAAACTTTGCTCCGCCGTGAGCTATAAGCCTATCTGACCGACATTCTCGAACATAACACTCTAATCCATCTTCCTGTACCGTTATAGATGATACAGGTACATTCGGCGACGCTTCCGTTCCGTAAAGGGCTAACGAATAACTAATTCTAACCGGTCGAATCGTCTCGAGAGAGGGCTCGCGGAAGCGAGCTTCGAGAGGCCCTTCTTCTGCGCCGGGCTCTCGATAATTCAACGGTGATATCCGCGTATTCTTATACATGAAAATCAATACGGAACTACGACGGACTTTCGTAGCCGTAGTCGCAGTCGTGATCCCGACGTATCGTGCGGGGCACGTATCTATATGCCTTCTTTTTTTTTATCGGAAGGGCAATTGGAACGGGATTGGCACATCCGTTGTACGGACGCAGTTCGTAAAACACCGTCCGAACGGCGTGGGATGGGCAGGAACAAGCCAATGTAACTCCGCCGGAAGTACGGAGGCGAATACTCCCTTTCTTCATCCCCCGTGTCTTCTCGAAGCCGTTTCTTCCCGTCGCTCACCCCTTTCTTCTTCCGCGTTGGCAAGTGATCAAGTCGTTGAGGGAATCCTTTATTGGAGGTATCCAATTGACGGGAATATGGAACGGAATGATAAAGGGGAAGGTAGCGGTTGAGCATCTGATTGTTAAGTGTCTCTCGAATACGTGCCGTATTAGCATGTATAAAGTGCGAAGACGTTGCTTCTCGCATCAATCCGGGCTACTTGAGGAAACTTCCGTTTGCAAGTTTCATTAAGCGAACGGTAGATTGAAATCCGTCTTGGATCTTTTAATCTGCGTCTTTCGCGCGAAATTGTCTGATTGAGATGGAAAATCTTTTACTAACCCGACTCTTTCTGTAACCGACGCTTAATTTAACGAGCCGAGAATAGATTTAATCGTGATCGTCTTTTCGTCAAAAAAATGAGCTGGGGAGGATTAACCCGAGTCTTGATCCTGAGATATCCGGGAGGCTCATAACGAGCTGTTAGCTTAATAAGCTGGATTTCGGAGCAGCTTTGAGCGGATTAAAAAACTATTTTTCCACAAATATCGTTATGAAGAGAGAGAGAGAGAAAGAGAGAGAATTGACTTTTCCATAGGAATAAATATTCGTCTTAATTATAATATTATTTTCTACAAATAAGCTTTCCGTAAATTTGACGTTAATAATTACGCGGTCTTAATAACTGTAAAATACCCTTACTTTAGCGATTGATTGGTTACATTCAAAGCATAAGATTGTTATTTTACAAAATTATTCTTCAGACTTAAACTTTATTCATCTCGTCTTTATTAATTAATTAATCGATTAATAATGCATTTCATTATTATTTACAATACAACGCGTTGACTTAAACTATACGTACGATAAGTTACACGGCTAACGATGGTGATTATTAAAGTAATATTTACGTCACAGCGAGCAATGTATACGCAGATGAATTATATCTGTATCACTGTTTATGTAAACTGTTATTAAACAATAATGAAAATAGATACTTATACAAATTTAATAAAGAATTTTGATATGTAGAAAATGGGTAAATACGAAATATTATTATTTAATAAAGATTAAAAAAAAACTGATAATTTAAAATTAAAGAATTCTAAGAAGTGAATGCTTAAAAATTCAAGAAGTAAACAATTCATCTAAAATGAATTGACTTGAGCATTCAGGAATATATTAAAATGCACGAATCAAATAATTCAAGCGTTTTAAAATTGATAGTTTTAAATATATACCGATTAAAATTTTTGTAATTTTATTGAGCGAATCATTACCGACATCTGCACACATCACATAAGATCGTTAGCAAAAAAAGATGGCATAACAAATAATTTCCCTTAACCCTTTCAAGCCCAAATTATTTTTACATCGAAGATTTGTTTTCCTATAGATAAATTTATACTTACATTTATATATTTTTTAATTATAATCTCGGATTATATTATAATACAATAGAATATCGTTGACAAATATTATACAGTATAATGTAACATCATGCGATATGATTTAATGCACATTCGTATTATTTTACCCTATGTAATTATATTATAATTACATAACACAATATATTATATTACATTTATTTGCATATATTTAACACGTTCTTAAGAAATTAATTAAAACGATCGTATAATTTTAATAATATCGTGCGCCGTCGGGGAGCTGGAAAGGGTTAATGAGTCTTATCCCTTTAACTTGCTTTTACATTAATACATAATTACAGGTGCAGGCTATCTTGTGATCCGCGAACACGCTGACGAAGCACATTTTGATCTTGGAAAGCCCGAGTAATCGATTTGCTGCTGGAAAGGGCGGATTACTCCCTAAGGGTTAATGAACGGTCCATTAATGACGCACTAAAATACGATCGGTCTCGATCGAAAATGCCAAACGACGAGATTAATCTAACGTTTTAATTTTTTTTTGTTAATTCACGGATATTTGATATACACCAAAATATGAAAAATCGATATGTCCCGCGAGTCTGTCATTAACATGCGAACGATTATTATTCACGATGACTAAACGGTCGCTTAATTAACTTTCATTCAGATCAATCATCGCGTTTCAGCAAATCATTCTAACGATCTTTGAGACATTCTTCGACATTTAAAATTTCCAACTTGTCATTGGAATTATTATTACGCTCGACAATCGAGAGATTAATCGATCTTATTAATTCTGAAAAACTTCTTTCAAGTGTCGGTTTAAATTATTCATGGTATAAATTTATGAATTCAAACGAACTAGAATTTTTTTCATTTTTTTTCATAGAATCAATTATTATTATTAATGACGGGCAAAAATTTTGTCATTAATTTTATTTTATGGAATTTCGTATTAATTGATTGTTGTTAGGAAATGTCAACTTTTTCGAAAATATGTCAATTTGATAATTATAATTTTCAACGAATTTTCAACGATAAATAATATTTTACTCACGACAAAATCGTCAATTAATTGAGTCAGAAAATTGTTAATTAATTAGAAATGTCGGAAAACTGTGTTTATTTTAACTGTGTTTATTTTTCACTTAAAAATAACGTTATACGGTAACTTCCTCGGAGAACCTGCTCTTGTCATCGAGGTTGATAACTATGGCGTGTGTTCTAGCGTGACCGGATTTGCTCCTGGATTTGTCCTTTAAATCAGCTTCTTTGCCATCCTTGCCTTGACACACTTCCCTGCCGATGTCCTCAACAACGTGCTTCGAGGAGGTTGACACGGCGATGTCTTTTCCGATTTTCCTCGGCTCCGATGTCTCATTATCCTTCGATGTATCCCGCGTATCCTTTCCTCCGAGCCCGTTTTTCTCAATACATGCGCGACATCGATTTTCGCTCTGAGAACCGTTTCCTAAACAAAGGTAGAATTATGTGCCCCTCAGGGCTCCACGGGATGTAGTGAAAAATTAATAGATTATTTTGAACGGGCACAAAGGGAGAACGTAAATAAATAAAGCATAGCTATTGTTTAGACTTCCGGTTTCCACAGTAAATTTAATTTAACCGGGCTAGTTTTCGGGACAGTTTGTTTTGCCGTTCATTTCCTTTTTCCGGCCTTCCGATGCGTCAGGAACAATTTCCTAGTTCTTGCCCCCTAATTCCCAACTTTAAATATAAATGAAATATGCGGGCCATATATACTGCTTTTGTCAGAATTTCCACTTTTTCTAATTTTATCCACCGTCCCCAGAGCTACGATCATTCCTAAATCCGTGCCATTTTTAAACCGGAAAATTTCCTCTGATTTTATTTCCGACTACTGGCTCCGAGCTCCGAATGTACATATAAATAAAATGTTTTTCTTCAGTTCATACAGAACTTTTATTGACGAGATTTTATTTCCGACTGTGCTAATCTTGAAAAACGGTTACAATATATGTATTTCACGAGCCCGCTGACCTTTTCCGCGAAAAATTTAGCACACAGTTTTTTTTCAAAGTTACTTTCTTACCTGCCCGGGTCTGTTCCTGACAAGCTTGTCCGAGACTAGTTTCCTTCGTCGATTTATTGAGATCATTCAACTGAACGATGCTAGTCGAAATGGCTTGAATAGTGGATACTTGAGCCTCGACTCGATTGGAAGCGTCCAGCATGGCTGCCAGCTTGCTGGAGAGCTCCTGATTTCCTAATAATATGTTCTTCTCCTTCAGGATCTCTAATTGGTTGAGCAAACGGCGGAATTCCTCCTGAAAAGAAGTTTCTCTTGCTACCCCTATCTTATATCTGAAATACTAAAGAATTTAAAATTTAAAATTACAAAGGTCTTAAGACTTAAGACATCTTGATTTTAAAGTTCCAAGATTTCTAAAATTTTAAGATTTTATAATATTTCAAAATTCTAAGATTCTAAAACTAGAATATTCTAAGATTCTACGGTGCCAAAACTTTAAAGTTTTAAGCTTTGTGCTTTAAAGAGTTTACAGCTTAGAGGATTAGGATTCTAAAACTTCGAGAGAACTTTGAAACATTATAACTCGAAAATTAGGATAACATTAGGGCAATACAATCGAGATTCGCTGTGAATCTAGATATTCTAGATCTAGATCGGATTATGTTTAGGTAAGAGGAAGTGTATAGCTTCCGGTATGCTCCACAGGGACCGGAGAGTCCGTCGTCCGACGGCTCCGGTTTACCAGAGCGCTTACCGTGACAGAGTCGCTTTCTTCGGCGAAATTACCCTGCTGAAGCGATATCGAGTTGGTCTGGTTACTAGTACCCTGCGGACGACTGCTTTTCCCCAGGAACTTGCCGGTCGCGCCGCAAAGTTTGCCGATCGCCTCCTCTTTCCCTCCGTCGCGGAACACCACATAAGCCTTCGTTAAATGCGACGTATGTAACAACCAAACTTACACAGCATCGGGTTTCTATTCAAGCTAGTAGGAGGACTTTGCAGTAATCTTGCAAGAAGAGAGAGAGAGAGAGAGAGAGAGAGAGAGAGAGAGAGAGAGAGAGAGAGAGAGAGAGAGAGAGAGAGAGGGGAGGAGAAAGAGAGAGAGGCAAGTAGAAAACGAATCGGAAATTGCGCGATTTAATCTCATTCGTGCCGATTGAATTTTAGCTTGATACGATACCGCAACTTCTACTTTACTTTTTCCAGTAAATCTCAAACAAGGAGAGACTGATCTATTTACAGATTAATTACATTTGATCACGCGTATCATCCTAATCTTGTTTATTTCGAATGAAGTTTGCTCGAAAATATTTCGAAAACATGTTTTCATTAATTCTTTAGCGCTACTTTTTATTGCCAATATTTAATATTTCAAAGATTGAAGCTTCTGCAAATTTCTCGAAAAAAAAGGAGAACTAAATTCGCCATAATACTATAAAAATTCGATGCGTTTAAAACTGCTTCGCGGATTAATAAATGTGTAACTGTAATATTTGAATAATTCACTACGTAGAATTCGAAATTTAAAAAATTTTGGTCAATCGATACATTGACGTAACAAAATGCGTGCGTCAGGCCGTAAAACACGATGATTGTCATATAGTGAATAATGTTTGTAATAAATAATATTTCTTACTTTACTGCCGAATATCAGACAGAGCAGCAATGTGACGGTAAGCTGGGTATGGCAGAAAAATATGATGTACAATAAATCCGGATTGGCCGGCGATTGCAGGAACAACCTGCAGCAACGGGAAAGAAATTATTCAGAGCTGTTAGCCGCACGAAGCGCTATCGTGACGTAAGAACGGCGAACGCCGCTATACTGTGTGGATGTCCCAGATCTTCCGTTATTTTTATTTGTTTCCTCCATCTCAAAAATTCAAATTACATCCTTAAATTGGGATGCCCTACATTCTTGATTGCATTAAGTTTTAATGACAGATGCGTTTGATGCGACTACCTCTTTTCTTGAGAAGAATTGGAAGGAAGATTTAACAAAGAAGAGAAAAACGCTCGGGGGTAATAAAAATTTTACGTTGCGGTTTTAGAATTTATCGTCCCGGCATGTAATCTTCTGTATTGAAAATTGAAGTAAATCACAAAATTAGTGCCGTTAGAAAAAAATTGATTATAAATTCGTCAAGGAAGTCTGTCATTAAATTGCAGTTAAGATGGGACATGTTGAAAAACCGTCGACACAGTATTTACATTTAAAATAAGGGTCGCTCTAAATTGACTTACATTATGCATTCCACGGTTAAATTCTTGAAATATAAAATTCCGAGGAATATAATTAAATTTAAATATATAAAGACCCTATTGCCGCTTATCGCATCATCGAGCGGTAAACTCATGACTTAGAGAATCGTTCCAATTTCCAATATATATATCGTTCGATAGAGCTCTTTCAACGCGTTCGGAGAAACGATTCGAACGAACGATCTCGTGTTACGAATAATTACGAGCGGTTACGAGGTCTCGCGAGTGATTCCCGACCGAGCTGTAATCGGTCACTCCGAATAATGAATAGAGGGAAAAAGGAGGTCTTATAACGCGAACTTACATTGAAACGTTGAGGAAGACTGATAGTAGAAATTCGTTGTAAATCGCCATTGAAATGAATCGACTCTCATTAAACTCCGACGGAGTCTTTCTTACTACGATGCACAAACGGATGCCCCACACGAGAAACATCACCTCGACTGAAATCACGTGAAATTCCAAGTCACATTAGTCTCAATAGCAAGTTTAATGTTTTGCTGAAAAGCCCGCAGAGTCGTAGCTAGCGTCACTTGCGTACCGTGTGGCTGGAATATTTTCTAGTTCCGTTCTCGGTTCACATACGTGTGCAAAAGTCGAAACGAACTCGTGCCAATTTGCGTCCTAGTTACGACTCTGTAAATCGAGGGCTCGATGGATAGTTCAACGATCTGAACGATTACAAGTTTTCCGATTGGAGAAGTCCTTGGGGAACTGTCAGATGTAACGCAATCAGATAACTTTGCAGTTAAACTCTTGAAATGTAAAATTCAAGGAGGGATTTAAGGAATTAAGAGCCTTCTTCAAACTGTATGAGTAATCGCCGATCGAGTTGCGGCGTGTTTGTGTAAGATTTTACGTATTAGCCGTTTCTTTGGAGATCGTTATGAAAAAAGTAATGCTTCTTGCGTTGCTCTCTGACGGCAGATAAATGCGAATTAACTACAACGCGAGGTACCCCCTCGAAGCCGGTACGTGCTACCAGCTACATTATCCATCTTGATTTAAAATTGCGTTCGGCCATCTGCAGTATTACTAAATCAATATGGCTCACACATGTGTACGAACTTCCACATTACATATTATACAACACGTATATTGTATCACTAATACGCTCTAATCCTTCATAACGCCGTATTAACTGCGCGAGCGTGCATACAACGATACGATCGCTAAATGCCTCTAATTTAATATAAATTAAATTTGATATACCGCCAAGGACAATTTTCCGACGGCAGAGAGAAGCGTCATGATAGAGACTCGGTAAATATTTTACGATGTAGACAGAGGCACACACACGTAACTGACAGTGGAAATGGGTAATACGAACTAATGCTACCTGCCACGTATAATACAGAAACTTATGGATATGGCGAAGCTGGAGGGATACGCCGAGAGACAGATGCCCACTTTCACGCCTCATTTACGCGGTATGTCCCGGAGGTGCTTCGCGCATTTTTGTCTCACCCCGGTTAAACAAGATTCCTCAGCGAAAATTCGGGACCGGGATTCCCCGGTACTTATTTCTTTTGAGCGTCATCTATCCGCGCGTAACTCGCCTCGGAACTTTCTATATTAAATATTTCAGTAAATAAGCTTCATGCGCTTGAAGGCGATGTGAAAAGCAAGCGCGGAGTTTAATTCATCAGAAACTCTCTAACTTTTGATCGCATTCTTACGTGTGCGCGAGGGATCGATCATTCCATAAAAGCAAAGTTAATCCAATGCCGCCTACTTTCTGTACCGTATACATATATATGTACGCGTGCATGTACCGTAGCCCCGCCGCGCGCTCATATTTCACTGGAGCTTACGATGCAGCTTGCGATTACAGAAGTCCGCGGTATCGAAGGCACCGAGCGTACAACGAAGGATTAAGCGAGTCGATATCTCTTTTTTTTTCACGCAGAACACAGTGGTACTCACGAGTAGTGAAGCTATGGTCCCACCAGTCAGTTCGGCAGAGATACGCTTTGAGGTCGTCGGCGGTCCGCGCGACGATCACGACGGGCGGTGCGACCAGTGTTCTTATGCTAAGGAACACGCTGAACGTCAGGACGATGATGCCGAGCCGCTTCAGCAGGCTCGCGTCCGTTATTTTCACGGCCTTCGCCGATTTCACTCGGAAGATCACGGATATCCTGCGAGTCACAACATCACGGATTTCTCGTCGGATCCATTTTTTTCCGTTTGCAGCGATTTTCGTTTTTTTTTTTTTTTTTTATCGATTGACTGACCGAGCCTTCGTAGCTCGATGAGGGGATTTACGGATTTAAAAATCTAAACAGCGGGAGTTACCCGTAGCATTTTGCAAATCTAAATAGATCTATTGATATTCTATGAACGTGGTATCTAACGCAAATGGCATAGTTATTTTTTTCAAATCGATAACAATCGAGCCGGTTATAACTGTTGCACGAATTCCAGCGGGTTCTCGAAAATTATGTGAAAGAATATTATGAAAGTTGTAGAAAACCATAAAGATATCAATTCTCATTAATTTTTGTAAGAATTCGAACTTTGACAATTCAATTAAGAAAGTTAAAGAAGTCACGAAGTAATCGAAATATATATCTCAAGGTATAATTAAAATAAGACGTTGCGATTACAGCATAATAAAACGTAGAAGAAAACATTCATCAAACTCAATAAAAAAAAGACAGGAAAGCGTCAAGATCAATTGTATAATCGTCATTGGCAATAAAAACTTGACGAATGAAGAACAATTCTTATCTCGGCGGGACGAACAAGGAAAATGGTCACGAAACGACCAAAATGCAATACCATCGAGAAGTGAAGTACACTTACCGCCACGTTTTGAGCATGAGTGCCCCGTATGTGAGAGAAAAGCCAATTTCTCGTAGCCATACGCGCACGGTGCACGTGATGATATTTGGCCTGGGATACATAACTATAGTCTGCAACAAGCAAACATATATTTGCAAAGCGACGCTGCGTGAGCAATTTCCGACGATTATGCGTGTGCCGCGCCGGCATCTATGCACATTCGCCCAGGGTATTCAGCCCATTTCTATATTAATCGTGTAAATTTTAATAACGTTATTTCGATAAATTGTCTCGTTATAGCGTTGTCGCCTCCTGGAAAACGTAATTACGCAATTAGAATGTAATATTTAAAGCGCTTTAGATACACGCCTTTGAAACTGATGACGAGAATCGTCATTGAATCGTCGTCAACGTGCGTATTTATTATTTACGTATGGATAGGGATATATAGGACAGACATGTATAACGAGGAAATTTATCATTAATTGGTATCTAAATAATTTATGTTTAACGCATAGCAGATACGAAAATGATACATTATGTTGATACCATATATCGCGTGGGTATACATAGAGGCAAAATATAAACATGTTTATTAAAATATTATCACACATTTAATGTATATTTCAATATATGAATTTATAAATGTCTATTTCGCTGCTTGAATCTTCAAGCGCTAATTTACACTAATAATTTTCTTTTCTTTGCTGCTCCGTGTAACTAAAATTATTTCGAAATATTTCGAGATATTTATCAGAATGTCTGTTATCAATATTATTAAAAAAAAAACAGTCGTGGAAATAATATCTGAATAATATTGGAAAATCCGCTATGAAAAGCGCGGAGAAAGAATACAGAGAGCAAAAAAAGAAAACAGAATTCTCGCTGAACGAGCACTTTGGAGCGATTTTTCTTTTGTGTAACACGACGCTCTGACATCGCATAAACTTCGGACTCCAACACGGATTCATAGACATGTTAGAATACTCGGAGACTGATGATTTTCGCGCAGAGAGAAAATAGGATAGCAGAGAGAAATTATTAAAATATAAGAAATAAATCGATTAATAATATAGCGTCTGTGAACAGTTTTATACAAATATACGTTCTCGTTCTGCGTATTCGCGTTTATTAAAAATACATCTACGTAATAAAAATAATAAAAAAATGTACACGCGTTGTAAAAAAATGTAATAAATTCCCGTCTTGCAGAGCAACTGCCGTAATTTTTTTCTCTTACGCTCGAAAATGAGGTTCAAACCGCCGGAAATATTGTAAAGTTGCGAAACAGAGTTCTGTCTTAATAAAGCAGCCCGACAGGAGTGCGGATTGCGGAGAACAAGGAGAAATTACGGACGGTTCGCACGCACCACAAAATTCGACGGTGGTTCCGCCAGATTCCGCCGACTTTCCGGACTGTATCGCGCGCGATTTACACCGGCGCGGCGGCTCTCGCTCGGCGAGATATAATACCCAAGTTTAGTGAGAAACGGAAGGCGGTACCCTCCATAAGCGAGCAAATGACGTCCCATTAAGAATAGTACTTCGAGTTTAAGCGAAGCCATCCGGGAGTTCGTACGTCGTAAGAGCAAACATTACGTAGGCACGTTTCCATCTCCCGACGAGCGACGAGCTCCCGGAGTTAGACTCGGAACGTCTGCTACACCTTGATACTAACCCCTTCACGGCCGTGCCATTACTCCAGCGGGAGAAAAATCACGTCGCCATTCTGGACGGAGAGGCCGGGTCACGTTGCCGTTGCCGACACTTACACGTGACGTTCGTGGCTCGATGTTCGCGCAGAGATCCGTGAGCGCGCGTTTAAGTATCTTATCTTATACGTTTAGATATCTTGGAAAGGAGCATTAGAGTTATAATATATTTTACGAGAATTCCGCTTTCCGTCCTTCCAAGGAAATCTGTGCCAACATTAGGTTTAATTTTTGTTGATCCGAATCCCACACGGGACTACTGAATCTACTGAGAACATACTTGTTGTCACTTCAGCTAAACTTTCGTAGTAAATTCTACAATCCGAGAGACGTATACTGTATACAACTTTCATGTAAGTGAGGGTCACATAACTACTTTCCTGCACAAACACCTCCCGTAAACACCGAATGCCTGCGCCAGTTTCCGTTTAATTACTACAGCTTAAAGTTTATCATTTAACAGTTTTCCAGTGGAACAATACATGTACGTGAAATAGTTTACGTCTCGATGCGTTATAATTGATAAATTATTAATTTATGCGATAATATATGTATGTACAATTAATAATGCGAAATAGCGATATGTGTATATAGTCTTGAAAAACGAGCTTTCTTTTTTAAAACATTTAAATTATTCTTTGTTTCAAAATTCTTTTAAAAGTATTAAATTAAAAGTTGCATCTCTCCAAGAAATCTTTCTGCACAAGTAAGAGAAATTTGAAACAAATAACGGTGAATGCAAAAAACCTCATTTACAACGTACGTTGCAAGAATGAATTTGCAAGAAGACGTGATTTTTCCTGAAATAATACGATTGCGTTCTTTAGTGCGATGTAACTGCAGCGCTTTAATTTTTTGCATGTGATAATGCCCGAGTAATGATGTAACCGCTTACAAATGCGGTGCGATGGGAATTATCAAGTTAAATTAAATGTGTCTCGTGATGTGTCTCGTGAACGTTAATTAAGCATTTCATAGCAGCTTCCCGCGATGACTTAAACAGGTATCTTGGGTCGTTCCGTCGAAAGGCGAGCGCATAGATCGTGTATACGTGAGAGATCCCCGGAGTTTACGTTTATACAAATGACTTCTCGTCGACGGGATCCGTTCCGGATTCGATAAAGCAGGTTTGCGAAATGTGATAGAAATTCTGCTATCAACCCGATATATCACGTAAGAACGTGCGCGGAATACGTATCACAGCAGCTGTCACTACGGGTCAAAACTCAGAACAACCCAGAATACGATGTCTGGGAATTATTTTATGCTGCTACGTGATCTATGCGCTTGACAACGAGAGTGGGCGAACTTCCATCATGTTGCGGGAACATACCCCATCGGATAATAATCCGCGTATAACAAGCGTAATAATGAATAATAAGAAGCCCTCATTCCTTTTGAGGGACGCCATCAGAGACGCGCCGCTTTGAATCGCTCTCTCGTGAAAACTCTCGAGAAATCTGCTTAATTGCAAAGATCTCCAATTTAACATAAGTTAAAGTGACTACTTCATAACTCCGGGATATTTTGAAAGTTACAGATCGCGAGAAGAGAGTCGTAATTACAGACGAGATAGAGAGCCGATGGATTACGATTTCTCATTGGAACTGGATGGTCGCGGGCCATCTCATGGAACGCATCCCTTTGTCCGTTACCTACATTCGGCACGTCCACTTTAATTAGCAAAACATGAGGGCCATTAATAGCTGGTGAATACACGATGTTCGCGACCGATGCGTGCTGCGATACCGCGAATTATGCGTTATCATAATTGGCGCATAGGGCGCGTGTATACATTAGGGCGGTGCAGTCGCCGCGACAGATGCGGTTATGCAACCGACGCGACGCGACGCGACGCGACGGGATGCTGCATGCGGCACAGAGAGAGCGGAGAACGCGCCGCGCCGCGCGCGCGGTAAGCACACGCGTGAGGAGGCTTTGTTATCGGACGCCGACGCCCTCATGAATATGAAATACGTTCTAGGGATATGTGAGGCGAGGCGACGCGCAAGACAACACGACGCGACGACGCGACGTGAAGGATCCCACTTACCGTGCAGTATATGAAGAAGGCGCCCAGGACAATCACGCGCAACAAAACCGGGCTGGCCGCTCGTACCACCTGCAACAAATCGGTTTGCTTGTTCATTCACGCGCCGCTGACTTGTGAACTCCGCGCCGATGCCGATGGGACGGGACGCTGGGGACCGAACACGCGTAAATAAAATCAGAGTCGCGACGAGAGCAGTGGGCGGAAGATCGCGCCTCTCCTGCCGTTTGATGCGAACTGGCAGAAATCGCATCTGTCAAAAAATGACCTCGATCTACGCGATAGTTTATACAGACGGAGACTTTCGAGACGTCAAAGTTTTCGATTCTCGAGTCCGTAAATCCTCAAGATTCTTCGGCATACTTTTGTATCACGAAGCTTTGAAAATTTTTACTCCCTCTTCCTTAAATTCCCCTTCTCCGATACTTATTTTACCTCATTGCCAGTTTAATGTTACGAAAATAATATACATTATCTTTAAATTAGACAGACAGTTTTGCTTTTCTAATTATTTGCGGTAATCGGAATTTACTGCGGGTGAAACTAATCACGTTTATTTTCAAAGGTACTACCACAGAACGTGAAATTTCTCAATGGTATTCCGGGTTATCTGTTATTTAAGAGTATCTCTCAAATGCTTTATTTATGTTGCCAGCTGTTTCCACAGCATTGTGCTCCCCAAGTTTATATTCAAAATATACATGTTGGTTATACACAAGTGAATAGAGCGGGTATCTAGGCGTGCTCGCTGTTCACTTCGGTTTATTCTGTTGAACAAAATCTGTTTATTTGCAGAGATTGCAGTGCGATCAAAGAGCACACTGTATACAATATGTTTTATTAGACATACACACTGCAGTGTGTATGCTTAAAAGTCAGAAAAAGTGACTGTAGAGAAATCGTATTTGCAGTCCTGTTAAAAATAGTTTTGAAATGGGCAGATACATGCTAGATATTTTCTACTGTACCTTTAATTAAAATATTTATATTTTTTATCGGTACTAAAAATTTTTTCCAAAATACATAGTCACGAAAAATACACATCGCAAGTATAAATGAAGAAATTCTAGAAAGGGAGAAATTAAAGGTGAAATAACTGTAGATAAAATAATTTTTATTAAAATAATTTTTATATTCAGTATTTCGTATTTTTTAGATATTATTTTGCGCTTCTCGGAAACAAATATTACAACGATACAGTTCTGCAAATACGACCTTTGAGACTATCCTAAAATCTGCCCGTGAATTGCTAAAAAGTCAGCTACATGCAACTTACATGACACTTTTTGCCGTGGAAAAAAACTAGCGTGGCGCTATCAACTTGGAATATTTTAACTTGCTAACGTGCTAGCCGACGACGAAAAAAGTATGTTAGTTTACCGGCGCGGCGTCTTAAAATATGTATACGGCGCTTTTTTACTAGCCATTAGTGGAATGGCAGGCCTGTGGCCAATAAAGAAAAACATTGTGTAAACCACGCTCTCTTAACTCATAAATTACAGTTCTATTAAAGTAATCCTGTTGTGCAAAACTGCAACATTTGTGTGTGATATCTGTAAATTTAAATCTTTCAATTGCTCACAACTCATAAATTATTCAACCTATAGTTTGCCGAGGAAGATAGATCGATATCAATGAAGACGGAATACTTTGCATAATACAATGAAACTCGTAACGCGATAATATTTAATGAGCGGTCCGCGGCGGCGGCGGCGGCGTGTTACAGACGGACTCCTGTAAGCGCGATACTCATTGTCAGTGGTGTATGTATTATTACGACCGCCAACTGAATTCTTAAAGCCGATAACGGGTTATAAATGCGTCGCACCTAGTTTCATCCATTTGCGCTTTCATACGATATTCAAGAAACGTGCTGAAGTAAAGGAAAGGTCGCGGGCATCGCGATGGGAAGTGCCGCAAAATCCGCCGCAGCGCGAACACCGGGCGGAGAATAATAGCGAATAAAGTGAGTTAAAGTTCGTCTCCCGCAACAAAGCTAATTTCCCGTTCGCGTGTCTCGACTGTTTCATTCGCGCGCTCCAGGACGGACTTATTTGTTGCTTCCGTTTCACCCCGTTTTGCACCGCGTTCCATCTTGGGTGGGTGACAAATAAAAAGAGGGAGAGAGAGAGAAAGGAGAGGGGACAGAAAGAAGGAACCACGCTTTTAACCCTCTCGGGAGTTACATAGGCTATTAGTGTTACGAGCGGTAAAGTGCAGTTTCCTTTCTGGCAAAAGGCGATTTGCACGAATTGCCGAAGCGGTAAGACCGGGAAGGACGTATCTGCAGTTCGCCAACTTCTTCGGGAGACGAATGTCCCCTAACGATCTTCCCAACGAAAAACGATCGCTTCGACCACTTTAGAGAGTTAGGCAACACCCGAAAACTCTTTGGAGGCCTTACCTTTCTTTCGACCGCATAAGTTAAAGATCGACAAATCGTAAGTAATCTGCTTCTCCGTCTCTTACTTGGCGACAATGGTTATCCAGTTGTAATTAGAAATGGTACATTCAGAATTTCAAATTGACACTAAAGAGCACGAACAAACTTGCCAGGTGTGAAATTCCAGACCTCGGCTAATGCGAATGTTGAATACGATGGTGTGATTGAAATTCATACAATTTACGGTACAAACTTGGGTATTATTATTGCATGAACTTGAGTGTAAACTTGAGCCGGATATTGCGGAAGCAACTTGTAACATGAATTAATACAACGCACTCCAGATCGTCCGTTAAGGAGTGATATATCTCACGGAATTAATCTCGGAGAATGGCATTTCAATTAGCAAATCCTTAAGTGCTATCAAATTCACTACTGAAACACACATGTGTGATAATTAAAATACGTTATTTTAACATTTTGACTTGTACGATCGCACTCGCCGAGTCAAATCAGACGTTCGTCGATCTTTCGATCCTTCTGAATAAAGCAATCTCGAAATGGAAGAGAATAATATTTGTGTTTTGCCTAAAAGAGCTTTAGAGTTTGCGTGAATTCTACGTGAATCCGTTATAATACACACACACACACACACACACACACACACACACACACGCGAGTTCCATTATTCTGATTTCGATTTAATCCACGTTACGTCCGCAGACGCGGACCATTATTACGACCGGCGGGATATTAAGCTATCTGAACACACGTATATATATTATGTGCCACTTCATAAGACTGATTACGCCACGATATTAAGCTTGTAAATCGTAACTCGAATATAGATGCTTGCGGGAGGACATCGAACGACCGAAACTTTACTCGTGCTCGAATTTGCTAAACTTGCGCGCATCGCCGTTTATCTTCCCAGATTTATTAATGGGGTCAAGAGAGTAAGGAAAAGAAGAAAGCGATTATTCCGTCCGCCTTTGTCTTGTCATCTAAATCTAATTAAAACATACTTGACTTTAATTATATACCATACGTAATCCTACTTTCCTTAATTAGCATGCAGTGATAAAGTAGCGATAATTTAAAACACTTTGCAATTAATTTCAATAAAACTATCAGTTGTTCCGTTTCCAAAAATTTCTTCTAAAATATCTTAATTATTATCTCATTATTTTTATACATATATACTCCAAACTGCGAAAAAAACAATAAAAAACGGAGTGATCTGCCGCAAAAAAAGAATTGAAAATGTAGAATGAAATTTTTCTCATAAAAAGATTTATCTTCAAGAAGAATAATTTTGAAAATCAGGAAATTAATAACGCGCAATTTATGCTTCCTTTCAATATATATTACTGTTTAAAAGATTCGCGTTTATTCTTATTTTATTAATACGAGAATTATATGTATATGGTAATGGTACTCCTTTGAATCCATCGAATACTTTTCCTCTATCCCGCCTAGGATCGTTTTTTACGGGAGCTTACAGGACGCCACGCGCAATTTTAATGCACGGGATTCTCAGGGCACGTCGCATGTTTCAGGCTTGGATCCCATCCGAGGAAAATCAAGAGGCAGGGAGCCCCATTCTACGGGCGACGATGGCTCGACGCCACCAATTTCGGGATTACGGTGACAGTATACCACGGAAAATCTGGCCGTTTCTCTGCGCGAGATTCAACGGGGCGACTCGTCACAAATTCCGCGAAATTATCGTCGAAAGCGCGCAGCTGAATCTCCACCACGAGACCATCTCTCCTCTTCCTTCTTTAGCTCCTTTTTTTTTACCCTTCGCTTTCAATTAAAACGAGTCTCCACTAGAACTGTTCATGTTGCTTTTTCGCATTCGCGACGTCGCAAGTATCTCTCGTGAAAGCGGATGGTTTTACGCGGGATGATTTATGCCTGTGCCCATCATCTGATATGATTTTAAAGTACGTATGATTTAAAGATGCGGCGAAGCTCCGTGTTATAAATATCTGAATAGCTTAGCATTGAGAAGCTCCGTCGAGTATTCAATAGTGTTAAAAATGCAAACAACATATGTGTTTGCAACTAAAAAACAAAAAAACAAATGCTCAAGACTGCGTAATTAACTTAATAGGAAACTAGACCAACACAGAGCAGAGGAAGAAATTTCCTTTCTCTTATATTTTTCGTAGACATACGTCAATTATATTTTCTTCGAAAACTTCATTAGTCTGCCCCTTTCTCGAAATTCCCGGATCATTACCGTCGCAAAAACACCAGGGAGTTCGCCACGTGCCATTATTGCGTTAATTAGTGTCGAATCCTAGAGTACCTCTTTGATATCTAGACAGGTCGAACGCAGCGCCGCGCTTCTCGCCCTCGTTAAAGGCAAAGGCTGTGAGAGGTGCTATTTCACGAGCCCAAGGGCTCGGCGAATGAAGGTGTTTGGAGCTCAGAAGGACTAATTAACACTTCGCGGTCGAAAGGATTCCTCGCAATCGCGCTTTTAATACGAAGACGGGTTTCAAATATTATTTGAAGAGTTACGGCGACGAAGAAGAAAGCCCGATAGCCGATATTCAGAATAAGCTCTTGATCGAAAAAAGGATTTATCTGAATATAGAGTTGAGCGAGGGCCCCGTATCTGCATGTTTATTTACCTGTTCGATTTATTCGAAGCTTTATCTGTATCAGTTGAAACTTTATCCGTCGCGGTTGCATAATTTGAGAGGAGAGGACGTCGATAATTATTCCGATAAATACTAAAATTGAATATATAACTGGGGATAATGTAATAAATTTATCACGAATAATGATTATAATCGAGATAATATAATTTCACAAGTAAAAAGAAGAAAAGTTGTTCGAGTAATTGTTCAGATAAATGGGTGACATCAAATTATTGGGATAACTCACAAGCACAGTCGTGAAATGTATGGGCATCGTGACATAATTATATTGGGTCACGAGATACTCATTCATCAGATATCGTTTAAAGAGACCCTGCACAGTATCCGGTAACTTTACACCCGTGATAAGAGCCTTTCGAATAATCGCTCACGATATCGGAGGCTGTGATCTAAGTTGAACAGGATTAACGTGTTAACCTCGATTTATCCGATCGGCCGTTAAGATAAGCTGTAACGCGACAACGGCACTCTCTTTCTACTGCTGAGCTTTTGTCACAGCGTTCAGATATCCTCCCGTTTAAACGAGTCTGTTGGATTGAACATGTCGGAAGTCTAAGAATAGCACTCGTGACGGAAAACGATAGGATATCGCGCTTCTGAAGCATAAATATTTATGTATATAATGTATTGAGGTATAAAAGAGACACAGTATTACGCGAAAACGAGATTACTCTGCACGACTCAGTTTGAAGCAAATCGAGTTTAAAATGAATAACTTAATGTGCGACTCGCAAAATTTTATGAATTTAACGCATTTTTGCATAATAAATCAAAATGTCGTTTTAAATGCCGTCCAACTGCGGACGTTACGCGGCCTTACGTTGCTCCCGCATAAATAATGGATTTTGGACGGAATGTCATCTACATAGATATTTCACTACGGACATTACTTGAGCCCTTGTTGGGCTTTTATCTCCGGGTAGACTAAAGATTTATACGCTTGTGGAACACGTTCTCTCTATTAGCTATCATGATATTAGAAATTTATTGACTCGCGTTTATACGGGTGCCTTGAAATATATTCCGCACTTCATCTTTGCGAACCTATTGTTCGGATTTATTTAAGCTTTGACAATTAATAAGCTTTGAGCTTGCGAAATATAAAGATTAATTTGGAGAATCTTTTCCCTGCGAATGAGGAATATTCTCTTGTAAAATATCGGTAATATCGTAAAATATTGAAAGACTTTAAAGAAATATAAGTTGAAATCTTTTATTGCCTCATCTCAAAGGCTCTCTCTCTCTCTCTCTCTCTCGCTTAATTAAGAGGCAGTAGATACCGGCCTGTAAACTACTAAAAAAATCTGCTTCTGGTGGAAAAGATGCAAAGTGCGCTAATATTAATTCGCAGACTTCTTCATCAGATATATATTTATCTACATGAATCCTATATAAATATATAGGGCGTTAAAGAGGAGCGAGAGCGCGCGCTTACGCAGCATGTTGTATTTGTGAAAACGAGGCGAAACGTCTCCGTTAAACGATGCCATCGATAGTTTGGAAGGGTCTAACGTAAAGAGCCGCGGCTCCTACCTTCACATGCCCGTATTTCCATGTGAAAAGAGCGACGGCTGGCAGGCAAGCGATGATGCAGCACTCCAGGATAAGTATCGCCGTTCGCATCAGCCAGTTCAGGGATACGACGCAGGGCGAGCCATCCTCGCAGGACTCGCACCCCTCGGCGCACGGCAGACATTCAAACAAGCCGCTCTCGGCATATTGGTTCTTTTCACCCTGTTGACAAACAACGCGAAATTATTTCTCTCAAGGAGAGACTCTCCGCAAAGGAGTGCGATAACTGCTGTTCTCCGAAATTAGTTGCTGCAGTTAAAAGAGAGAAATTCTTTTACTTTCGAGAAGAAATACGACGCGCGACGCGCGTATTTCCTCTTCTTATTCGAATTTCATATTACGGGTTAAATACACTTTGTATTGGACTTCAAGACTATGGTTTTAGTGAATATAACTTTATTCTATAATCGATAATATCTAGTTATACTGCGATCGTATTTCCCTCTTCGCGAGTTCCTTTCTCTGCAGTATTTTCAGATACAATTTCCGCCATAAACGCCTAAGCATTAATTAGAATTGACGTACATCGGAAAAATATAATTCCTGAAAAACATAGTGGCAAAAAATTTTTTCAAAAAAAATTATCTGTAAGTTAATATATCTTTACAATTAAGACGGCATTGAAGATAATTGTACTGTTTCGATCTAGAAGAAGACAGTCATATTTAAGAGATTGATTTTTAGAGCAAGAAACACCTCTAAAAAATCATGCATAATAAGATATGCATTACTAGATATTTTGCATGAAAGACTAACAAGAGGAATAATAATTTCCGAGTTTCTCTCATCCAATTTTCTTTCGCAATAGCGAGGAAGGAGATGTCTCTCGTGAAAAACTGAAATAATCATTTCCAACTTCCCTCTTTCTGGCGCTCTTTCAAGCCAACAATGCACACATCGCTGTCCACGACGCGCTCACCGAAAAAAAAAATGATGACACGTCGTTAATATCCCGGGTTCCCAGTTATTAAGGATATTCGGCGGAGGAGACGTCGCCCATTGTAACCGTTTGCGGTTACAAACGGTAGCGCCAACTACTGAAGGGCGCGACTGGAAAATAGTTTTACCGCGCGCGCGCGGGCGATGGAAATGCCCATCAAATCACAAAAGATACGTAACACGCGGTGACAATAGATGCCATCGCGCTTCGCTGTCAATACCCATTTCGCTTCTACGAGCACAGACGGCTGGTCCGACGGACGTGAAAACTGCACTGGAAAAAAAGTCTCTTCCCCGTCCGCTGTAATAGAATGCACGGTAACGTGCGCTACGTCGTAACGCCGTTGTCGCCAGCGACGATCTAATTGCGCTGTCGCTGCGATCTTCCACTCCGCGATCCTGTTTTTGAAGCTTTAGAACGGGGAACCGAACGGAACAAAAGTGGAATGCGATGCTGATATCACGCTGATATCACGCTGGATATTCCATTCAAACCGCATTTTACATGTGCAATAACGGCGAAACCAAATTTATCGAAAATTCATCGAAATGTGCTTCAAATTGCACGCCGCATCGTCGATCTTTTACTTTCAAATATTTGAGGGAAATTATTATTTTTTTCTGGTGTTTTCCGAGTAAATAATTGTTCCGATCATAATTGAATATCATACAGAGGACAAAGTTATTTAATCCATCGACGAAATAATCAACTATTTTTCAATCAAAAATCAATTGTTCCCGTAAACTTTCGCGAATTGAAAGATACAATGTATATGTATTTCCATTTTTTTTGGCGCGTTTAAAGTTTAATGAGAGATTCTCCCATAAATATGCTGGGGTGTACATAATCGACTTTATATTTAAGAGGTAAAGGAGCCGTTATTACGATGGGGTTCATCAAAATTTGATAAAGACTTTAAGAAGATTTAAATACCTTACATACTTTGTTAATACAATTTCGCTGCTTCTATGGTACAGTAATTTCTGTGTTTCTGAGAAAAAGAAGATATTACAAAAGAGCATTAAACGTTCTGCGAAGCAGAAAATGGAGAGCAAAGCTGTTTTTACACATTAGTTCTACTTTAAACTACTCACCATCATCAATCTCTCGTACTCTTCCTCAATGACCGTGCCATTGTAGTACCTCTTGTCCGATTTCGTGTCCGGGTAGTAGAAGCCTCGTTTGCAAACGCATCGATAACTACCGCGGCGGAAGCCAAGCCCGGGAATGGCGATGCACTGCGAATAGAAGACAAAACGATCAATTGTATCTAATCAGTGCTACGTGTTCAAGCCTTTCGTTATTGTGGATGGTTATAATCCATCGGAATTGTTTCGCGATAGCTGATCTGATTCATGGATCTCGCGGCTGGACACTCGCGCTCGAGTGTCCCACTTGATTATAAATTTATCTATATTTCATTACAATGTGTCATATTTGAAGAATTGAAGTTTATTTTATCTAGTGTGCTTCGTGAGCATGTATTGATTTAACTTATAACTTAAAATAACGTTCATAACAGCACGTTTTGACTGGACATTGCTTTAACGAAAAAAAAAACAATTTAATTAATCTTCAAAACGGTGTTTTAGACATTACAAAATTTAATTTCCCATTATCCGAAAAAGTTAAAGAAAAATTGTACATTAAGATTAATCTAAAATAAGTCAATATTAAGACCTCGTGTTGAAATTCACTTAAAATAGGTCAATGTTAAAATCAGTGTTAAGATTTCAACGTCCGGATTTAATGTGCAATACTTTAATTTTTAAGTTTGCACGGGATCTATTTAAAGCAGTAGAAATAAAAACAATTTGTTAAAAGGGATTGTACGTAGCGTAAAAAATGGCGAAATACATTGTCTTTCGTATACATTTATGTAGCGCTATTACCGTTTAAGTGAAAAAACGAGGTAATATTAAAAAATATCACAGTTATAATGAAAATCTCCATTAAAATAAATATCTACGATAAACTACGGCCATGCCGCAGAATAAACCAGTCCAACGTAGTGAAAACAAATAAAAATAGAAATAAAAAACGCAGACAAAATGAGACGAAATAGCGTCATGAAGGGTAAAGAGTGAAAAAAACGTAAAAAATGATTCTTATATCGTTTTTATAACAACGAACATATTTTACCCCTCGAAAGCCTCCCAGTTCACGTGACCGACGGGGAGGAGGGTGCTCGAAAACGTTCTTTCCAAATTGCGATCCTCTCCAAGTTCGTGAGTTATCGTTTGCCGCGAATCGGAAAAACGCGGTTTCGGAAAAACACGAGGTTGAAAGTTTGGGGTTTACATAAAGCGTCGGCCGACAAGTGATATGTACTTGCCATTCTAGATTTCCCGTAATTTCCAGGATTTTCCTCCTGGTATTTACCTATACTCTTACGTGAGGAGAACAGCTGAACTTTCAAAAATTTGGACTGACATCTCCATAATAACGAAGATGTTAAAAATTTGTAATTTAAATTTTAATGGAGAATTTAAAATCACGTTACAAAGAGGGAGGTTAACGTTGGTTCCATTCAGGCTCTTACTACAGCAAACGTGCCGTGAAATTTGTCAAGGAATCCACGAAGAAAAGTACGTGACTTACACTACAATTTAAATATCAAAATCCGTAAAATTTAAACTGTAAAAACTCAATAATCGCGAACAGAAATTTAACTGAAACATTGATAAAAAAAAAGCTCTGACGCATTCACCTGTCAGTCCTGCCACTCTCTCTTTCTTTTTCTCTTTCGCGAGTTTTAATCTATGAAAAGTAAAACACCGATAACGCTCACGCGGTTTGTTAGGGGAGGTAAAAACGCTGCGCGAGCGGGGTGTTTTTCGCGCGGCGGATGCTAGCGCGGCGGGGTCGACAGTGGCATTTACAAATAGAGTCGGTCGCCACGCGGAAAAACACCTCCCCAGTGGTTTTGCCCTATTCCGTATGGTACGTTTAAGCGCGCGTCGCGCCCGACACCGGGAAGGACACTCGCGGGAAACATCGATCCTCGGGAAGAACGAGGCGAGAAATTAGCATTACCTCGGTGGTGCGCTTTTTGCACTTGTCGCTGGCGGCGAATATGTTCAGCTGCGTGGATCCAGCCGGCAACGGGCACTGATCTATGTCTACTCGGCGGAGGTCTATGTCGATACCGCTGGTACCCCTGCGAACGATAAATCAAACGTTTTGCGATTAAACCCCGGGCCCCACGTATATAAGATAGGCTTACACATTAGACTTGAGCGGCCGACTTGCGCCAGTTACTTCGCGGGGCTGAAATCTCTCGGCAGAGAGAAACGGGAACGTCGACGCCGCGCGCCGTTCTTATCGGAATTAGATTAGTAATAGAAACTAACATCTGTTTTTACGCAATTCAAGTAGTAATTAACATCTGTTCCTAACTGGTATTTGCGCAAACTTGTGTAATTGCATTTCCCCGCGTCCTCAGGAATTGACAAAAGCTTTAACACACTGTTAAATTCCTAGTGTCAAATTATATTTAGGTACTTTGAGTTATTTTTAACCGTTCCTATAAGTTGTCACTGCTCCCACTCAAAATATGTTGTTAATTTAATTAAACCAATGGAGTTGAAATAATACTGTTTTGGGTCAAGATAATAAATTTCTACACACATAAAAATAATAAAATGTTATTTAACTTAAGGTTAAAGATATTGGTTCAAAATTCATCCTTTAATATTTAACAGTGCAGGTCTCTTTGTTATTTATATTCATAAAACGCTGCAAAATGTGAAAAGAATAGAAAAATTCGAGGATGTAAATGTAGAAAAATTTGTATTGTACAAGAAAAACGGAAAAGCAGACTCTCTAAAATCTTATTTGAATTCATACATGAAAAGTGACGTTATTAAAAAAAGTGGTGATATTAAAACCCTATTTCACGATTTCTCTTGGGATTACACGTGTCTGCTGTGCTCTCGTTTTATTATATAATCTTTAACATCAAATCAAATTCTCTTGCTTCGTGTCTCCCGATGCATAATTCAACAGTGCGCGTGTTGCAGCCGATTATGCGTGCAATATATCTTCCGTTGATTCTCGACTCATGTAACCCGATAATCCTTCCGCCGGCATAAAATGCAATATGGTTGCTTTGTACGAAGAAGAGATATACGATATCAGCAGCCACTTCGTAACATTCAATAGCCTTGTATAATATCCCGTATCGATTTTTTTCTCAAGAATTTTTTTTTTTAATATCTCGCACAAACGTTCTATTAAAATTCTCATTGAACTTGATCGTCAACGCAAGATATTACTCTCCCTTCGAAATTGCGAAACTCAATGCAAAATCGTCTCTCAATTATTTAGGTCTAAAATTAATTTCTTGATATTGAAACCGCCGTAATTATTTTTAATCCCACTGAATGACGGCACCGCCCAGGTCTGGGACACCCTGTATAACGTCTGACTCCCCCTCTTTCGATAGTTGGCCGGTATCGATTCTTGATTTGCAAGAATTACGATGCGTTCGCAGTTGCGCTGATAACAAATTTCCTTTAAACGGATATTGCATTCTTTGAAGCGACATAGCCCCGTTCTTTTCCATCCGGCGACATTTACCATGATTTCTGCGTGCGGTGGTCCGTGAAATTTTGCATTTTTGGATTTAAACGAGGGAACGAGGGAGAGCGACGTTATTTCCGACGTGCGATTGCGAGCGAATTTACGCTACCGGCGAACATATCGCTCGGATATTTCGGTGAATGGCGATTTCACTTAGTCCAGTGAAGTGGAAACGTTTTAGCTACATAGCAAAAGCGTTTTAATTCACTCGGACATCGAACACTAAATAAATTTAATTTCTTAGTTACATGGAAACTTTAGCGTGGAACTCCATTTCAATCGTTCTTTTTTTTTTTTAACGTACGTACGAGCTAAACGTATTAAAATGTGAAGTTCAGATAATTATCTCGGTGTTCACGTCAAGGAATATAACGAGAATATAACTTCTTACAACTTACAACGCATGAAAATTCAAAGAGATTAAACACAATATCTCGTTTCGAAGCACAAGAATCCAGTTTCACGGGAAATAGATTTTGCTCAAGCGTTATTTCATTGTCCATCGTTATAGACCGTATGGCAACAATTTTATATTGAGACAGCAGTGACTAGTTTCATATCCTGCTGCAGACAGAGGAAATACTTTGCGAATTTTTTTGAAAAACATCTCAGAATTGAACGTAGGAACAGAACGAAGGCAAATACGAAAATGGCAATCATATACCATCGCGTGTGCCATTGTTACCATGAAATCGCAAAAATTTCCGTCCGAACTATAGCAAGACTGGGATAATATTTCGCGGAAGCTAGTATTTTCCATTTCCATGTTGGAGGCCAGCAACAATTAATATCACTGTATTGTTTCTGTAGAAAGTGAGAAAGAAGGGAAACAGAGAGGGAGACAAGAAGAGAGAGATAGATTCTTGCTCTGTTGACAGAGACTTCAAATGGACGTTCTCGGAATAGAACTGAAAGCTCTCCGAACGGTTAAATCAATTTGCATAACTGAGTTCCGTTCGTATTTTAGATTAACTCTTCGTCTCATATGACAGCACATTTACAACATATCTAAATTTGCCATCAAAATAAATTGAATATTGATTTAATATCGCCTTCTGCTCTGTTTCCCTTCTTTCAACGCTGCTTCTGTGAAAACTTGTTGCAATCGGTAATTTTGTTATGTATAATATGAATCAAGCTTTTCACCGCGAATATATATTAACAAGATGATACTGTTTTCTTTCGAGCTCTTTTCTTATCCAGTGCAGGCAAAATTTGATTTTATTTACATAGGAAGATAGTTAATTGGATCACGTCCTGTATGCAAAAACCAGCCAACAATGTTGCGGTTGTTGGTTGGATTCTTCCTGCAGCATTTAATCCAATTATTCTACCGGGCAACGTCAATCAATATAAATATTTGAAAATTGTGAGAAGAACAGACAAGTCTCCCATTTGCAATGAATTAAAATCAGATTAAATCGAAATCAGATTAAATAAAATATCATACGTAAATACAAAACAAAAAATAGAATTACACGATAGAGCTTTCCTATACAAATCTTTTCGTTAACATTTCATGCAAAATTATATATATATATTTTTATAATCTGCAGCTTTATTGCAAGTCTGTAATTTAGAGTTTTATTTTAGTAAAAATTTGAGATTTAATATTATTATTGTGGTATCTAAATAATAGTTATACAAAATTACAATTTATAATTTCCGACAATATTTACCGTTACAGGTTACGGATTGCCGTGATAGAGAAATCGAGCTCAAGTCGAAAACCCTACGGCTGGAAGAAAATACAATTGTTTCAGAGCACTCCGTATATACGGGCATATTTAAGGATTTTCGCCGGGCTATAATAAGATTCTATAAGGGGTATGATATCTGCATACTTCATCGCCAGGAAGGTGAGGAATGCTGGAAATATCTCGGCCCCGTGTTCATCAAATTGGTCGTATCGATTATCGATTGCAGCTGCGAAAGGCCTGGGTTTCAACGGGAATTTCGAATTATCATCGCTTTCACGAAAGCACGACTTCACCTTCCATTAAGTTAAGTAGAGTCGGAGTCTTGTTATTGTTTGATTAAGTGCACGTAAATACTCCTGCAATTTATAATAGCTAGCGCAAGGGTAACTTGCATTAAAATTTTTATAAATAAACAAATATAAATAAATAATTATATAAGAAATATATAATTAAGAACAAGCACTTAACCATATATTGTAAATTGTTTTTCTTTATCAGGAACAACACTGCATGTTTTATAAAAATGTCGGATAGCAATATATAAAATCTCAATTAAGATAGTGTTTCTTTTAAAATTTACTTAAAGCACAAAATAAAGATCGTAGCCGTAAGGCTTTTACAGAATGAGGTAGATTGTATTAAATTTCATGGAGAAAAAATCAGTATTATGTTCGGTTAAGTATATTTAAATATGTATGTCCGTGGGTGTCCGCTCTCGATAATTACGTTACAGCAACATTTTAAGCGCATAGTAGAAGGAATGTTGTTGTGGTGAGCGTAATTTAATTTATATAGAGAATGAAATTAACTAAAAGCAACAACGTTTTAACTTGTGCCATCAACATAAATAATTTTAATGTTAAGAGAACGTATTTACATATACGTCAGATTTTGCTTAGTTTTCGACGAATATGCTTTATAACTTCCTTCATTTATATTTCGGATTATATTAATTTGTTTAATATGATTTAATTGACATGAATTTATTCAGAGAGACACACTTGAATGTGCATTATGTATTATAATGCCGCGATTGTATCTAATTTTATTATCAGAAAATTTTCGTTTTTCATTTCTATTCTGCATTAATATAATGTTTCTCTTGTATGCATACCTTTATGCACTAAGAAAAAAATTTTGCTCCAAATTTGCTTTTCGAAGGAAAGGAATTTTTATTATTCCATGTAATTTTACGTATAAATCTCACGTACCAATTATCTACTAAATTGACCTTAATTGATTTCATCTGCTCCCCCTGTGTACTCGTGCTGTGTTTATTTATTTACTTATCATCATGCGTTGGGCGAAGCGCACATGTATGTTTTATTATTCTCGAGTTGTTCCATAAGAATGTCGGGACGTGACGTGTATAATTATCGGCGCGTAATTCCGGCGCAAGTTAGGTCGGAGATAATAAGGTAACCGGTTAAACGTATAAATTAGGTGCGCATGTGCCTCGGAGGTTTTCGCAAACTCCCGATGCCGTGGTAACGCGGTGACCCGTGCCGAAAGCCCGAGCCCAGGCCGGTTACCGTATTACAAATTAGATCCGCTAACTCTTCTCTAGCAGATAATTCGTTTAACCGTCCGGGCGCGAAATAGAGCGGGAAACTGCATGACCTTGGCTAAGTGGATTTTTCATTTGAATACAGAACTGACATAATTACCAGTAATTATAATGCACCCCCCCCCCCCTCGAGCCGCGGCGTTAAAGATCCGGAGGAACTTGGGAACAAGGAAGCTGGCTTTCGGGAAGCGTGGGATACATGCAAGGTGTTCGCGACCGATTGCATTTCCTTCCAGTCTACTGATCCTTCGACAAACTTAGCCAATCTTTCCTTCAAGGGAACTCGATGGATTACTCGCTCGCTTGTAGTCACCTACAGAAATGTAACTGTACCTTATATCTACCACCTCAGATAATTTCGAGTAAACTTTATCTGAATGGAGATTCGATATCGAACTTCGCAGAAATTTATTCGAGCTCGGATTTCCGGAAAATTATTACTGCTGTCACGTCAGCGATTAAAAGATTGGCAAATTGACTACTTAAAAAGTGGCTCGGTTGAAATGGCCGGAAACACCATGTATATGACTTCACCATAATCCTACTTTGCTTGGATGGTAATTTGCTCAAGTACTAATTTTCTTGGGTCCTAACATGCTTGGATGCTAACTTCCTTGAATACCAAATTCCTGGCACCCAGATTTCAAGGAGTCCTAGCGTATAAGGCTTGGCTTTGATCCTAGTTTGCTTGGATAGTCATTGGCCTAGATACTAGTGTGCTTAGATCTCACCTTCTCTCTTTTCTCTATTTAAGTCCCATCTTTTGTTTGTCAGCTGTCAGGTTTCCTTCCTTTTTAAGAGATATGGCATGTACAGTACGAAACATATAAAGTCATAGATATTAGAATCTCTAATTACAAAATATATTAAACTCGAATCAAAGAGTCGAATGTAAGATATGTAATGTTTTGAAGATTAATTAATAAATTAATAAGAAATAAGAAAAAGAAAAGGCTGCGTATATAAAATAAAAGTAAAGTTAGTTTTAGATTCATGCAAATGATGAGTGAATTGAATATTCAAGCAGATTAATTTCTTGGAAAATTAAATTAGAAAATTCAAGAATGATAAAACTCGATTGATAAAAAATAATAAATAAATAAAAAGATAAAATATGCAATATAATGAAATGAAATAAAACGAGTAAATAAATTGAAAATAAATTAATGAAAAATGGAACGCCAGAGATTTAATAACTGTTTTAATTAACACTCCCCACTTGAGTTGCGAGTCTCTCATTCGAGATTGTAAGAAATTCAGTTTCTGCTCTGTCTCCCTGAAGAATCTGTCATGCCTGTGAAACGGAGATTCCCCAGCTTGCACTTGATGCGAAATAAACGATGCACGAACGCGTAGATAGCCGAGAGTGAAAGAGGAGGAGGAAGAGGAGGAGGAGGTGGAGGTGAAGGTGGAGAAATTCCCAATGGGGAAGGAACGACGCGGCTGTCGCGGTGCCGAATGTTATCATCCTCGCGTCTTCGTCATCGTCGTTGTCTCTTTGATTCCATACGTAGCTCGTCAACGAAACGCTTTTGCGAGACGTAATGCATAATGCGCCTCGCAAGGGCGCATCAAAGTGAGTTCTATTCGTATTATTAGTCACATAGGCAACGGTTAATTATATTACTCACATTTTCGGCCGTGGTATAAAATATCTACTGCAAAGCGCACGACATTTCTATAAAATTTAGCATATTAAATAATAAATTTGGAATATATTCAATTTTTCCGTCGTAGAAAATCTCAAATATTACCATAACTTTTTCATACGGATTTTAACGTTATTGTATACCTTAATAATTACGTATTAAGTTGAATGTGTGTTTTAAGACAAAGTTCAATTACGAATATTAATGAAAGGAAACATCTCTTGTTCTTTGCTTTATTTTATTTTCCATATTTGTTATTTTTGTTTGTTACCTGCTTCCGCTAATTGGCCAAAATTCTTTTACTTTGTTTAGTTAATAATTCCGTAGCTGCTGCGCCATTATAGCAATTATCATTTTTTCGTAGCTTCATTATGCTTCAACCAGGGGTTGTGGAAGGACACGCGGTTTTAGCACACCTTGTATGGCTTTTACGACGAGATTTTCAACCGAGAGAAAGCCATAGAGACAGAGAGAGAGAGAGAGAGAAAGAGAGATGTCGAGAACGAGCTTATGGAGGCAAAATTCTGTTAAAACTAACTAAGCGAAGGCGGTCGTGAAAACAATTTCACTCGCAACGAAGTAAGCGTCCTCGCAGTCTCTACAAAGCGTTACGTTCTGCACGGTATTCCCGTTGTCGCGGAAACGACTGCTGCCAGGATTGCAGCATAAGATTTGCTAAACAAGAGGAATTTGAAAATTTCCTGACTCTCCACGGTTGCTCTTAAATCCCACGTTTTTTCTCGCTCTTCAAGTTTCAAAAGTTTCTCAGATTTACTTCAACGAAATATGCATGAGAACAAGATTTATATATTTTGCTTTACAAAAAAAATGATATGTGACAGAAAATATGCAGATATTTCCGGAATACATAAGATGTCGAGAAATAGAGTCGCAATTCTCCATGACATAATCGTGTTGCGTCAAGTCATGTCCACGTGTCCACGTCTTATTTAATCCTCCGGCGTCGAGCTGCATAAATGAAGTCGTTCCAAAGCTGCCGTTATTTTTGTCTTTTGTCTCGTAAATGCCTTACTAAATAGTCAAAATGGTCGCAGAATGGAACAATAATTAAAGATTTGTAAATGTAATTGTTCACGAGCTTTGACAACTAGCTTGGAAATTTTAACTTCAAGAGCCCGGGAAAACTTTATCACGGTACTTCCGAGATTTGACCTCGCTGTATTGCAAAATTTGATTCTATAAACTCTCGTCAGAAGATTATAGGCTTTAATCAAAATTATATATTCGGGAGTTTAATTTATAACACAATCTACAATAATATTGTTTCAACACCTTCAAAGAGAGCGAGCGGTGTTATTCCGCTATTTAAAGACAAACAATGAATGAATATTCCATGTACTCGTGAATATAACAACATTGCCTTTGTTCTACTTCTTGTTCTCATCCCGAAATCACATTGATTATGTTTTCACTCCAAAATATTGATCTACAGAGAAGATGTGTCGTTTTTTCTATTTGCGCGCGGTAACGTCGACGGTCGAACGACATTTTCTCCCGGAATTTCGCCCCATTTTAGCAGCCTAATTGTAGTCCATTGTAATCGCGTTTCATTCTTCGCTGTCGCACTCTCAACCAGCTGGAATTTACTTTTCCATATGGCGGCAGCATGAAACGCGTTTGCTTTTCTATTAGTTATTCGATTAAAATCTCCGCGAAGAAAATTACGTTATATTACTATATATTTCGCAATTATTTAATGAGTATCACTTAAATCTCTAATATCGAGATGCCACTCTCGGTGTAGATAACCGAAGTCGGAGAGAGGCATTTCTAAAATGCATAGAATATTCTAGGTATTTTATGAGAACGTCAAACTTCGCGAAAGAGACTGTATATCCTTTGACAAATTCAGTCGGTCTTTCCCTATCAAAACTTCAAACTTGTCGAGCTTCGAAGATCCAGACAAGTGACAAAATATCTCACTTCACAGTTAATTATTTTTAAGTAACGTCTTCTTTAACACAGTTTTAGTTTAAAACTCGATTATTAAAATGTTCAGTGGTGAATATTACTTTGTTACGAATTTATCAATAAATTGCCTGCTGAAGAAGTTTGATGGAAGTTTTTCAGAGAGCGTTATGTATAAAGCAAAAAAGATTTTAAAAATTACCGATGTTTGAAGTAGTTGCAAAGTGAAATAATAACGATTTATAAACTTAATTTTTCATTCCCTAAACTGTATTTGACATGAAAAATTATACATTTAACAAAAATTGAAGACTTTTCTAAAACTTCCGATATATCAATACTTTTGAGATGTTAAGAATATTGTTCGAGATCACGAATGTGTTTTAGAATGTTTTTCATATATAGCTTAAGAGGTAACACGACATTCTTCAAAGATCAAGTCAGTCATCAATTCTCTAGTTTAGGTATACATATCATTACCGTCTCGAGTCGTTCTCGATATATTTCATCGTGAGAATCTCTTCGGTTATCCACATCTAAATGAAAGATGATCACTGACGGTTCAACGGGATCTTTTCATTGTCTTCCGCGAAATCTATATTAAATTATCATTTCCACGCTAACTGTTGCTAAGGGCCCATCATCCATGGCATCTTTTTTTTTGTGTGCGTATAAAAACCCCGAGAAGTTACCACCACTTGCCATTTGCCATACGCCAAGAGTCAACCCGTCATCGTCGATCCGTTCGGGCAATAGTCATCAGTTCGGTCGCGAGTAATTAGACGGTGAACGAGTAAGTATCGATAGTAATTTTGATTCGAGACACCCCTGTTTCCAGTTTTCAGTTAAATTTCGAATATGCTTCTAAATTGCGTTGTTTCTTTAATTTTCGATATTATATTTGGGTATTAAATAAAGTGTTTGCGTTATATTAGTGTCAGTGTACACGCGAACAATATACATAAGTATTACACACATGTATCATGCATATAGTTAATACTAACATTAGTTTCCGTAATCTTGTATTTGTTTAAAAAATTATTGCGATTATTAAATTAAATTAAAAATTTGCCTACAAATAATCCAAATAAATAATTTATCTGAAAGATTCAATTTTAACAGCGGCATATAAATAAATTCTTAAGAACTTGAGGACATTAATTTCAACATATAAGTGACAAAGAATCCAGAGTGTAGTAAAATTAGATTGACTTTTTTTATTCCTAAAAGAAATAGTTAAATATTTTATCCACGCGCGCGTTGCATTTAACCGCTCGATTTAATCGCTCGGTAACCGAACTATTTTTCTCGTAGACTCGAGGAGAGGCTTTGCACTTCTTTCGCGAAAGGAAGTTCGTGAGATTTTACCGCTTGCCACTAGAAGATTAAAGGGGAATCTCTAGTAATCGATCGCGTGCCCTTCTCTATTTGCCTGCCACGCTTTCCCCCGCGGCAGCTGCAATTTCCAGGGTCTAACTGTAATCCACTGCAACTGCATACCATTCTTCCCGGCCACGTTTGTAGTCCGAATTTACTTTCGCACGATGACGACAGCGTTGGAAGCGTTTGCTTTTCGTCTCGCAATAATAGTCGAAAGCGCTTCGTCGGGTCTGAGGGCCTCGTGGAACGCCTCTAATCCCGGAATCCGTTTTAGAACGCAATAAAGAGCGCAGAGGCTATTTGCGATAAGGCTTAACGTTTGCCAATTGATAGCAACCGATAACGATAAGACCGAGTATTGAGCGAGCAGAAAGAGAGACCTCAATTGTCGCAAAATCGTTGTCGAGTGAACCAAAGGGACAGCGTGAGAAACGCGGTAAATCGCGCTGAAAGATAACACATTCATGTGTTCAGATAAATACATTCGTTCTTACAATGGGCTGTAATATCGCGAACGTCGACAAGAACTTTTGAAGAGCTTAAATATACATCTATAAATCGATTTCTGGCAAGTAAAAGTATTAATTTTCTTATCTAATTTTTTTTCAAGCATTATAAAACGTAGGAAATGTAAATATATGCAAACTGTTTTTGCATTTGTTATATATTCTCTGGAAATGAAATATGTTTTTATGAAGTTAAATATTATATTTTGGCATCACGAAAACATATATGTTCAACGTTCAACTCAAGAATAATAATGATACGTATTAAAAAAGAATTAAGATACAACATCCAATCAAATTAATATGTCTAAATGCGTCTCTCGGAAAAGGAAAATGTAACTTTATCCATTAAATATTACTTTTCATATGCAGTATATTTAAAAATAGAGAGATATTTAAAATAATGATAACGTGTAAGACGATAAATATCGAGTTTCACGATATGGCAATAAGGGATAATCGAATCGATAATGTGGAAATATTTCGGGGTTACTCTAATAAACGATAAAAGAATGAATCGTTGCTATAAAAGGGATATTGTTCACAGTTTGGTTTATGATATCCTATATTTTTTCTCCTAAAGCTGTTAGAAAAATACAGAAAAATATAAAGATGGTTTCAAAAATCGAGCAACATTGTTTTAAATATAAAGACATTGAGCATTCAGTTTTAAAATGCTATTTACATTTCGTGAAAATTATACGTCATTTAAAATTTAAAAATATGATTTGAGATTGAAAAATATATAATTTAAGATTCCCGAGATAATTAATTAAAGAAATTGTATAGTGATATATAATTTATAATTCTCGAAATGATTAATTAAGAAAATTTATTTCAGTGTTTAAATGTTATTCAAGTTTCCAAGACTTTATAACATATTTCAAAATGTTATTCAGAGTAGAACATATTCCCGATCTCTCTCTTCCTCTCTTTCTGTCTTTCATATTTAAAATTCTTATTTAAAATTCAAAACAATTACTTAATATTCAGGAACAACGGCCAAATTCTGGAAGATCTACAGACAGAGATCCCTTGAAGATTTGACGGCAGATTAGAGGGGAAAAATAGGATTATCGAAAATCGTTTAAGGATCCGACAATCGAAGAATCGCTACAATGGCTGAAAGAACGCCGGCGGCTGACAGTGAAAAAGTAGAAGAAATCGCACCCGAGACGCAAGAGGTCGACGCCATTTTGTCGGCGAAGACGCCGGTTGTCACGGAAGACGGAAGCAAAATTAACAGACGAGTCAGGAGGAACATCATTACCGTGCCGGAACGAAATGAGATCGTGAGAAACGGAACGAGGTATCGCCGTGACAGAAACGGACGATTGAGACCCGTATTTGATTAACGTTTCACACACGGTTAGTTTGTTCTTTTGTTTTTTCTGCATCATCGGTCTTTAAACCTTTGATTGACGCGCCCGTAAAATTCACGCAAGCGGCTTTCAAATATAGTTGAAAATTTAATAAATTTTTACTAACATCAGAGTGGATGGATATCAGAGTGGAGTGGCTGTCAATAGATAAATTTTACTTAAATTCTCAGGCTATCATTTAAAATTCCAAAAAATTACACTCGAAGTTAAACGATATAAAGTTAAACAATTTAAATTTTGATTTCGAACAGTATTTTAGCTTAAAATTGCCATTTAAAATTCGCGACTGTTACTTAATATCCACAATAACCACTGAAAATATTACTAAATGTGTTCGCTAAATATTTTTGTCGTATATCTTAAATTTCTGTATATTGTTAATTTTATGCTTAATGAAGTGTTCAAGTTCAAAATCAATAATAACTGCTTTAAGCACGTAAATAGACAATCATTAATTCTTTATTCAATTTATTTAACAAAATGAAATAAACATTCTTATTTAGGATTATAGTAATATGATTTTATTTTCGCAAGAAAATAAAACTGTAAATGCATGATTTTATTGTAACATTATAAAGTATAAAGTAAATATTTTATAAAAATGGGTCAATTTAGGAAACAGCGAACGATTTCGTTATCGGATTTATGAACGTTAAAACTTGATGATCTATTTATTTTTGTTGCACTTTAGGATTAAACGTTACATTTTTTCACCTAAAAGCTGCCTTGTTATAAAAGTTCAATATTGTTCAATCGTAAATCCAGCTTTTTTTTTAAACCTGCAAGTAACTTTTTTTATTGAAACTAAAGTCAAATTTAAAAAACCTCTTAAAAACCATTCTCACAGTAAGAACACGGTTTACTCTAGAAAAGAGAGGAAATAACAATTTTCTTTATAGAAACTAAATACATTTCCATTTAAAGTTGTATTCGTTCTAAAAATTAGATTTTGTACTAAAAGCTATATGTTTTTTATTTGAAAAAATCAAACCGGTTCTCCGGTTGGTAAAATTTTTTCCAATTCAGGAACTAGAGATACATTGGGCTTGTTTTAAGCTATACTCTATTTCGTTAGTAAAAGCGAAACTTTATTCGCAAAAGTCAAATATTTGTTGAACTGAAAAGCCAAATTCTATCGTCATAAAAGCCAATCGTTTCTTGCATAACAGTTTTGTTTCCCATAGAAAGCTAATCATCTGTGAAATGAACTTCATAAAATATAGATAAAGTTTTTTTTCTGCTTTGGTAATGTTTGAACAATAATAAGTAAATAAAACCTTTTATTGCTCGTTAAATATTTCTAACTTTCCATGCGCTTTACCGAATGTAACTGTCGTAGTATTCTAATAAGCTTCTTCTCTCTCTCTCTCTCTCTCTCTCTCTCTCTCTCTCTCTCTCTCTCTCTCTCTCTCTCTCTCTCTCTCTCTCTCTCTCTCTCTCTCTCGCTCTCTCTCTCTCTCCCCCTTTCTTCTCTTTCTTTCTATTGTTTGACAATTTCGATATTCACGCAATCTCGTGGACATGATATTCTCAGCGGGCCATTCGCATATACATATTTATAGAATTTCACCTGCAATTTGAAATGCAAAACGATACTTGGCTGTCCCGATAACCTTACGTTAAATATATTAAACAACTTTAACTGCGATTATTGGCTGTTTTCCAAGAAGTGTCATATTAAATAATTCATTATTACAGAAAAATCGATTTAAATTGGAGACAACTGCAGAATATATAGTATATAAAATAAATAAATTACGGTCAGACTATTTTAGAAAATAAAAAAGTTAGAATAAAAAATATAAGCAAGGTTAAAAAATATGTAGTAAAAAAATATAAAAAATAAGTAATTAGAATATTTTAAAAAATTACAAATATTTTTATTTATTATACAAAAATATTTTTATACGCAAAAACCACGTGAATATACCATACAAGATTTAGCTAAAATATCTTTGATCTAAAAATATTTCAATGCAAATTATATCGTAAAATTTAATCTGTATGATTTTTAGAGAAGTAGTGATAAGATTTTCTAAAAATATTTATATATAAATATACATATACGAATTAAAGTTAGAATTTAGCTATCATTTCTGCGAAGTATTGCAAGATTACTCATGTTTTGAGTAAATTCTTATCAAAGATATGCTTCACCTTTGACACGCCATCGTGTAAATATAACGTAATATCTGTAATGAAAATTATCATAAGCCAAGATTTGTCGATTCGTGGAATTCTTGTAAAAAATTAATCAGTCACTACGCAGCATCCGACAGAGTCTTTATAGTCTCTGCCTTTTCAAGAATATTTCACACGTCGTACGCGTCGTTTGAACTTTATCGAGAGCAAACTTTCGAGACAGTTTGTATTCGGTGGCGAAAATCGAGAATGAAATTTTGCATCGTGTTATTAATGATGGCGGTGATGACCGCTGTTTCGTCATTGCCGACGAACGAAGATCAAACCGAGCCGTCTACTACTGAGGAATCGGTGACAACGTCTCCATTCAATATCATAACAGTGCCGGAATTTCCGTGTCCATTTCCTGGTCAGCAACGTGACGCGAACGGAAAGTGTCGATTGCGTTTGCAAAATCTCTAACATCAAGTAAATAAGGTAAATCCTTGTGATAATTTTGCCGAGAATCGTAGAAATTAGGAAGATATGCATATAAGGAAGAAAGAAAAGAATTTGCATGAAAATTGGAATATTCGGGAAAAATAAATAGTCATTGCTCAGCGTAATTAACGACGACGTCATTGTAAATAACGGGAGATTAGCGAGAAAACGCTTTCACCCTATCAACGAAAATATTTCATACGTCATACGCGTCGTTTGGAGGAATCGAGGTCAAATGGTTTTGTGTGAATATCACAAAAATGAAAATTTGAGCCACGTTGTTAATCCTCGTGACGATGATGACTGTCGCGTTGTCACCGTTATTGGACGGAAAACAAAAAGAGTCGACTAACTGCCGAAAAATCAACGACAGTTAAATTTTAAATTCTCGGTCATTATAATAGTTGCGACGATCCATGCTCGATCATTTCATGTCCGATTGATCGGGATTCAAACAAAAAACATCGATAAATCTCCAAAATAAAGAAAATTAAGTATGATACATTCACGTAATGATTTTATTGAGTGTCATGGAAATTTTGAAAATTAAGAGATACGGGATAATTTAGAAGTTTTATCTTAAATGTCCGTCTGTCTCTTAATAGTACAATAAAGGCAATTGTTTAGACAGAAAATTAATTGATCAAGAAATTTGGGTACGAATAAAGCTCCGTATAAGAAGACATATTAAAAGTGTATATTTTTATTAGGTAGATATTTTTAATAATATGAAAAAATAAAATGAAGATGCGTGTCATATTAATTCCATATTCAGTATTATAAAAGATAAATTGTTTCTCGATAAATTATTCATTTCTGTTATATTATACACAGTGTATATCATTAATCTTATGAGATATTTCGACAACGGATTTTTTGACGAATATATTTGGACTTTATTTCTATTATCACAAATTTTATAAGACATTGTTACTTTAACATTTTTAAATTCGATGTTATGTAACTATTGGTGATTAATTTCTAAATAAACTTAACTTTGTTATATGACAATATAACTTATTGTATAAAATAAAAAATAATTTCAACAAATTTTTTTAAATAGTCAAGAGAATTATTATTTTTCATAAAATTATACAAATTGAAATGTTTACTATATTAATTTACAAAATGTCCAATTTTAAAGTATGAATATCTCTGACATGTGCTTTTTTGAATCTGCTTTTTGAATATTCGTTTATTAGCGGAAATTTATGTCTCCCGTGCAAACTTTTGGAATTACTCCTGGGAATAGCACGTATTTCCGCTTCCTTTTCCGGAACACTCCTGCCTATATTCCACATGTTTATTTCAGCGATCGTATTATCCTGACTCCATTCCATAGCTGTCTGAATACACCAATAGAACAAAATTTATTGTATGGTTAAGTGTGTGGGTGTGTATGTATGTATGTGTCTAAAAAGAAGAATATGAAAAAATTTAAAGCCACTGCACATAATTCTTCTTTTATGTCGCCGAACAAGAACTGTATTCATTCGTGAGCTGCTATTTTTTATATTCGTTTACAGATTCAACGATACGAGCGGTGTCATCCGAAAGCTACAAACATCAGCAGTGAAATATCGTAACAACGTACGACGAGAGATTGGCCAAGCTATTTGTCCGCTTTACATTATCAGAGGAACGAACTATTTCGCAACCGATACGATTATCAAAAAAATTTATATTTTATTCTTTCTGTTACTGTCATTAAATTGCGGTAAATTGTGACCGCGTAATATGTATAAGTCCTGATTAATCGTAATAAGATGCTTTTTTTATCTATCTATGCATTCTATGCCCTTTTTATGTTTATTTTTATATATAAAATAAAAACCAAGTATGTACGTTAACAAAGTTTAGTAATAAATAGAAAAAATCTATAGAGTTGTATGTTTGTACAAACCGCACGTCACCATGTGTATTGACATTTAAATGACAAATGGATTTTCGAATTTGGAATTGATTTTTCTCTAATAGACGTTTAGTAATAACTCCTACTCTGTATAAAAAAAAAAACAAATATTGTTAAATAAAGTGTTATTAATGGCTGTGTATGTACAACAGTCCTACTGCCAACGCTTTCTTTATGTCAGCTAAATATTATCAGATTTTGACATTTATTGGTTTAAATACGACGACGGTATTGTCAGTACGAAATAAACGCCAGCAATCGATTTTAATGCCGAATGTGCGGCAAAATGCAAAAATATGAGCCTATATATTTTTATCTGTTTTCCCATCTTTCTATATTCAGACACATTGAGAAACCCATTTCGTTGAATCAACTAAATCCTTGTTTGGATATGGGCAAACAAATTCTTTAGTTAATATAACAAAAATTTGGTTCACATAACAAAAAATTTAGTTATGTTAAAAAATTTTTGTTATGTTAACTAAAGAATTTGTTTGCCCATATCCAAACAAGGATTTAGTTGATTCAACGAAATGGGTTCTCAGTGTATAAAGTTGTTTACCTATAGTGACCTATTTTCTATCGATCAACGAAAGATTTTATTTTTAAAGACATCTTTAACTATGTCAAGATCGATATCGATAGTCTGTCACGTTGGTCTGTAGCTGGCAGGGTTATAGCGTCTCGGGTGCAAGTCATAGAAAACGTGTGCAAAGCTGAGCCTTATATATTATTTATCAGTTTGTTAGAGTTGTGTAAACACGTCCCATTTATATTAAATTTTACAGACATTTACTCTCCAGTCAGAAATAATTAGTCAAATCGATTCAATCAATTTGACTTTGATGCGTAAATGAATGGTCAATGTCGAACAGTGGTTGATATTTTTAAACTCATCATAATTTTTTTTATGTTAATTGAGTAATTATAAATATTTCTATAAGATTTCTATATCTTTCGGCCAATTCTTTCTACATCGAATACATAATAAATACGTATACATATATTGTGCTTTCCGACTTTGCACTGATTTGATGTAGAGTTAGAAAGATAGTAGAAATCTTACAGAAATATTCGCAATTGCTTGATTAACATTATGTATATTATGTAAAAACAATTATAATAAGGTCAAAGATGAGAAACAAAGATCAATCAATATTTGATATCGACTATTTATCGATGCATCGATATCGAATTGATTCAACTAATTATTTCTGGCTGGAACGGGAAAGTAACGGAACGCTCTAAGTATTATATGCTATAAGTATTGTTATGCTCATTGACGACATTGATATCAGTAAATTTTGATTACGACGACTAGCGCGTTTTTAAATTGCACGATTTTAATTTTTATTGTAATGAAGCAAAGTGCATCGCGTTGGAAATAATATCTATAAATAGGAAATATGCGACAGCGAAGCGGCAAGATATTACTCGCCGAGATAAGTCGAGTAAAGAAGCATCAAGAGTGAGAAGCGTTCGAAGATTTCGCATAAGTTACGAACAGAGTCAAGAGAAGTCAAGAAGAAAGAATCGAGAAAGGGGTAAAGATACGAAATTGGAGGTGCGGAGATTTTGATCCTTACTCGCACTTTGATTTGTATTTTTAAACTAAGAATTGTTACATCGTTTAGAAATGAAGTTCTTCATGGGTATTTTGCTAATACTTGTGACGACAATGTTAATCTTAGTACACGGAGAAAATTTTATATTAAATTTTACTATGCTGCCGCACCAACTGCGGACCATCAAGACGCACAAGCTTAAATGCTATAGTCTTATAGTAAAATTACTATGTCCATAGCATTTAATGCTACGATCATAGCATTGAATGCTATATAGCATTGAATGCTATGATTGTAGCATTAAATGCTATGGACATAGTAATTTTACTATAAGACTATAGCATTTAAACTTGTGCGTCTTGATGGTCCGCAGTTGGTGCGGCAGCATAGTAAAATTTAATATAAAATTTTCTCCGTGTACTATCGACAGTCGGTCAAGAGAATAAGAGTGAAATGCACGAGTACGAATATGCACGAGCTTAATGTTACCCCGCGCACAGCTATAACGGTACCCTCAAGAATTACAGACCCGGTGTCCAGAAGGCCAGAGAAAAGATTCCAGAGGAACGTGTCGCACGCCGGTATAATAATCGAGAAACACAGGTAACTGTTTCTTTAAAACAGTATATTTAGGTCTGTTAAAACAAATTATCTTCAAAAGCAGAATATAGATTTCAATTGGACGTGATTAAATCACGTGCGATTATACTCTAGATTCGTAATCAACGCGTTACGTAAATTCTTATGAAAACCCTGGTGCGAATATTTCCAATTTTACATTAACAGAATATTCCACACATATTTCTATTTAATATATTTTCCAGCCATTTTATTAATAATCAGAGAATAAATATTTAATTAACTGTTTATTAACGTTGGTGACATTGATAGCTTTGAATGTTACAGCATTAAGTAATTTAATTGACAATAATCAACCAAATACATGTATATTAATTTTTTATAAAATTATAGTAAGTTATATAACAAAGTTATATAACAACAAAGATGTAAAAAAAATTATACCATTTTAACGAACTGTGAGTTATTATTTTAGAGTTTGTTTAAAGTGTAAATTTTGTATCTCTGAAAATTATACATTCCAGCTTTTGACACAGATTCCTTCCTAAAGTATATGTGTATTTTATGTCTATTTGCAGGTTGCGGTGGATATCAAAATTTCAGCAATATCAGATGAAAGCTAAAAGCGAGACCGTAGAAAATATCGTAGCAACGACAAAAGGGTGAAAATATTCTGTGTTTTGTATCCGCAGGATTTATTAATAAATTCACACTGTATACGTTAATTTTAATTGCATTACGCGTTGTAAATTATGTGTGAATATTGACTAATTGTAAGATATCTGACAACATTATTAGAGTCGTATATATAAGTTCTGTACGTTCTACAGCCCAGAATACATTTTATATTATGCAAGAAATTAAATTATATTTTCTCATAACGCGTTAATTCGCGCATGAAATGCTAAAAGCGTAATTGTTGAAAAGCTAAAAAGGAATGCAGTTAGTTAGCAAGCATGAGAACACAAAATGAGTCACAGAATGAGATTCTGCTTCATTATACGTGTATTCTTCATTATTATTTTTTTTCGTCAAATTATAATTTTTCTAAATTTTAATTTTATAATTCAAGATTGCTTTTAATTAATACTAAAATTTAATCGCGTCTAGAGAGTATTTCTAAATATCCAATATCACAAAAAATATTAGATGCTTATATTTTCACCTTGCAGCTTGCATTTATATTCATTTGTCGATTTGTATGCCGTGATCGTCGTGAGCTTTGTTTCGCGACCGTTGTAGGCTGCACGTACTTGACACACATTGTGATTCACGGATCTCAAAAGACTAGAAAGAGAGAAAGAGAGAAAGAGAGAGAGAGAGAGAGAGAGAGAGAGAGAGAGAGAGAGAGAGACGCAGCTAAAGAAGTAAATAAAAACAAACTTCTTTAAATTTACGTTTTCTAAAATAACGAGAAATGGATCGATTAAATTGTTTTTCTTAATTTTTCTAACAAAACTATACTGCTTCTTTTGATATTAAACCTTATCATACTTAATTGGTACATATATATAATAATAGCTTTATAGGTAATTATCAACACATTTAGTATAATCTTCGAAGTATTTTTCGTTATTTATCTTTTAATAATAAGAAGCAATTTTTTATTTTAAAATATATAAGTACCTATAACTATTTGACCTTCGTGCTTTTTGTGACGTTTGGGAAGTCCTGTCGTTATAACTTCTCGTTTGAGTAGAAGAGGATATACTGGTTCATAACCGGTTCTTTCAAAGGTGATAATGAAACTTGCGAAATCAGGATGATTATAAATAGGAGAGAGATGTATAGCAAAGAAATAATATTGCGAGTTTGTCGAAAGGATAAAGTGTGTGTCGAATTGCAGTAAATATTTTTAAATTGGTAGAAAAATTGAAAAAAGAAAAATATACGAAGAAATAAGCGAAAAAAGGAATTTCTTAAAGTTTTTTCAAGTTATTTTATATTTGATAAAAAAAATAAATAGAGAAATTAAGACTTTTAAAGAAACTTTTAAAAAATAAAAAAATGAGAGATTTATATAACACTTATTCGACTACTTCGTAAAAATAAAAGAATAGATAAACAATATATGATGTTTAATTTTATATCTTTTAGATCACACGGAACCTTTAGATTTTTACAACACGTACGATGAAAATATTCCTTAACGTTTCGCTGGCAATCATGTTAGTGGTGACCATAGTGATATCACTAGCGACGTGTATGACCACAACTACACGTACTAGCGTAGAAGACATCGTTCAACCATTTTTTATCATAGACATTCCTACGAGAGCACCTTGCTCCAAAGGGCAAAGAAAAGATGCTCACGGGTTGTGCCGGACGCCATTACAATAGGGAAGACGTGCAAGTAATTATCAGTTTAATATTTCAAACCCATTCCTTAATAGAGAGGCGGCGTAAACCCTCGAATATAATCACACCAACATTTTCGGGAATATAACGCAAAGCTGCGAGAAACAGGCAGATTATATATGCGAATATTGTTCAAGCTATTAGGAAAACAAATTTTAATGGCTGAAATTATTAAGCATAGCAATGTTAAAACGTAATATTAGTTGAAGCTAAGCTATTACACGCAAATTTTCACGTTCTTTTTGCTTCATTATACATTTTTTCATTATTTTAATAATCTAATATTTAGAACATAACAGATAACTGAAATGTGAGTTTTCATATACAATACAACTGAGACAAATTTTTGATGTGTACTGTATATTATGTAAATGCTATAATAATTAATAATTTAAAATACTATCAGAAATTCTAATCTTTCTTTACATTCACATTTTATATATTTTTTTGAGAGTTTTATATATAGTTTTAAGAGAATTTATTTCCTCGTTATAATTTTTATGTACTTTTTTGCAGGTTCAAGATGACTTGTAATTCTAAACTCAATGAATAATCCAATCCGATTAACTAATTTAGGAGAGTAATATATAAACTAATCGATTATATATATAAAAAAAAGATATCAATTTTGATGCTAATATCAGTTGTTACGTTATTTTGTAAATCCTACATTACAATTAATAAATTAATTCAATCTTTCAAAAATCTTTTTTTCTTCAATATCCAGTTTAATAATCTTTTTTTATAATTGACAAAAAACTTCTAAAGTATTTCGAGATATATGGGGGTCCGTACTAATTCACGTGTTTCACCTTCGATTCGTATCTCAGCAATTATAATGTTTCGTTAATTTAAAAAAGAATACGTTGATTCATACCATTCATACTAACCAGTTTTTCTTATATAATAGTAATAAAATTTACGTAAACAGGAAAACATGTGGATTATATATAGAGAGCCTGAATAGAGAAATAGCAATACGGATTAATCTGTCGATACGATCAGCTGCAGTGGCAAATTGAATTTGCTGAAGAAATTGTGGTAAGATTGTAAACCACGAAGAAATTAGAACAAAACAAATAGAAAAGAATGTCTTTATTTCAAAGGATTTAAGTAAAAAGAAACAAAAAAGCTAAAACTATCACAAAGTTCTAAACATTATAAACAATTACGTACAACAATTAGGATAGAAAAATATTTATAACACATCTGGAAAAATTAAAAGAATCAATAGAAGAAATTTATATAGGAACTCTAAAATTTCGGCAAAATAAGAATTATATTTGAAATTTAATTCTCTCTTTTTTAGATCGTGAAGAAAAATCTCACACAATGAAAGCATTTCTTAATGTTTTCTTGATAATCACAATAATAGCATTTGTGATACCATTGGGAACATGTGAACCTAATACGACAACTGAATATACCACTGAATATGGGAGCGAAGAAGCTGTATCATTAGGTATTGGAAGCAGCACCCACAACCCTCTTCACCGTCATTTCATAAAGGTTCCTGCGAGGAATGTGAAACTTGGTTGTCCTGAAGGACAGAAACACGATGCTCGCGGAGTATGTCGCAAGGTGGCGAAATAACGACGGCAATTTCCTGGTAATTAAAACTAATTTAATATTTCAAAATTTATTTCCAATTGTGATAAAAATAACATGAAGCTGCAAACATGATTTGATTCCCTCAGGTCAATCAAATCAAATTTGATCAAATTTCATAAAACACAAAACTACGAGACTACGAGTAAATTCCGTGTCTGAATATTGTTCAAGCTGTTACGAAAACTAATTTTAGTAACACAAATTGTTACATATAAAAATATTAAAATTGAATTAAATTAATTTTTTTTTATTGTTTACCTCTTTTATTCTTTTTAATATTCTAAACGTTGCATATTACATATTCAATGAAAACGAAGGTTCTATAATCTATAGTTTACCAAGAAAAATTATTGAATATCGATACATGCATGTAGGAATACTAGAATAATAACTGCAATAATATAATACTTAAAATATATATACTGTCAGAAATTTTAATATTTCTTTTCTTAATTCATATTTTATATATGCTTCCCTGTTTTAACCTTTTATATTTTTTGCAGGCTCAAAAAAATATATATTAATAACTTTTAAGGTCGCTAACTAATTCGATTAAGATAACGCACCAATTTAAAAAATAAAAAAACAATATACGACTTATAAAAAAAAATGAAAGTGAGTAATGTTTTTTATGTTAATAATGTTAGCTATTAGCTATTACGTTGTACTATAAATTCTTTGATTTACGATCGACAAATTAATCCGCTCTTTTTTGTTTCTTTTTTCAGAGATCGTTCTTTTTTATTTTATTAACATTTACAATTATCTTCTAGTAACAAAGAATAATTGATAATAAGGATTTTTCAAAATAATTAATTGTCATATTTACTTGTTCAATCTCCTCGTTTCTAGATCTTATACTTTAGCCATTTAAATTTCTTGTCTTTTTAAAAAAGAGGATCCAAATATCTAACCGGTTATTTGTATAACATATTGCAACATATATCTGTATAATATAGTAGAGAAACTGTAGTGTGCACTTTGTTGACTAAACGATCAGACTTGCAGAAAGAATCTAATGTACGGAAAGAGACAGACGATATTGTAGTAAGATTCTAAATAATAGAATATTACAGGAAAGAAAAAGTGAAAAGAATTCTTTCAAAGAAAAATCTAAAAATATTACAGAAAATTACCATTCAAAAAATACAAAAATTTTATTTAAAAATTTCGCGGAACTTTTTCGTTGTCGTTGTTTATATCAGATAATAGCATGAAATAAAAATGAACAGCTTTGAACAGAAGCATTCACATGTTTACTTCAACTTCAATAATCGTTTTACAAAGACAAAAACCTCGACATTAACAGCTCCGTTCAAAGATATAATTCTATTTTTGAACAATTTTTTAAACACATTTATTGAACAAAGCTTATCTAAAACCATACGTTCTAGCTCGCAACAGATTTTTTCCAGAAATATGAAACGTGTCTTTAATGTCTGCTTTCAAATATTTGCAGAAACTCAGCTTTTCAAGTATGTCAGTTGAAAGTTATATATGCGATGGGAAGTTCCAAAATATATCATAGCAGCAGCGTACGTATATAGTAGCCAAATAGCACACCGAAATATTTCTACATATGAATATTCTATCTTTACTAATAAAATTTCGATAAATTTATATATTACACACAATTTGTTATATGTATAAGCTTGATTACCTCGACTGCGTACATGTATATTCATTGTAGTATTGAGCTCGTCAGTTTGCATAAAAAAATGCGCTAGTTTATAATCAGTTTTTCCATTACGTTAATGGAATATAATCAGAAGAACACATGAGGTTATATAAATAGTAAATGCGCAGTAAAAAAGAGTGACAATGTGTGTGCTTATTTCCCGAAGGTATAAAGTCGACCAGCTTCACTATAAGAAAAACGGAGGGAATTCTTGTAAGTTTATAGCCGGCAACAAAGTTATAAAGCGGAAATATTACAAAGAAATAAAAAGGAAACTGTGTTCGAAGAATATGAGAATATTATCAGAAATTTCAAGATAAATTTTAAAGAAAAACATGCATAATAGAGCTGCGAAGAGAAGTTGCGAGTCGTCATTATAAAACGTGATGTATTCAACGGAAATAGCGTTACGTATTTTCGCTGTAATTCTTATGTCTATAAAATATCGTCTATCAATATAAAATGCGATATCCATATCTAATGCTAAATGTGCGAATTATTGATACGAGGTTATCACATATTTTTTTTAAACTTTGCTTCATCCTTATATTTAAATATAATAATTTCGTGGAAATAAATTTTTATTCGCTACATATCCGTTATTGATAAGTAATTCATCATTTTTCATATACTATCATCTATTGCATCAACATCGATAACTAGTGCTTATATATAAAGAAACACATCTTTATATAACAATCACAGTCTCTAGATTCTATAAAGTGATCGTGAAACTTCGCGTTTTCAAATCACTGTTTGAAAATGAAGTTATTCGTGAATATCCTGCTAGTAATTGCGGTATTATTAATGGCCATTGTGATTATACCTGGAATTTGTCAAGAAAACATAACTGTGTTCACAACCAACATGATGATATTCATACCGGATAGAAATCCTTGCCCGTTAGGCCAGAGGAAAGATCGTTACGGAACATGTCGCATCGTCGTTTAACACGCAGAGAAGGTATTTATTGTGCAAAGTAATTATAAAAATATGAGATGAGAAGCAAAAAGACCATGTATTCTAAATGCACCTCTATCGTACCTCTTCTTTACTGCGTATTTTTCCTACGTTCTTATATTTAAATATGATGATTTCATGCAGTGTTTATTCGTTGTCTTTTTTTACAATTTATATTACGAGCTCTTTTTAGCGAGGCGCAAACTTAAAAAGGTTTTAAGTATTTTTAGACGTGTCAAGAAATACCGAATTGACATTTATACGTAGATAAATCTTTATAGCAATCGTAGTTACTTGATTCTCTGCAGAAATGAATTTCATTATTAACCAGTTCCGCGAAGAGACTTACGTAACCGAATGAATATAAATATCGGACTCCCGATGGACAATTGATAGAGTTCGTTTATGTGTTAGCGCAATAAGAATCAAATTTGTGTAAATCAAAACTTCGAGACAGTGGAATATATACAAACGGGATTTAAAAATATTTCATATAATTAGAAGAAAAGGCAATTGCAAAATAGAAACAAACAATATTTAAATTCCGATATTTAAACAGTCTTTTTATTATCTCCTGAGTTTTGCGATACCGCTTGAAAATGAAATTTTTCGCAAGTATCCTGCTGATAAGTGTGATATTGGCAACTAGTATGATTGTATCTGGAGCTTGTCAAGAGAACACAACCGAAACATTGTATGAACCTCAACACATTCTCATAGATGTTCCATATAGAAATCCTTGCCCGGAAGGCCAACGAGAACATCGTGGACAATGTCGTAAAGTCGCGTCTTAACAAAGACATGGACAAGGTAAAGATAAGAGAAAATGGAATAAATTCAATATTTAATATTAAATGGCAGAATGTGTATAGATACGAGATGTCATACACATTTCGTCATATCTTTATCTATACTTCTGCTTCAGCTTTATGTTTAAGTGTAGCTATTTCACGGAAGGAAATATCAATCCGGTACATTTTATCAAGACACGCGGTAACAACTCGTTCCAAATATATATAGCGATAGCGATACAACAATTCGCCGCGAGAGAGATGTTATTGCGTATCTTTTCCAGATTGACAGGCTTTTTGGGATATATTTGCTACGCGTTACAGCCACGTCCCATCAATAATCCTATTTTTCAAACATCTCCCGACGTATGAAGGTTGATACTCGACATAGGCGAATAACTAAATATTTTTAAATGGTTTATCGTTTCTGTAGAAACGATCGTGGAATTTTGTTAATAAAAATTTTTCAACGACAGAAAGATTTGTATAATCTATCGATTAAATATAAATATTATTGCCAAGAATGTAAAAAAGGAGATACAAGCCTATCTCTTTTTACTTGCATCTTTCCTGATTTGTATTTAAATCTGATGATTCCTCGCGGAATGTTTATTCATTACATTTTATATCTAGTTTTGCGTTATAATGCCTTTCAGGATGTAATCCTGTTTTTTTTTTCAACCACGTTTTTCAGCGTATTTTAAGATTAATACTTCTTGTGCATATCTATGTAAATGTTGTAATTAATGATCTCCATATAACTTGTTAATTCTCGGAAACGATTGTTGAATTTCATTAATAACCAGTTATTCATAACAAAAAGGCTTGAGCGAAAAAATATAAATATCGGGTCTGCGACAGGCAACTCGTAGAGTTAGTTTGCTGGGACCTAGGAAACAAATCTGTGAGTTCAAGAAAAAAGTTGTAACAACTGAAAATTAATAAAAGCTAAAAAGTAAGAAAGAAAAATCTGACGGAAAGCTCGAAAAAGTGAGATATCTAATTGTAAAAAGGAATTAAGAACATTATATATCTTTTAGAAGAAAAAAAGATTGAAAAGAATGAGAAAAATAAGATATTAAAAGTATACGTAAGGATATTTGAGAAATTCGATTTCTCGAACCTCTTATTATTTCCTGGAACTTGTAATATTGCAGAAAAATGAAATTCCTTGTAAAGATATTGCTGGCAATTGTAATATTGGCGGCTGTAATTCCACCTGAAACTTGTCAAAGATGGCGAAAACCCGGGTATGGTAGTATTATAACTGCTCCGTATAGAGGTTATAGCCGGCCTTGCCCGAGTGGCCAACGAAGAGATAGGAACAGTAAATGTCGCCAAGTCGCTTAACATACAGAGACGTAAGGTAATTGTTACAAATACCAAATGAGATATCCAAATATTTAGAGCTAAACGAAAGTCACACGAGCCTCCTATATTATTATCTATTTATACACTTTTCCTTTTTATCTTCATACTTAAATATAATTACCTCGCGAATAATTAGCAGCACATAATTATCTGTTTATTACATTTTATTTGGTATACTTTCGTTCGGATATTATTCTACTTTATCAAACATTTCATAGCACATTAAATTTAATTGCTATGTATAAATATCTAAACCTTGTTTTTTCTAAATAAGCTGCGGTTTCTATCTTGTTCGAATATGATCGTGAGATTCCGCTAATAACCAGTTTCTTCCACTATGCTTACCCAATCGAAGAGATATAAATAACAGATTCGCAAGAGACAGACTGCAGAGTTTCTTTACTTACTGGAATCAAACGAGCGAAATAGTGAAAAAAAAAACTTGATAAAAATTCGATAAAATTAAAAAAAGATAAATAAAGAGGTAATTGACAAGAATTTCAAGCAAGTGCATTTTGTGGGAGAAAAAATTAAAATTAAAATTTCAGATAAAATTAGAAGAAAAGTTTAGTTAGACTAAAAATTTAGAAAAAAGATAACGAATATTTAAATTTTGACTTTCCGACCTTTTTATTATTTAAAAAATCGGGTTTTGCAGAATTATTTGAAGATGAAATTGCTCGTGAACATTTTACTGATAATCGTGATAATAACGGCCATTGTGATTTCATCCGGCACTTGTCAAGAAGAAACATCGACAAATAAAACACCGATGAATGAAACATTGTTAGAAGAAACGGATGACGACAACTTCCGAGACGTAGTTCTAGAGAGTTTTATAGTTGTTCCAAATAGAAATATTAATGATTGTTTGGAGGGTCAGAGGAAAGATCAGCATGGGAGATGTCGCGATGTCATTTAACACAGGTAACTGCTAATTTAAAATTAAATTTATGTCTTACATACAGTGTTTGGTAATATAGCGAACAAGACAATTCTTGTAAAAAAATTGTATCGATTTTTTTTCACCAATATTTAATTGCGCATAATTAAATTTTTTTATAGTTTTTTTAATAATAAATATATCTTGTAGTTCAAGTAGAAATTATGATAAAATATAATTAAAAATTTGTCAAAATAGCTTTAATCATTAACACTTAAAAATATTTATATTCCAATATCTTTAGCAAAGAAAATTATTTCAATTCTCGACAAGGAAAAGTTCTACGTGTGCCAGATGCGCTTGTTGCTGAACACTTCGTGTAGGATAAAATTTTAAGTTAAATTTAAAATGTCAGGACATTTTACAACACAAGTTTTAATCTAAATAATGAAAAGGATCGAGGAAAAAAGAAGTTTCTTCTTTTGAGACTGATAAACTCTTTGCAGTTTTCTTGCTGTCTTTCTTCTTGCGAACTGTTTCCAACGTCTCTACGAAAGATAGCGGACTCGGAAAATGCGTAACTTACTGATACATTATCTTTATTTATTTGAGTTCAACCCGACAAGAAAACCGACTGAAAGTTGCTCAAAGAAAATATTTCCTGCACATTTTTATGGTAGCGATAATTCAAAAAATATAACAATACCCTATACGTATTCCGCAATGTCAATCACACATCTATTCTTCTCGTTATGAATTAAGGAAAACTACTGGAAAGAAATTTCATTTTTATTAAAAAAACACGTGGCAATTCCTTCGTATTGAAAATTTTGAACCAGTTGCTCAACTGCCGAGAAATTCTCAAGGAAGTATGAAGCTGGTCGGGATTTTTTATTTTTTTCTATTGAATACTTCAACTATTTTCGTATTCACGTGCAAATAGTTTCTATAGTTTGACGGAGTTTAACGATTTCAAATGAACACACGGAAGAATGAGAGCGATTCTACGTTGTGGGGTTGGCTGGGCGGTAGATCTTTGGAAAACTTCCGCTAGTTACGACAGTTTGTTGGCAAGCAACTTCACTGCTAATATCGACAAGGTTGCGTCCGAGCGAGTTGGCAACTTTAGTGTAACTTTCCACCGTCCGCTCCATCCACTCACTTGTTGCCCCCCTTGCGTACGCGGGGGCAAGCAAGAGCGCGATGGGCGAGCTATCATTAGCTCGGCATAATGCGACTATGCGGTTGCCGTTTGTGCTCTCTCTGCCGCGCACAGTTTCGCCGATTCTCTCAAAGGAAAACACGATCGCGAACTCCCCGTATATTTCACTGTCGCGAAATGACATAACTCTTCTTGCTGACTGTGCCAGTGAATATCCGAGCGCCAGTCAACAGCCACGATCTCTAAATACCTCTATCCCTTATATTAACCCTATTGCGCTCTGGATACCAATTAGATTGACTTTCAAAAATTTTGATTCTAATCACTTATAATTAGTTGTATATAATATTAAAAATTACATTACTTTAATTATATTACATTAGTTATATTTTTTTACCGAAGCTAATATCAATGCGAGATTATTTTGTTAGTTTTAATATTCGTTTTCCGTTAATTTGGCAAAGCATGTTTTCCACATAAAGTTAATTCTCAAAGAACTGAAGAAGTTTGATTGATCACAAACATAATTTATGAACAATGTTATTATAATTATGTCTTATGCTTGAAAATAAAGAATTTTTGCGATATTAGGCAGGACGAGAAAAAAAGAGATAGAGAGGAGGATAGAGGATCCATAAGGCGCTTTTCTTTAGAAAGTGCACTTTTATAGGAGAAAAGACGTAAGCTTCTCTACTTCTTTATCAACTATAAGTACAATGCGTCGCGATACATATACCGGAATAATAAATATAATAATAAACTGATTTGATGGCACAGGACATTCTTCAAGCTCTGCATTGATGAATAAAATATGAATATAATATAAATATTGGATAAAGAATATACACAAAGTATTTCGATAAAACTCTAGTTCTATTTTCTGCTTAGAACAGTTTTCATATATTATGAAAAACTATTCTTCCCTGTTCTTTTTTCGATAAATATGTAATCCTTCCTCGTAGGAAGTGCGTCAAGCTTATTTTTACCAATCGCCATAAAATAGACAGTATAGAATTTACATTTAAAGTATAGCGACAGTTAAATTAATTCACATTATTCATTCACGATAAAATCCACCTCAAAGTCAATTAAAAAGAAGATCATTTTGTCAAGACGTTAAAGTTTTGTTTTTTTAATAAATAACTTTCAAATACGGAATAATATTGCTTCTTCGAGGGAACACTGACTTTAAGTTTGCTTAACCGTAATCGAGACTATCAAGTTACTCGATATCTAGATAGTTGGTTGAGACAATCTATATATATCGTGCAATCCCCCTCGAGAACTTATTACGTTTAAAATATTGGATATCGCCAGATTTTCTTCATTTATTCTATTTTTCTTTTCTTCCCTTTTAGATTCATTAACGAAAAAGACATCGCTATTGTGAAGCGCGCTCGGGAAATGATATCTTTATATAATTTTTGCGGAAAAGTGGAACATCGAGGAATGTAACTGAATATTATCCGATCCTTAAATTGAGAGCGTCATTAAAAAAATTTAACGTTAATATTACATAATCCTTCATATTACTTTTCTCCTTTTATATTGCGACGGCTTTATTACGCCAATGATACCAATCTGCTGATCAAATTTATGTCGTAATTACGATCAAATTGACACATTGGACCTATAAAACCAGTTTCCCGGAATATTACAAGGGAAGCGATCGAAAGAATTCTGATACTCTTACCATCAAGTTGAAACGAATCGCTATAAGAGAAAGGAAATTTATGGAACCTAAATTTTTACGTAATCAAATTGATGAAGGAAAATGTTAATTACTGTTGTTACAGTTAATTACTTCTTTTACTATACAATGTAATTCCATTGTTCTCTGAGGAAAAAGTATTTTACGATTAAATAAATCCTGTAATTCGCTGATTCTTTATTTTTCAGCGCAAATTCGCCAGTAAAAGAAAGTTCGACGCTATATATTTCTCGCAATGTTACGATTTAGCGAAAATATTGCACGTTATCGCATTCTAGAATCCTCCAACTCCACGAAACCTTTGACACTTGAATTTTCGGATTCTTGAAATTCTTCCAAGTTTTCATTCTAAGATCCTTGTACATTTTCCGAGGATTTTCAATTCAAAGATCCTGAGATTCAAATACGATCGCGGAATGAAGATGACGGTACAATTTCTCGAGTGGCGCGGGCTCCTTAATTTACGAATAGTAACGTGTGTACGTTCATAATGTAAGTGGCACTTACATTACGCAGCGTTCTCTCAGACTTTTATCTGTGCTCGATCTTTCGATACGACGTAGTTAAAGATTGATGAGTTGCCGTAATATTTCAATAAGGGAACCGATCATATTCCAATAATGAATATTTGAAATTATTCATTACGTTCAATCTCATGTTTATATCATGTAACCTGATATAAATTCATATTCCCATCTATATTTATATTCGAGTATTTTGCACGACAGATTAAGCATTGGAAATTTTTCGTTATGTTTCGGCACGTAAACAAATTCGATTTACAACGTCACGCGTAATTAAAATTTGGAATCGTTCATCCATATGGGAGTACGAGACACGATAGCCGAGTAAGAGACAAAATGCAAATGTATAGTACTAATAACGTATGAGAGTTACGAAAAACCTTCTCGTAGACATTCTCGATTTATCAATAAGGGAGCTAAGTTAATCGCGGACTTTTGATGTGACGAAAAGAATCTGCACTCACTTGAAGAAATACGTATCGTTGATGTATCCGAAGAAAGGTACGGTGTAGGTCAGCATCCAGATATTGCCACCCCCGCAGTCGTAATACGGTTTCGACCATCTGCCATCCTCGTATTTCACTGTCAAGATTTCGTCCTCCTCCCTTTCTGTGTGCGCGCTTTCGTTCAACGTATAAATGTGGAATCCTGGAATAGAGCGACAGAGAGAAATCATTAAATAGGTCGAGTCTCTATTCTTCCCCGAAATTTAATTAAAGGATATCCATCCTAATGACGACTTAATTAGTATACATAATTGATTAACTTCTAATTTAATGTAAAGCAATTATAATTTCTTCTACGTGTTAATACTAATTACTATGTAAATTAATCAATATCATATCAGCATCAAAAATTAATTATGACATATTTAATCAAAATTTAACCGCACTGTTTGGATTGAAATTATATTTCAATCAGATATTCCTCTAATTGTATCAATTATTATTTCTCTTGACATTCGCAATTCGATAGTAATTATTATTTGTCATTTATCTGATTACCTGAAAATAAAAAATATATCTTAACATTAGGAAACATAATGTATGTGCGTTTCCTTTAGACACGTTATATTTGTTCTCACGCAATAGCGTAATTTTTCATTAATTCTTTTATTTCATTATTTTAATCTTCAGGTCGGACTCGAGTTATCTTTTCTTCGGTATCTGAATTAATTTTCTCAAAACTATTATTCCTTTATTTCTGCTCTGACCGTTCACTGAAACAACGTTTCCAGAAGTTAATCTCCAGAACGATCCAGACGCCCGGCTCTCTGGAAATCCACTGTGTAAGGCACCGAGTAAGGTCCTGGTAATTCAAGGATCTAACAATAAGAGCCTTGCACGTGTATCTCAGTATGTGCGGCGTGCACACTGCAGGAGAAAGTATTAAGGATTCGTATAAATATACGAGGCAGAGCGGAAGGAGGTGCCGTGAGGAATCGTCTCCAAGTTCTCCGGGTAGATAAAGGAAACGAGCTTCGTCGTATCTGTTTTTCTGTCGACTTGCTACTCGCTTATCCCGCCTTGCCTCTCGCCACCGGCGTCGTCGTCGTCCTCGGTCACAACGCCGTTTTCTTCCTACATTGAAGAAATTGCTGAGCTTTATCGGTCATGATCCCCAGAATGTGAAAAACGTTATTTGCTCAATTTTCCTCACGTCGTGCCGTGGGATAATCGATGCCGTTTCCAGCATTGTCGTTCGTGTAATATAACACACGCCAGCGTAACCGTACTTTTTTCGGCCTGTTCCACGCCATTCGTAAATGGAACTTTTTCTTCCAACGTGGTAACATCTTAGTTTCGAACTCAGTCTCGGACATGCTATGCATCTCAGATTATATTAAGAGCAACGGAACTTGCTATCGTGGCGAACGGTAATAAAATTATGCGGCCTCGTAAATATTTATCAAGGTGGCTCTCGCATATACTTAAACCGGTAGGAATTAGAGCTGCCACTTAAGATAATTACGATAAATCTTCACGTTTTTTTAAGTTGTAATTATCTATAAATTTCAAATTGACCCTGTCAGTTGTAATTAGTCATGATGACTAATGACAAATATGACTGCGTCAGCTTATATTTGTTATATTTAAACACCCCCCCCCCTATGCATAAACATATGTATATGTATTGTATATTTGAGAAAATTGTTGCTTTAAGAATGTCGCGCGTTTTATTACAGACAGAACAATTTAACATAAATATGGAAAGAAATAAGAAAAGTTAATATTACTATCTATGAATGTGAAGCAAGAATATGTTTCCCGCACAGCTTCTCTCATATATTCATTCTTTTTTAACGAAACTTGTTATCTAACTCGACTGTTCATATTTAGAGAAAGGACACCCGTATTTTACGGCTCGCGTACTCGAAACAAGATAAAGATATATGACCGGCGCGTGTGTCAACAGTTAAAATACTGTAAAAATATGACAGAAGACACACGGCTTGGGAGGATAAAATAAAAACGATACGTCGCGTATACTTGCTTAAGTAAGCTCGTAATAAATTGATAAGTGAATATTACTGAATAAAATAGCCGTGTATGAAGGTAACCGAGCAAGAGAAACGCTCTTAATTAAGACGGTCTTAATCAAGACGCGTTTTTATTCTCGAGGCTGGCGAAAAATCGGGGAAGCGCCCTGATACGGCGCCAAGTCGTAACGCGTGCTCTTTTCTTTTTTTTTTGCTCTACCATTTCTCGTCCTTTACTTCTCATTTCTTTCCCTCGTTCCCGTCCTACCTGCAGGATCAAAATCCCAGCTTGATTTATTCTACAGTAATTCCTCCTTTAATACATATCTTGCTCTGAAACCTGTTTAGGAAATGTGCACGTCTATTAACCGCCATTGCGACGAACGGTAATCGTTCAAACTCTTAAATACCCTTGAATTCTTAATCTTTAAGCTATCTCAACAGCAATTAAAAATACTTGTCTTCAAGCCGTTAAGTAAAATTTGTTTCGCAAACTCGTTAAAGAGTTCTATCGGTGAAGTACTTTCTAACAATGATAAGATATCCTGTAAAGAATTCTCCCCTTCATTTAACTTCGACAAATTACGAACGTACCGATATACGAATTTAGAATTTTATTTTGTTTTTACTTCTGCACGTTTTGGTACAAATCTCGAAAAATATATAATTTTTAATCAATATATTTCTGTGAAAACACACGCGTTATTGGAGACTTGAATTCTTACTCTCTGATCATTGAAAGGATTCAAAGAAGATCGAATGTAGTCGCAAAAGGCGGCGAGCAAAAACACCAAAAGATTTACTGACGTAGAAAAATATTCAATTTGATTTCAGGTCAGCTCCAGTGCCATTAAAGTCGGCAAAGACGGGCGAAGATGGAAAAAGCAGAAGGGAAGCATTTTAAAGGAGCGTCTAGAGAAAGAGTGGAATTAAATAAATAAAATTCTTTTACAGTGTATGTTACTCTAGATCGAATCACTTACTTTATTTCCTTCATGTCTCTTTACGATGTTAGCAATTCTTCACCACATTTCTCGACCGTTTCATAAAATGCACACGGTATGCGAGAAACATACGTTATATCTTGCAACATTTTCCTTCAATATTCCGTTGGCAAAAAATAGCTGATTGATGGTGGAGTATATTATTGATTTCTTGGACACGTTACCATATCTACTCTTTTTACTCGTTTTTTCTTTTAATTCCGAATCTTGAACTATCTAGATCCGCGTCTGTGAACTGAATTTATTATATGCTTAGATATTTGATACTTGACATATTTACAAACTTGGATCTTTTGAATGTGACATTCTTGAAGCGCTCTCGCAAGTTTGAATCCTTGGAATCTTGAATTTCCGATATTTATACTTTTACCGCTAAACTCTTGGACTTTTAGATATCTAACGATTTGTAAATTTTGAAATCTCAGCAAGATAACGTATAATTTTATATATTACAGATAATATATAAAATTAGTAATAAAATGTTACAGCAGATAAGAAGATAGAGCTACATTTCCATTAAAGAAATAATCTTTATCTTAAATTGCTTGAAGAGATCGAGCTTAAAATATCGAAGACTTAAAATATCTTATAATCTTTTAGACAAGCTATAGCCCGGACGTTTATCATTCGATCCATTCGTCTTAGCCATAGCAATAATTCGCTCATTATCGACGTGAAGAACGGCGCCGATACTTTTCTAGACTGAAACTTGAGAAATATGTCAGTTGAATACATTCGAATCGCGCTTAAAACTTCTTTACTAAAAAAAACTCGTTCTATATTGCCGAAACTTTTATTTTATATTATTAGATAATAATATGACATTTACTTCCACATTTCATTAATAACACGTGGCGTAAATATTGCTATCAGTATATTACAATTTAGTAGCTGCTTTTTATTTTAACGTAGAACACGTCGCTGCACATTACATATTTATTGCAATTTCACCAAAATTGCTTATTTATATTTAATATGTTCTACGTATGATGTTTATACGTAAAATATTACATTTCGAAATTTAAAAGAACGTGTATCCGCAGGATATGAATTATAACGCATTGAATGGCGTGTTACATGCTGATAAAGTACATTACGATATTATTTGTTTGTAAGTCTTCCCATCTCTTATAGCTTGCTGACCACGCCGGTTTTACTAAAGTTATCTGGCGGCAATGACGTTTAAGAGCAGCTTCGTGGATCGGCCGTAATCGGTAGCGATTAAACGGGGATTCTCTCCCGCGTTCCCTTCAGGCTATAAAAAGGCCGTGGGAAGAGTCTCTTTAAGAGTCCCCGAAGTCTTCGTTTCTCATCGTCGAACGCTGCTCGTCCAAGCATCGTCCATTGTTTGTTACGTTATCGAGCGCCTTTTGCGAGCTTTTATCCGCGTCACGAAACCCCAAAACACGACAAGAAACGGAGCCGGGCTGCATGCAGTTCTCGCATGTGTGCATGCGACGGATATGTGTTCCCAGAGATTGTCTACGACCTGCCGAGAATCCTCTGTGCGCCCACGGGGATTTTCATGGGTAGCACAGGCGCAGAAGAGAGAGAGAGAGAGTGCGGGGGAAGTAACGTTTATAATTCTAATATAATTTTTAAAGGCAATTTCGATATAAAGGGTATTTTTAGTAGAAAACAGGTGAGTAAAACGTCGGGTGAGAAAATGCGTATGAAATATTTGCGATGTTCTCGCGCTTAAGTGTACCTGAATTCGCTCGCCTAAATATATCTTTTTAACGCATTTATCATAATCTAACGCGTTTTCTTTCTTCAGTACCGTTCGTATAAATATGTAAAAATTCCTATATTTAAAATAAGTAGTTTCCACCAAGTTTCTACGATAAATACAGCGCGAATGTCGGTTGTAAAAGCTAATGGCTCGCGTTATCCTGGAATATTTAGCGTTAAACGTGGCGTATGATTATGGTTTATTCGCTTTACATGAAGACTTTAGTGAACAAAAAAGAGATTTAGACAATCTCATTCAATTACATGAGCGGGCCAGGGAATGCGGATTAAAAGATAACGCGGTTTCCCAATACAATAGAAAGGAACAAATGAGACGAGAGAGGAAGAGGAAGCAAACGGAAAAGACGCAACTTCCACGAAAGAGGCTTATGTCGCAAGGAGTCCCCCCGTATCGTCTTTGCACCCGAGAGAAATACTGTATAAGTAGGTTTACTTTATAAGTAGATATTCCGTAACAAAGGGAATTTAACACGACGTAATTTCTCGTGTCAAGAAACAGAGGCTCTTTGTGAAAGATTTATAGCAAGACGTATCGGGGCCTCCTTCCGCACCGAGTAGCGATATCATTACACGCCGGTGCTACAATAGCGCGGTATCAACGGTATCGTCACGGCAGTGGCATGGCGATGGAAGAGATCACGTCGCCACGAGGCAACGCGTCTACACAGTTCACGACATATCGATCGAGTTCGCGACAGAGCGCTGAGCTCAGCATTGTCTGTCGTCGTGTTGAAGGAACGTGCACGTCGCCGTGACATTTCCGTTTCTTTCAACGCGATATCGATACCGAAGGATCTAAGAGTCTTTAGTAGAATGGCAATCTTTCTGGAAAGTTTTCCCGGGATGATCCCGTTACAGCGAGGCCATATCTCGATCGGTCATTAATTCCGCGGAAAAAATTTTTTTATTACTTTTCGAGAGGCGCCGCTCGGTTACAGGCCGGAGGGCAAAGAGGTATAAAGGAATAAATCGGGTTTTCATCAGGCTTTCTGCTGGGCTGAATACGTTTCGCGAGTATCAATTAAAAAGAACGTGTTTTTCCAATTAATTTGAAAAGGGCTTTAACGTCTGAACGATATCTAGACCTTTTATGGGGCTTTTAAGTATTGCGATGTAAACTGTTGTCACATTTATTTTTAAATATTAAAATCGCAAATATCACGAAAGACCGATCACAGGGGTAATATTCCCTCTATATGACAAACTTTTCTCTTGTGAGAAACAGGATAAAATAAAATATACGTGCTCTTTAATGTGCAAATTAGACTATTTAATTAAGAATAATCTTCTTTTTTTAATGCAATTTTAATTGCGGTTACATTTGAATCTACTGACACTTAGAGGATTGAATTTTTCAAACATTTGCATTAATTTTTCAACTTTTACGCCATAAAACTTGTAAATAAAATATCTCGAGCAAACGCAACGGGTCACGAGCAAATAGAAATAATTAAATCCACGACTGGGTTTACAAAGGACCGTACGCGTTCCTCTGTAGAGAAGTCGGTGCATATAACGATCAATAACTTACACGGTTTCAAGCACCGGGCAGATTTTTATCTGGCATATCAATAACGCCACCGGAAACCAACAATACGCTATTCAATTTTCAACAACATCGTGATTTTTCTTCTTCTAGTTTTTTGTATTACGAAACCCCGGCAGTGCCCTTATTCCACCTCAGTCCATATACTCCATATAGTTACTTTAAAAATAGTATAAGTTTGTACAAATTTTTTGTCGTCGTCTCATCCACTTCTTTCATCTAAACTCTTAGATATCGAAAAACAGTTTGATTATATTTTCTATTTTTAGTGTCAACTGGGGAAGAACTACTGCACAAAGGGACAGTCCGTTTAATTTGTTCGAAATTGCTTCCCGAGTCTTTTATTCCTTCTTATATGGTTACACGGGTCTGTCGCACGGAACGGTGTAAATTGTATTGCAATGTACACACGTGTAAGAGCTGAATTTAATTTAAGTAGTTCTCCATTTTCGAGTATTTTTATTACAGAACGCATAGACCATAGACGGGGAATGCAAGGTTGAACGATAAACGATGAAACACGTTTTTGCTGTAAACACTATTTGCTGAAACAGGAAATTGTCACGAAGGGACAAAAATTTATTTGTAATCTCGACAACTGTTCGCGCGAGAAAGTTTCTCTTTCGACGTGTTGAAATTCTATTGAAAAACACGCTAGAAACCTATAAAATAATTACTTCTCGTGAAAATGACGAAATAATGCAGTAGCTTAGAAACTCGGCTAACGGAAAGTACCGACTATGTTTAAGAACTTCTGACAAGTTATCCGATCTTACTATGACTTGTTAGTAATATATGTACGGTGTGTCCTAATGCTACCGCACCAAGTTTTAATGGAAGATCGTGATTTGATAAATTCGAGATCAATTTTTCTTAGCTTAGAAAATATGATGATAAGTCGCCGTTTATTTCTTCGCCTCTAATATTTAACATATATCTTCTATAAATGTATTACAAACTTTGAAAAATAGGAATGCGAATATCTTACAAAGATTTCGATAGATATTTCTGAAAGTGAAAAGAAATCTCTGGATTCAAAAGAGTTAACATTTTAAATCTTCTTAGTTCAAGAATTGACCTAGATGGTTCGGGGGTTGACCTTTCCCTCGATACTGTTTTACACGAGTGAAAGCGGTCGAAGCTGTTCGCAATTGTCGTAAAAAGTGAAGAAGCAAGCCGTGCTCGCCTACCAGAATGTAGCAATAATTTATGTCACCTCCGCGAATATAGCAGCCAATAACCGCGGCCAGACGGTAACAGCCAGGGAAAGATGGTCGGGGTGGTAGTGGTCGGGCAATTGCTAGGAAGGCAAAAGCGCGGAAGGAAGGGCGACAGAAAGAGGGCGAGAAGCATATGAACCGCAGACTTTTCAAAAAGGGCAAAGACCCGAACGTGATAGTTACCCTCCGATTTAACCCCATCGTCACTATATTTTGATGTCCCGGAGGCAGGCAAAGGCGTTGAAAACTTTTTTAATAAGAAGGAATATAAAGTTATTCCTTGATCTCTCTTCTTATCTTCAGTTTTATTTTATAAGTAAAGTTATTTTATAAAGTAGAAACAGTATATTTTTAATTAAGTAAAGGAAAAAAAAAGCGAGTGCATTTTATTATTCAATTTTTTGTTTTTCAAAGAGTTACTATTTAAATCTAAAAGTTTCCGAGCTACTTTTACAATAGACAACACGTCCATTTTAAGAAAATCTTAGTCTCCTATAGAAAATTAACTCCGAGCATTATTAAAGAAACAAGAAGTTTGTCGATCTCAGTAGTCACGCAATAATGTTGAATACATGTTAAAAAGTAGAGTTATTAACAGTAAAATGTATAATGGTAACATAATAATAACAACAAAATTTAATTTATCTAGAAAGGCGTACCGAAAACTACTTATCGCGCCTCACGAAAGTGAAAAAGAACTTTATTAAAATTACAAGTGTACCACATACCGTGTCTACATTTTAAAAGCTTGCGTGAAAGAATTTAACACTTTACAATGTACAGATGTACACGTTAACATTAACACTCTCTTATTATCACGATTGACTCAAGTCTGAAATACATATATATAAACGGACCTGTCGACACCTCAGACATATTTTTTCCGGAGTAGGTATTGTAGACGAAATATCCCGGCGACCCACGATAAATCAGAACCGAGAAAGTTAAGCAAGTCAAGTGCCCTCTTTCTTCGCGGAGCATCATCTCGCTTGTGAAATCGATTCTCCGTCGATTTTACACGCGTACATTCGCTTTGGACAACTCGAGGCTTCTTCGCAGAAAGTGCTCAGAAATTTTCTGATGGAGCCCATTCGAGACATCGTATGCCTGCGCGCAAGCACAATATTGAGTTTCGAGTCTCCCTTTATGCTCCCACATTGTTCCCGCAAACGAGACGTTTGCCACGAGCCTTTGTCCTTCGTGGTAAACTTCGGCATTTCCGAAAATCGAAGTAGGATCCAATTTGGGAGTTTTTGGAAACTTGCATATTGAATGCTACTTTGATACCTCGCAATATCGAGCGAAAACTGCATATCCAAATCAAAAATGGTTATTCAGTCGGATTTCCCGCGAAATCAAATAAAACCCACGGTAGCGATGAGAAACAATGTTTATCTATAATTTCAATCGTTCCGTATATTTGTCCGCGATAGAAAAACAAATTTGCAAGATGCGCTGTTATGATTCTTCAATTATTATTTCTGGAGTTGTTGCTGGTTTTCAATATCCATTTATCCGACGGCTCAATATTGAGATTATCAAACGAAAAAATAAAATAAAATATAGATAATATTATGCAGTTTTATATTTATTATGTTTTTGCCAATAACTATTATTGAAAAATGCATAGAAAAAACGCTGCGATTGACAACGAGAAAAAGTAAAGTGGACAAAAAACTTTTGAAGATTATCGAATAGCTGAAGATCGCTTTTAAACTACTTTATTAAGATGTAATCTGTGTGAAGTCTCCCTGAATTTTAGAACGATCAAAGATAGAAACTTTTCGGAAGATTGTCCAAAGTTTCAACCGAGAATTCTATTTGTCGAAACTATAATTTAATTCTCGCCCCGAGGCTGATAAAGGCGTTTCACAAATAGTCGTTTTACAGAAATCGAATCCACATTTTAAATTATATTCAAAATAAATGTTTATACTTTCGAAACTTATCTCTCATGGAAGTTTTTAAATGTAATGCGTAGTTTTTGCGTATCATAATTACGCATCATTATAAATCATTATAAATCAAATAATTTTTCGCTTTGGCATCGTAAAAGTATGAATTATTGTAACGTACTTGCATTGTAAAAAAATTTGTTATTTATGCTTCGTCCACATCAAGGGTTTATTTTAAATTACACGATATTAATTCTGTTTTGCAAACAGCTATTGTTACAAATTATAAAAGTATTCCATAAAACGACATAAGCACAATGTTTTTATGAAATGTAATTGATCACGGATTTTAGAGTACACGTATAGTTTCTCTAGTGATATAAACGTTGCGAAGTAGCATTCCAATTATGTTTTAAAACGAACATCCCACACCTTTCCGTCCCATTTCGCTATAAACTTTCGCTGATTTAGTAATTTACGCGTTCTCGGACGTGCTCCGCGAGCAAGTTGCGCGCGAGCAAGTTTCATCAAATACATAATTGAAAGAGTTTGATTGTCCTTGAATGCATTCCGTGTAGGCAAGTCATTGATTATAAGCGAAATGTCGGACGGTCTTATCCAGAGAATATACACATGTACCTTCGGAACAATCGATACACGTTGTCAATAAATATATCGACGCTCTCTACCGCACCAATTATCGGGCTTGCGGAACCCACATTTGTCTCCCGCGTCTAATATTTGAAAGGGCAAATAGCTGGTGGAGGATGTATTACATTCCTGCGGTAGATGAGAAATACGATCATGCATAAACATAAACTTAGGAATTGAACGACAAGGGCAAGAAAATTGAAAGCAGTATACGTCTAAAAAGCTATTATATAAATAGCTTGGTATTGTAATGCAGTAGAAAAGATGGTGAAGAAGTGCTACCAATTTTCTTAGAACATTTTACCGGATACTTCCCTTGAGGGACATTTCGGGTCAACGAGACAGAATGTTTAGTAATGCCGGGATGTGTAATATCACTAAAATCTCTTAACAGGTATTACATACATATATCCTATATTTCATGACTTAAACATTTCAATTTTCACGAAAGCTCGCTCAGTCTAGCGGACCGAGTCACCAGGAATCATGCTCTTTAATTATTACATATCACTAAATGTGTCCATGTGAAATCGTTAAAGTAGTTTGAGTCCTCATAACGCTGTATTTTCGAAACGTACCATGATTAACAAAAATCTAGCCAGAAGTGTGTAATAGTTGAAAAGCTTACATTTAACTTTAAAACTTAATATGAGTTTAATTGAAAAATGTAATAACATTATTTCAACAAACGAGTTGAAAAGCTAATGGACAACATTATTCTGAATTTCATTGTTCATTTATGTGCTTTTCCACATGCTTTTCTCTCGTCATGCCACGTTAACATATGCTTTCAGTATTTATATGTCATTGCAAAAGAAATACAAAGTTATAGGCGTTAAATCAGAAAGAAAAACAGGACAGGTAGCCGAATATAGGCATTCCAGTCACGTGGAGCGAAATCGCGAGTCGCAGAAATCACGTGTAACATTCACGACATCGATTTGGCCGGAAATTACCGTTTTAATGGCAGTGCGATGCACCGGGATCGTTTCACGTCCCCGAGATCGTTTTATATCGCCGCGAATTACGAGCAAACTCACTACCTTTCCTTTACACGCGGATTTACGAGCGGAAGCAAGCCCAAGAGATCGATGACCGACTGCTGTTATTGTACGACAGTATAACTCGCACGAGAATCGTCAATTCTCGCTTGCTTCTATCAACTTTTTCAACGATCCCGCATATCCCGCTTTCCTCGCACTATAAACGTATAACATGCAGGTAGTGAAATAAATAAATATTAAAAAGTTTGTATTGATTTCGTATTAATCGACGCAATCGTAAACAATACTCTTCGCGAGATGTACTGGTTAGTTAATAAAGTCCCGCACCGCATAAGGCATACAATGTTCATAGCTAAATATTGGCAAAGTTATGTAAAAAAGAAACAACATTGAGTGCGAGTTTTAAGTTAACCGACTGATAAATTTGTGAGTCTGGCTTAATTGACTAATGAATTTTTCCCGCCCGGTTATTCTTGTTCACCCCGCTACTGAGTCTCAACGATCTAATTTAATATCCAATTTTGGTTTAGGTAGTTTTTAAAGCTCTCTAGTGACCATTCTATTTATTGCACAAATTGTGCCAGGTCATCCTTTAACCGCAAACACTCCAAGTCGAATAAAACAGAACAGCGATTATTCACGATGTCACCAACCAAGCACGGAAAGTTTCGAGAGTTAGAACTCACCGATGTAAGAATTCAATAATTCATTCAGGATCCAGCGATCTTAAGGATCACTGATCTAAAAATTTAGGAACCTAACAAACTAAAAACTTCTTCATGATTGTATAAATGTAAAGAACAATAATTGTAAATTTTATTATTGTGTGTATATGTATCATTAAAATCTCTAAAATATTTGTCAAGAGTTCTTTCTTCATATCTTAAATAATTCGAAGAACATTTACGATGTCGAATAAATAAACCATTCGATCCGGTCATGTCTCGAAATAAAATCTAGCAGCAGATAGCTATACTTTAAATGTGCAACAAGGATAAGGGTCTAAGAATATAAGAACTCGATGGAGAGCACAAAACAGACGTTTGCATTAACCTATTAAGAACGCTGAATATAGAAATGAATATGGCGTTAAAACAAGCTTTAGCTGTCACCTCTACATCGTTGGAGAGATATAAAAACTGTAAAACTAACGTATTTTACGTTAATGATCATAAATATGTTTTTTTGAAAACATTCTGTAATAAGCAACCACTGAATGCGATACTCGAACGTAAAATTATGTTTTTCGTACTTTCGTAATTGTTATCTTGTAATTTTCTCGGGTCACGTACATCTCAAACAAACGCAGCTTCCCATTGTATTTTTAATGCTCCAAGGAACGTTCTGTTCTAACATCGGTGGCCGCCGTCTTGTTTCCGCATCCCGGGATAGTTTATCTCCTTGAACAGATCGTACTATCAGACGAAATAATTCGATTTCGTGTTGCTTTCTTTCGCGATCATTCAATTTCGGCGGACAATCAAGGGTCCTGCGCAGAAACGAGAATCCCGAGCCAGCTCTCTATTAAAATCCGAGTCGGATTCTTTATGTTCTCCGAACAAAACCAACTTTTTCAATCGCTTCGTGCTGTAGGACGCGATCACGATCATAGATCATTTTAAGGATTCCGCACAAAAGTCAGTTCTCAACTCTGGATAAAGGGACGACAGCTATAAAATTGCTGCCCTCGTTTAATACGAAAAGAAAAAAGAAGTTCAAGTTTCATTTTTCAGAATTTTATATCCGTTCGAGAAAACAAAAAATTGTGACTTCCTCTTTTCATAGTATGTTAAAATCTTTAAGAGGGATCTTTAATATCTTAATGTACACATTTTACCCGAGGTCTAAAATCTTAGTTACATGTAGTATACGTAACTGTGTATGCACAGTTGTATGGAATTATAAAGGGTGTTTCAAAAAAAATGTTAACTCTTATACGAAAGTAAATATTTCAGAGAAACAGAACTAATAACATAGATATCATAGTAACAAATGTATTTGTTACTATGATATTACTATAATGTATTTTGTCTTCAGTCTCCACTTGTTCACCATCACTGCAAGGTCTTCTACAGAAAATTGCAAATGTGATTGTAACGATACCCTAAAAAATGTGGCTCAGGGCTCTGGATATCATCTGGAGAAGAACACATTCCACAAGAATGTGTTGACAAAGATGGTGAAAAGAGACTCTTTAAAGACAAAATATATTTGTTACTATAATATCTTGTATTATTAGTTCTGTTTCTCTAAAAAAGTTACTTCCGTAATAAGTGTTAACATTTTTTTGAAGCACCCTGTGTATATACATGCGTGTGCCTTTTGTAGCGACCGAATGACTAAACCGATTAAAGCACTCTATTGGAGACTGTATCGAATTTAAGTTATAAACTCACGTTGCAGAAAAACTGTAATGATTGGATGGAAGCGTAACTACTCCGCGCCGCGATGCGAGAGTTAGTAAAGTAGGTTGAAGCGAGCGGAAGCAGATGATTTTTTTTTAATTTAAAATTCGAGTTATCCTTGGGTTCCACTCTCTAATTGGTTTTACTAGCTAATTATTATTATATCGCATACCTTTAAAACTTGTCAATTATTATATAAAATTAAAGATGCGAAAGTTATTCACGGTATAAATGATGAGGATGAGATGTTACACAGAAAATCTGTAACTATTATTTGCTGACAATTATACAATTATACAGCAATTATTACAACTTTTAATAAATATACGATTTTTTATTGATTTTCATTTATTTGCTTTTTAAATAATTATCGCTGTATTCAGCGATTATCATTTCTATTTCTTATGCACAAAATTCAGATAATTGCTTTTTTGTATTAAGTGATAACAGGTTAAATGATAAGCAGTCGAATAGAACAATCGCAATTGCATAAATATTGAATATTCCACTAGTCAGCCGCATATTGTGCGATTGACTTATACATTAATTAACGTACGTTTGATTTACGTGCTAATTAACGCAACAACGGAGCGAAGCACTAATGTTTCTGCAGCTAATACCTCGGGTCAAAAGGCCAGTTATTTTCAATAGTTGGTACAGGAATCGATCGATCACGCCCCTTTTCTTATTCGGGTGCATGCACTTGTAAAAATACGTCCGCAGATCTAATGTGCAAACACAAATTCATCGCTAATCGAAGTTTTATCGCTTATAAAAACCCATGATTATTCGCATATCAGGATTAAAGACAAATCAATCAGAAAGATTAGATAAATAGATAAGCGAAAAATAGATAAACAAAATATTTGAGATAACGGAATCTTTGTTAATAAGAATAATAAGATTGATTTCCAATCCTATTTCAATAATTAAAATTTTTTACTTTCTTTGAACGCATTGCTGCATCTGATAATTACTATAAAAATCTTAAACAAAAAAAATTAAGGGGCTCACACATCGGAAATTATTATAATTAATAATAATTACTATATAATTAATGAAACGGTTGTACTCGAAAACAAAACGTATAAATTCTTCTAGCAATACTGATTATAACCATTTCTATCACACAATCTTTCTCTCTCTCTCTCTCTCTCTCCCTTTCGTATGCGAGTTCCATTTGATCAACGGGATAAGGACTGAATAATTAGCGGCGGGATTGCAATGCACAAAGGAATAAAACAAAATTGTATGAATTCACGACCGATATACAATCATTACAATTTTAACCATTATCATCTTATTATATGCGGAACGTTTGAAAATCCGCCAACGATGTGATCGATGCCAAGTATTCGATAGCACTCGCGGAATGCGAAATGATCGGGTTATTTGAATTTCTAATTTAACAGCCGTGCACAAAGAGTTCGGTATTAAATTCATATTGCGAATATGAACGCATAACAAAGGTACTATAATTCTGCGGGAACGTAAATGACGGATGATTTCGTAACACGCGAAACATCCATGGTAAAAATGAAAATATATGACGAGCTACGATACTTTTTGAACTCACATTATATCGTGGACGGTTTATTTCGGCTATTTTTATCATCTCTTGGACATTTCCCAGAACCTCCGTTCTGGCAGTTCGCAAATGCCGAAGACGCAATTAAGGATCCCATTAGAATTAATTATTTGTCCCTCCATCTTTCTTCCCTCCTTAATTTCAAAATATTATTTTATTTTTAAAAATTAATTGTATTTATTAATTAACACCAAATTTTATTATTAGCATCAAACATTAATTTTGAGTTGTACGTCGTAACATGTCTGTACAAATCCATGATAATATATTTATCTTATCAGATTTCTTTCCTGTTGGCGCATAAATAATACATTTAATATTTAATAAATACACGCGTCAGATGTATCACATCACGTAACTTCCTTCGAAGTTGTAACGCATTTTTACTCTCCTTGGCTCAACGTCCGCGACATACATCATGGGATACTGCTTAAAAGTCCTATAAATAAGAAAAACAGCGCCGCAGCAGTTTCTTCTACTATAACGCATTACTCATCGATATCCCTTATATCATTTCCTCGCCATTTGATTTCTTTGATAGCTGGTGTTTAGCTTTTATTTTATATTTCTTAAACTTTGCCATGAAATTCTTTATCTACCTTAAACAAATATTGAACGTTACACGTTGCTGTATTTATTACCGTCATCTCGTCCTTTAAAATTTCTCTTGAGTAATTCGTCCGTAATAACCGTCCTTTAATTTGTGACTTTCTTCTTCTAAGATAAGACTGTCAATTTCACAAATGTAGATGAAAATTTGCAAGATCCGAGATTATGATTTGAGAATTGTAGAAGGAGACTCGTTTCACTTTGTCTAAGGAACATTGTTCGTATCTTGTTAAGAGAAATTCAATTCGAGCTCTTTGCTTAAGTTATTTCTCCTCTGGCAAATCCCATTGGTAGCCAGACAAAGATTTCGATTCCATCAGCACGTGCAATCCGTCCTCTCCATCGAGGAGAATAAGACCCCATAGAAAAACTTTTTTCTTTTGTGCTTTTATCTTTTACTTTTCTATATTAATCAACTAACCGAGCCTTAAGTTAAAATTATTAAGTATCATGCATTTAAATATAACTGAAAGATAAGACTAAAGTTATACGTCCACTCTTTAGAGCTTTATTTGATAAGGTATCTTAATTTACAATTGCTCGTAGATTAAGAAGTATTGACACCTCATCATTGATAAATACGATTTTTCTCATTTATAATAAATTATTTAGCGCAGAAATAAAAATGGATACAACTTGTCGTATGTGATACGACGATAAATATTTCATGAAATAGATATGTGCAATTTATGTATGCAAATATGATTTATATATGCAAACGACTAAACTTTAAAACACAAATGTGTTACACATCTTCATCCATTTCTCCCTTCATTTTACTCTTTCATAATTTATATTCCGTTACAAAATTATTCTCGACAAAAAATCTACAAAAAAATTTTACACGAGTCAAATAAAAAGCTGTTAAGACTTTTTATTTTAATTCAAACATACTTTGTTTTTTTTTTATTTCAATAATTATATTATATAAAATTATGTATTAAATTATATAAATTATATTAAAAATAGCCTAGAGGGAAAAAATGTTTTATCATCAAGTTTTTATTTAACTCAGCATTAGTAAAATTTTTCCTGCCATAAGAAATATAGAAATTACGACTTCAGACGCAGGTAGAAAATTTCATTAATATATTTAAAAGAATGATGAAATAATCAGATGACCCGTTTCTTTGTTTCTACCCCTTGTACGACTTCTTTCCTCGCACGCACCCTAAAAAGGACGTCTGCCTACCATCGGCGAGATTAAAAAAGTTACGCGGCAAAGGGTTAACAAGCTTAAATCGTTTACTGAGAAAAGCAATATTTTAGGAGTTTATACTTAAGCGACTTAAGATAAAAGGCGGCATTAAAGAAAAAAAGTTTTTTCCTTAAAAATATTTACTACAATATGACGTGCTTGTTTTTTCCGCATAGAGAGTAAGCGCGACATATCACTTCTTTGTCAACAATATGTTTCAAAATATAGAATGAGCTTTATATAAAGTTTATTTAAACGAACGATTATATATGGCTCATCGTAAATTAAAGTTCTTTGTGAACTCGAGGAAATTGCGGACTTTTTTTTACACAGCTCATTATTGCACAAAATTGTCACACGTAAAAAGTTTCCATAAGTTCGCGATGGATAATTTGCACAACGCTAATTAATTAATGTAAATTAAATGACTGCAAGTAGCAGCAGGATTTTCCTTATTCTAAAACATACACTTATTCAATTTTTTGTTAATTAAGTGTAATGGATTTAATAGATTAAAGTTATTAAATAAGAAAATCTTTTACAACGTACACTTTCAGTTTGTGGAGCGAAAAAGATTAAGTTAAACGAAAAATGTAATCATTGCAGCTGTCTGGTAAAAATGGAACAGTTTATTCAAGAAGTTGACAGATAGACGACGCCTTGCGGGCATCTGTAAGCACCATCGTCTTGCAGACGAGTGTATAAAGCATAAAGCAAAAAAGACAGTTAAGATAAGAAATGCTTGACAGCAATATTCAGCAAAGGTAATGGCACAAAATATACATTTCAATTCGGTAATTGGAAAAACGATACGAAGATAATCATCCAAAATGAACCGTAATATGATACAAAGTAATAATAGTAATAAAATAAAAAGCAGTTACCCCAGTTATACGTATTTCTGACGCTACTATAATGACGTAACAATCTTGTTAGTAATATATATTTTAAAGAGTATATCGTGTTATAATTATCGCTGTTGTTACACAACTACCTATTACTATTGCTTGCTAAACTAATTGACCGCTGTGTATGACTGTACATGGCTGCTGTAATTTTGCTTGCGGGCATTCGTGAACATCCGCGCCACGTTTTGTTATCAACTTGCTCAATATCTGGTCGACACAATTACAAACTAATAAAGACAATATTTATGAGCCGTCAGATATATGCAGTATGTAAATTTCACGAGATTGCTAATATAATTTTTTTGCGAGACCAATCAATTCAAATTAAAAAATATGTTTCCTATATACGTATATATATAATTATATAATTGAGAAACATTTAATAAATTTTAAGCGAATTAATTAATAAGCGACTATTGTCGAGCATAAATTCAAATAAATCCCCTATATACATTAACAAATTAATATCAGCGATATTACATTCATTAAATAACACAATATATACATTTCTCTTTTCTATATATATTTATTAGCTAACTTGTTAGCTAACTTTTCCTTTTTTCTCCTTTATCTGAAGTAATTTTCAGAAAAGTTTACTTGAAGAAACCTTCACTTAATCTACTGAACAGCTTCTTGAAAAATTCAATCAACCTCTTTTATACTACTGGTTTCCCGCAACATCAATAGTTGCAATAAAGAAAATAATAATAACCATGATAACTTACCTCGACTGAACTGCTCGTAACTGGCAATTACCCTCTCGGCATTCTTCCTGGCAATGTAGAACCATTCGCTGCTATTGCTCAAGTACTTGTATTGGCTCGCGAGATCCTTCACAAGAATACCGTCCTGGTTGGGCAACCGGTGGGCGAACGGGCAGTACAACCATCGATCCCGATACTGCAACTTGTCGTAACAATTGCCGGCGGCAAAGATGTCTTCGTCGAACTCGACCATAGACAGGACGCTGGCGTGTAGTAGATACTCGGAGGACAGCATCACTTCCGGCGCGTACTTCCAGAGCCGGGTGAGCATGTTAGCACGATTTACGGCGAATTCTGCCTCCAGTCGAAACCTCTCCTGCGCATATTGGTCCACCACGCCTTCGCCGAGGTTCAAATCGGTGCCCGCGGTGCAGTTGTCGCCCAAGGTATGCTGGTTCTCGATTATTCGCAAGAAACGCGTCACGATGTCGACCTGAGCGGCCTGCGGTCTCCTGCGGGTCGACTGATTGGGAAACGAGGCGTTCGCCAATTCCTCGAAACTCGTGTAATCCAGCACTACGTCCTGCGAAACTTCCTCCTCGAGATCACGGGTGGATTCGCTGATATCCTCGAACGCGTCGATGCCGAGCGTCTCCGTTGTATTACGGTCGATCGCAGCTGCCGGCGCAACAGTCCTATTTAAGGACATTGCCTTCCTCAATTTACTCAGGGGGTCATCCTTGTAAGAGCTCTTGAGGGAATCGGGACTCGATCGTAGAACACCGTGGTTCTCCGAATAATGCGCTTTAAGTGTATCTTGGAGGTCTTTCCAAGTCTCATCCTTGATCTGATCCGAGGCTCGGCTGTTCGCATTATCTTTCGAGATATTCTGTTCAATCAGCCAGGAGAGATTACGCGTGAGAGGAAGAGCGGAATTTTCTTCGGCAACGCTTCCTTTCTTACCTTGATACAGCTTGAGTAAACTTTCCAGCCCCTCTGAAACATTATTCTCAATCCGATCGAGAGATTTGCCGTTGACCGGGTTATCCTTTGAGAAATTTCGCTCAAGAAGCCACGAATGATTACGTTTCGGTGAAACGGATCCTTCCAGAAGATCACTCACTTTTTCCACTTGACGCGTCTTGAAGTGATTCTCATGATCCTCACGAACGTCAGGCTTGATCCTATTTGCCGCATCCTTCGAGCTATCCCTCGCAGAATCCTCTATCTTCTGCCGCGCAAAATGGCTCCTGGATCTTCCGTGACGGATCTGCGATCTTTCGATGCTCGACATATCCGCTTGCTCGATCTCCGTCCAGAGAATTTCCATCGGTCGGATCCCCGTCAGCGAAACTTCCTCCGCGGAATGACGATTTTCCATTTGCGAACGCGTCTCCGCGGAGCGGATTCTCGCGGTTCGTTCTCCCGCAACTTTCGTGCGAAGTTCAGCTGAGGAGGCGCGAACTTTCCCAGGATCGAGGGCGATTTCCGCGGAGTGACGTACCGATGGAAGAATCTCTGCCGAGCGTATCGCCATGGCGCGACGATTCTCCGTCGGGCGATTTTCTACTATTCCGGCGAGATTCTCCGAGGTCGAGCGTATTTCCGCCGGACGATTATCCACACGTAGACGATTTTCGTACGCGGAATGGACTTCCGTTGGCCGAAAGAGATTCGCGGCGCGATCTCGCGCGATCATCGAACGGATTTCCACGCGACGATTTTCTGGGCGGCGATTTAACGTCGGCGCCGCTGTCGCCGCCTCCGCCGCCTCCCCCGAGCGAGCGATTTCCACGATCGGATGAATAATCGTCGGGCGGACCTCAGCGGTGTGGAATTCCGTCAGGTCGACGAGTTTGCGGTCGACGAGGGCCGTCGAGCGGTGATTCTGCTGATGCCGCAAATACTCCTTCGGCTTCTCGATCTGGAGGACTTTCTCGTGATGATTAGCGAGGGAATCTTGCGTGAACGTGAGCAGGATGAGCGCGCACCAGATGCCTGACGCACTCATCTTCAGCCGCTCATCTTCCCGTTCGCGACAAACCGTCCGCTTGTTACATCCACTCGCGATGGCACGTATCCTCGAGCCTGATCGATCTCAATCCCGACATCTCCAGGACGTGATTATCGTTCGCGTGTAACAGCGATTTGCAACAGCTGCTCGCGATATGACATGCTTGATACATTAGGGCGCGATTATATGTTTCTTGAGATCAATTTAACACTACCCTCTTCTCCGTAATTAATTTTAACGTCCCCATAAAGTGACCGTCATCCATCTCCTCGCACATATACGATTATACGACGACATGTATAATTATATTACGATACTTCTCGAGATTAATTTCAACGTTACAAGTTACAATTTGGTTATCAATTCGTAACAGTCGTATTTACAATGTCCGCTTCTAATTACGGTACACTAAGAATACGAATTTTATGAGATCATTGAAGATAAGGATTTTATTTTAACGACTCTTACATTCCGCCTGAATTTCTGGTCCTTAATTTAAGTTATAATGCCACTGAGAATAGAGCTCTCTAACATCTTTGCAATCTTACAGCTGCTTCCTCAGTATTGAATAATAGCTCCTGGTGCTGAGTAGCATCCTCGGAAACTCCGCGCAATCTTACATCTCTCCAGACTTTATGATCCTTAATGGAAGTATCCCTTAATAGACCCGATGCTTAATACTTCCTCTCGGCATCTCCACAATTAACTTATCTCTCTCTCTCTTCCCGAAACTAGCACTATTTCAATGTTTGTTTTTTTTTACCAGCGAAACTCACGCTCGTTTCACGACCACGGCTCTCAACGGCAGATATCTCGCGGTAAATCGATCTGTGGGTGATCCCTTCTCGTTGCTCTTGAGATTAGACCGCACGTGAAGTGTTTTTGCGCGGGCTACTAATCGAGAGACGTCTCCCACTACCCCGTTCCCTTTCTCTCTCTCTTTCTCTCTCGCGATAATCCGATTTCCACGCAGGATACGCCTCAGTCGATTTTTGCGGCACTCATGTGGATCAGAGTTTTGTAGAGGTCCAATCCCGACGCTAATGCATTATTGGATCGATCGAGGATCGTCGAATATGGAAAAAACGTTCAGAGCTGAAAGCCTTTGCTCGATATCCCGATATCGGGGATGTCACATTGATTCGATCTAGCAAATTGATCTCCCGATCCGAACGCGGTCGTATCGTTATGATTGATCAACAATTTCATCGCGTATAATTATCGTTCGCGATTCAGAGCGATAAAAAGTTCTCCATTGATTCTGATACGATTCCGTTTCTTCGACAGCAATTTCACACAAGTGCAAATTGCAATTAATCGAGATTTTCACTGACGATACCGTCCTAATTTGTCTTTTTCAATCCCGATTTTGTGATTCACACACATGATCATAGATTATGACACACTCACATTATATTGTATGTTGCTGCACGGCGAATCGCGAGGATTGCCAGATATTCGTGGCGTATTGACGGTATTTTAATGGAAAATTGGAACGCGGCAAATTCATCCATTGGCGTGTGCCGCCGTTTCAGCCCAGTAGCGATTAATGTTAGTGTTGACGTGCCAAACATTGTGCCTAATTGTTATAGAGCGTGCACATATTTATTTGTCCCGTTAGTCAATTATTTCCTTGCTTGCTCACTTCTTTAGTCAAACAATCATAATTCGTTTATGTAACACGTACCGTAACGCGCATTATATCCTGTGTAATTAAGTGGACAGTTAAGTTGATAGAATCGTAAAACGCATACGCTTTCTTCATTAATTTTAATCGCAAATTACTTTTGCTTTGGATAGCAGCGTTAAACATCGATAAAATTTAAATGCAAAATGCGAGCAAGATTATACAAATGCAAATTGTCGTAACAATAAATCACATAAATTAAATGCGCCTTCAATTATATGATAATCATCAACTTTCGCGAAAATATCGAGAGACAGCGCAATATTCACGATTTCATCAGAAATAATAACGGCCGTGCGAAACTGACGTTAAAAGTCGTATACCATTCAATTTCTATTAGTGAAAATTAAATCCGTATCGGCACATTGTTCCGTAATTACGCTAATTAATAACTTTGCTTTGAGATATACTCGATGCTCGATTACAGATTAACTAATGCGTTCTTTTGATAAACGACACCGTGGTTTAAAATTTCACTCGTTCATCATAATCGGCGAAATACTGAAGCTACAACAAGTACAAAAATTACATGCGGAAATATCGCTTTTAATCAATCAAATTAATATCATTTAAAGGAGAATTGTCCGATTTGTCCAAATTGTCCGATAATATCAGATAATTTGATTTTTCCATCAATCTTCTCAAACTTTCTCCTATTTCTTCGCGAACAAAAGGCGTAAAAGTAAAAATCGCAAGAATTTTTAACCTAGGTTTTCAAACTAAAGAAACAATAGAAAAACTAGTGTAATTTTCTTGATAATCAATTGCTATCAAATTGTCTTTAAAATTTGATTCACAAAGCCGCATTGTTTCTTCGGATTAAAAATCGTTCCAAAGTGTGCATTCATTTTTAACAATATCCGATAATTAATCCAATTCTTTCTATTACAACGTATCGAATCGTGTCGCATACATGCTTTTTTTTTAAATCAAATACGAAGAGTGGAAATCCCAAAAATGAAACCGGAGAATACTATTTTTCAATTAATTCAATAAATCAACAATGTCCCCATAGAATTCTATTTTGCATTAAACCGGCGTTATTAATAGTTTCCGAACAATTGTACATGAATCGCTCATGACCGGTCATCCGTCATAAATGTTCGAGATTGATAATTGGATTAACGGACGTACATCGACATAGTCCTTCACACGAATCGAACTGCGTCTCTCGCAATCTCGTGTCTCCTAAAAAGAAGAAAAACCGCGTGCGATTCACCTTACATTACGGGCAGCGAATCTCTGACGGCGCGGCGTGCTTTTCTTTCTTTCGCGCCTCTCGATCGGCTCTCTTATCGAGTTTTCAAGTTGGATCGACGGATCGAGTGTGCAGACTCGTCCTGCCGGCGATCATTTTACAACGATTCCCCTGGAAGAACAACGAACTCTTTCTTTCTCTCTCTCTCTCTCAATTTTCCCAATCCTTCCTCCCCTTCGCGCGCGCGAGTCGGCGATCGCGACGGATCTGTATGCGCTCGCACGCGGCGTCAAACTGACGGCGAGGGTTGGGAAACTCGCCACCCTTCGTGCCAACCAATGTGTGAATGCAGGGCGCATGATCTACCCCTCTCTTTTGCCGATGCAACGAGCCTCGCACCGGCATCCCGACGCTTAATCTAGATCTTAATCTTCATCTTCGTTACGCCATCTCCGCGCCGTTTTATGCCTCCTGCTAGGACACGCACGAATAAAATGAAGCTCTCGATGAAGCTGCCGCCTCTATTCCGCTGTGGCAGAGGAACACGGTTACGAAACGTGTACGTTCATACCGCGTTTCCGAAAATTTAACAGGCCGCCCTAACTTTTCGCAACTTCTAGAAGTCTCAACATGTTACACTTTACATTGTTATAACGCATCGACGCTTAAAATTGTTTTAAGAATAAACTTCGATCCGTTGGTAGCTACAAAGTGCTTGTAATTTTTAACTTTCAAAAAGATCTTCATTTTTAATTGCTCGAGAACTCCATTTGCGTCATCGTTACCGTAAAAAAAAGGCTTGAGTTAGCTAAGTAGAAAAGTACGATTTATACGGAATATCCTACATTATGTATTTGTTTAAGGAAGGGAACTTGAAGCTTTGAAACGTAAAGGATTGTAGTGGCTACCATAAAATAAATAGTTACGTTTATCGTGCATAAATGACTCTTTTTTAAATAAAACGCAAATAAAAATGTATTATCTATGACCTATGAAAACAGCCGCCCCAATAAAAATAAAGTCCGCAGCCTCGCTTCGGAAGTGTTGGAGCTAAAAATATATCTTTTTTATGCATTTCTGTTTCATTTTGTAATATATCTTAACCGCTCGATTGTTGATTCAGTTCCGTATGTTTCGAAAAGACAAATATCGCCGTTATTTGTTTTAAAAAGAATATTCGTTTTATGTTTTCTCTCAACAGGTCAATACGGCGATTCTATCCGGCGAGTTTTAAATATACAAATCCGATACTTAATTGTCTTTTGTTATTTTCTCATGTATATTAAATTACGTTTAATTACTGATTTTACCTAGATAATATATTTTTAATGTAACATCATCTGTTTGCCTTCTTTCTATACGTATACCTATTTAATACGATCGCGAAACGAGAATATGCGCTTGCTCCATGTTCTTTCTTTAAAACAGACTCCGCTTTCGTCTCTACCATCTGCTATCAAGCATTAACGTCATCTTTATTCATTTGACCCGATTTTTTCGCCCGTTATGTTTCATCCCGTTTCATTCTGTACCGTAAATATTTGAGGCTCCAAAGGTAATATGTCGAATAGATATATAAAAGCGTATATTTGGGGATAGCTAATATTAAGCTCATTAAGCTTATTTGGAAAAGCGCGAGTCAACGAATTTCAATTTCAAATAATACAACCTGTCGCGCAATTATAACACGATAAAGGGGATAAACAATCGCAATATTCGAAATAAACTGATTAGGTAAGCCAATTTAAATATTGATAAATAATAAAAAATGTCACGTTAAGAAGAGAAAGAAAGAGAGAGAGAGAGAGAGAGAGAGAGAGAACTCGGATGTTCCGTTCTGTAAAGACTTAAGTGAGGTTTATCGCGGCATCGGAAATGCTCTTTGCTCTCAGCCAATGTACATTTAATTTGATACGCGCTACACACGTAACGACATATATCTGTGGATATGTTTAGAACATAACGCTTACCAATTTGTGCGGAACTTCCACGAATAAATCCGCTTCCCTAAAAACGCTGGCCGTATCGTGTGACATGCGAAATTATCGACAGAATTCCCAACGAGATGCGCGAGAACGTTACCGGGGAGAGTACGGCTTCCCCGTTTTATGTTTTTTTATAATTCTCCAGTTTCAACCAAACACCCCTTCGTTCCCGAGTGCGAAAACCGCACGTTTCGGGCGAGGTAAAAAATAAAAGGAAGTCTAAAAATCGCAAGCGAGTTGATCGAATTACAATCGGCCACTCGGGATCGTGCGAATCGTAAAAAAGACAGATGTGTGCAACTCGATCAGGAAAACAAAAAAGAAGTAGGTGCGACAAGCGTACAAAAACGCGGAGTTAGATATGAAAGACACATATGGAAGTTTATGTTCGGAGATGGACAGCTTAATATTAAGTTCGCTAAGCTTATTTGGACAGGCGCGAGTCAACAAATTTTATAATAATCTGTCGCGCCATCATATCGCCATAAAACGATTCGCCATGAACAATTACGACGTAAAGGGTCCGCTCACCCTATTGTTGTCTCCAACTTCCGCTAAGGACGCCGCGAGCTCGAAATTCCGCCAGCTTTCGCCGTGGACGCCGAAGTTGAGGTCCATTCAGGCTTCCATCGAGAACGAGATCCATTCAGTTTCCGTCGAGGACGCCAATTTAAAACTCGCGTCGCTCCGATCCGATCGAGCTCGCTCGAGGTGTTTTCGATCGCTTTTGATCGCGCGAAACACAGCCCTGCAACAACGCGTGACGCCTAATTACGATTACACGCACACGTGTACGTGTGCACCGTAGCGTAAATCCCCGGATACGACAATAACATACCAATTTGACGGGCGATTTCCGTCAAAAAATCGCCGAACTGATATCTCATCTCCGTCCTCCAGTCCTCCATTATTGCGTTCGAAGACGAAATTGAGAATATTGAGATCTCCGTTTCCGAACATCGAGATATCGATCGATATACTGCGCGTGCGAGGGTGCGAGGAAAAGTACGTACTGAAATTGCACCGATATCTTGATCGTAGAGACGACGCGAGAAAGGTTATGTTACGAGAGAATTTCGTTTTGCTTTTTCAAAGACAAATTTTACCTTCCTTTCTTCCTTGCAGAGCATATGAATATGAAAAAATCCATCATAACTCCTCTCCGTTGAAATAAAAAGAAAAAAAGAGATAAAAGCCGATAGGAGTTGATATTCCCGAACGTCCAGATGACAGACTGTCGCTGAAAAATTTTCACAACTTTTTTAATCGATAATTTTTCAAGAGGATTGTAACTCGATCTCGCAGAAAACATTCGCGCTTATTCCCATGCTCCAGTTTACCTGTTTTATTTCTCTGGTTTTTTTTCTCGTCGCCGCGGAGCAAGCGCGCGACGCCGCGCGATCAGCGCGGATAATTGCGAATATCGAGCAACACGGCCGGTTCGCGACGGTAGCGCGCGCTAATTAACTCCATTATGCGTCCCGTTCCAGCGCACGCAGGACGCGAGACTCGATTTCGCAATTTACTCGACGGAGTGAAAAGCGCGGGAGAGCGAGAGACGACGCGCGGGCGGCGCGGGACGATTTTTCGAACTGCTTTCGTGCGCGGCGGCGCAAAGTGAACATGGTGGGCTCCCCGTCGCGCGTTGAACAAGCGGCCGAACGCGTTTGCCAATCGCGAGAATCGCGGAAAAAACATTGACGACACGCGCACGATGCACGATGCAACGACGCGTATAAGATCGGCTGTATAAAATTTAACGTAACATCGCAATTAACTCGAGACTGTCTTTTTACGTTTTTAATTAAAAATGTTACATTTTCTGAATGCTAAAAATACAGCAGATGTAATTGACGCGTAGAAGATCGGTTCTATAAAATTTTTACGTAACATCGCAGTTAATTCGAGATGTCTCTTCTCACATTTTTAATTAAAAATATTGTATTTTTAAAATAATAAAAATATGACGGGGTGTAATTGACGATGACGCGAGGATCGGCTCTAATGTCTTCTTACATTTTTAATTAAAAATATTACATTTTTTAATGCTGAAAATATGACGGAAATATGTAATTGGCGATAACGCGAAGAGGATCGATTCTACAAAATTTAACGTATAACATCGCGATTAATTCGAGATGTCTCCTCACATTTTTAATTAAAAATATTATATTTTTAAAATACTAAAAATATGAGAGATGTAATCGACGATAAGCTTTCAGCTTTTTTTCATTTTCTTTTAGTATTTTAGCGCGCCTTTCAATCTCGACGGAATTATATTCGTCTATTTAGAATCGCAATTAAAGTTGCTCGTTTATCCAGAAAATATAATCAGAATTATGGTAAATAATTAATGCTGCTCATATCTCTCGTCACACACATGTATATATACGTATGTATATTTCGTGGCAGATAAAAGCTTATAATTCTTGCATATTATATTTACACAAGAGCCGTCATATGAGAGCGCACGACGAAGATACGTGTGCATCGGTCGTAAAAGCCCCGGGCGAGGAACTGAGGCTTGAAAAGTGGAAGACTCGGACTAACTTGCGCCCACCGAGCGCGTGTCTCTTTGGAATTTTAATCAATTTGAAAAGCCTCGTTCGCGTACCTCGTATCGCAAACGCGAGGTACGAGAGAGCTCATCACTCGTAGAAACGTCACTTTTTCTCTCCCGCTCGCATGCTCGTACGCGGAGTCATTTCCGCGGGATGACCACGAGAGTCCCACAGGAAATAATCGTTGCACGGTCGCTTCGTAACGGGTATTCGTGAACCGGCACCGCGATTCTCTCTCTTCAATTGCATCGCGAAGATTGAGCAAAACCCCTGGGAGAGGAGGAAGAGAGACGGAGCACTTCGAATAATTAGGTGCTTGTACTTTCGCCACTTATGATGACTCTCCGAACTTCCAAATCAAGGCCGATTCCGGGAAACGACAGTATACACGTTCATTTAGGCAGTATATGTTCCAAGAAATGCCAGTGATTCCAAGAATCGTTGGCACTTCAGCTGCTTTTTCGTTAAAATTGCGTCCCCGCGAACGAAGGCGAATGAATTCGCTGGTTATTTTATTTCACTGTTTTTTTATTCCTTGTTTTCAAACAAATTTCTCGCCGGTAAAGACGAAATAGTGTCGCTCGCTTTAAGAAAAGAGAATTATTGCTTTTTCAAAAAAAGAATCGTTAAAAATCTAAAATTTCGATCCTACTCGGAATATAATATCTCTCTTTCGCAGTAATCTCGATCTATGGGAGTATAAAGCCGTAATATCGCATAACATAATTCTTTTTTCGTTACTTCTTGTAAGAAACTTAAGAGCGTTCTTCTTGACGAGTATAAAGAGATGCGCTCTTGAAGCTTGTCACAAACCCTATAGAACACCCTGTATTTTTTGGAATCATAATATGTTACAGTAACGTATAGTATATTTCTAAATATTTAAATCTCCTTATGCGCGTTGTTAAATCCTCGAATGTTCGTATATTCTTAAACGCTTACAATCTTCGTTTTGCATAATATCGCGTACACTTAATAGCCGCGTCAAAAATCTCGTAGTTCTCCTCCGATTATTAATACAAAGATCCGCATTTTAAAAACTTCGTAAACGAAGGTATAAAAAGACCAATGTTTCTTCTCTTATCGTGAACTCGCACACCGTGTCGCCGACCAGATCAACGCACGTGTTAATAGTTTATTACAGTCCTTCGACGAATTTCACCAAAGTCATTTCACTAGTGGACGGGCCTCGGCTGTCGTCACTTGTTCTTCATGATCATCGTCCGCCTGGTCACTCGGCCGCAGAACATACCGACGATGAAGATCACCCCGATCATGGTAAAACCGACGATCATGAAGTAACGCCGCGCTGGGGAACGGTTCACCGTCGAATATAACTCCTCGAACGTATTTGGCGCGATCAACTGTAACATGATAAGTAAAAATTATTATTCCACGATTATTCCGAGACACGCAATGAGCAAAAAATTAATAGATATATATAACAGGGTATTTTTCACAGACCTTGGCAGCATTTTTAAACATTTCCATCCTTGTAGTTAGCATCTTGTAGCAATCAGGTTGCAAAGATTTGTTGCTGTCTTCCAGCGCATTTTGCAAGCACATTATATCTGTCATACAATTGTGTTATTCAAATTATTAATAATTACTATCATATATTTAATGCATATACATATAAAAGTCAATAAAATTTAATAGACTTTAATTTTGAAGGGCTCCATTTACTTTTAGCCAAATTACTTCGTGTTTTCTAGACTGTGGTTTATAATAAAAAAATATTACATACGTCTTCCCGCGCCTTGAGGTACAGCACTGCAATATTTGCTGATATCCACGGCACAAGCTTTCTGCAACAAGGGATCCACGTTGATGTCAGCTTTGGTTTGTTCTATCAAATCTGCAACTTCTAAACGACATTCCTCCCTCATATCTCGATTTCCCGCATTAAATTTCCTTTTAAGACACTCCTCGACAGCACCAGGCTCGTTTTCATCTGACCGGCATATAGTTTCAATCTAACAGAAACAAAAGAAGAATTTCGTAAACTTAATTGAAATTGAATTCTACAATAACTGTAAAATCTTGCACAACAATTAGATTCAAAATATTCATCATAAGTTATTCAAAATAAGTTCTTATAAATTTTCTTGGGATAAATTATAAATTATAATTCTATGATTTTTTTTTACCTCGTGCGCGCACATCGTTGCTAATAACGGATTTAAATGGTAATTTAATGCAGCTTCTCTGAGGATGTTAGCCATTTGATGCTCGCATTTAGTCGTCAGCTTCGATTCCCGAAATCTGATCTTCAAACATTTAATTACCTTTCCTTCGAGTTCTTTGTCAGTGCGTTCGTGTATTAATACCTAAAGTAATACGTATTCGTGAATTAATTAATTATTACATTATGATAAATTATCTGTAGATAATTTCTTTTACCTCTTTGCAATGTCTATCGATATCAGAGCCACATGCACTTTGCAATGCAGTATTAAACCTATAATCCGTATTCTGTTCAATCATTCGTCGAACCACAATGTTTTTGCACTTATCGTCGAAAGTGAGTTCGTCTTTATATCTCTTAAGGCAATCCAAAGTTTGTGATTTGCTCACATCATGGCAGTATTGTTTGATCATGGCTCGGCAGATGCTCAGCAAAGGTACATCACTGGAGCTGTCTTGAAACTCTTGTTTCCTAACTTTGAACAGCTGTTTATGACACATGTCCGATAGTTTAGACTTGTGCGACGCCAGACATTCTAATACCTAAAACAATCCAAGTTTCAGTAAGATTTATCGTAACATTAGAATTTGCTTAGAGTAGCCATCTAACCAAAGAACCAACAACACAGAATTTGAAAAAGAAAAAACAGATACTGCTTACTATTAATATTTAAAAAATAAAACATAATAATTTATTTAAATTTAAAAAATAAACATTCAATTAAAATCAGTTACAATGTATGCAATGTAAATTCGACAAAAAAAATATAAGTACTATCTTAAATAGATATTATCGCTACCTGTGAATTGCCCGGTTCCACGTGAAAGCAGAACTGTTTGATGTCTACTGCACAGGTCGCTTGCAGAACAGGATCAAAATGAATGTTCTCTCGCTGTTGATAAAGTTGTGCTCGCAACTGTTGCCTGCAGTCCTTCATCACACGATGCTGAGAATCCTTCATTATATCTTCCTGCACGATCGAGCTTAAGCATTCTATCACATCGGCTTTCGTCTTTGATCTACGTTAAAATGTATTAGACAATTTATTTATAAGTTCGACAATATTTAAATTCTGTATATCAAGAAATTGAATTACTTAGGGCACCATCTCTTAACGTGAGGCCTGCATGCCTCCTTAAATTTGTATGTAAAATGATAGTTCTTCAAGGATATCAATTGGAAATGTTCCACGGCTGCTTTGCATTTGTAATCGGTGCGCGCTTCCAGTTCGTTTTTGTGCTCGATAAGACATTCCATCATATCTCCTTCATCTTTTCCGTATTTTAATACCTCCTAAAACAAGTCATTATCATTGATAAAATATCATTGATAATAAAATAACGAAGTAGATTGAATAATTCAAGGCATACTTCGCAGTGACGTTCCATAATATGTTGACACGCGGAAGAAATTATGGGATTTAACTCAACACGCTCAGCTTGTTCCTCAGTAAAATTTCCAACTGCAAACTTACATTTTTCTTTCAAGCTGCAATTAACGGATTCAAGAAATTTATTATTTTTATATCTAACAAGAATTAATAATATCAGAGAAATAGTTTGGAATTACGAAAAAGCTTAGAACAAAATATTCTTTTATTGATATCATGTACGAACATTGTGCGAGAGAGATAATAATTATGAAATAATTAATAATTATCAGCAATATAGCTTCAAATCTTTTTCAATGTGTATAATTTTCATTATTTAAGATAATTAGTACTTCTCTAAATTATCCTGCAAGCATAGAATCTCTTCTCCCTTCGCAGTTTTGTCATAACAAAGTGACGCCAATTCATTAAAGCATACTTCTTCTATCTCGGGTTGCAAATCGACATTCATAGCGCGCTGCCTCATGACTCTTCTAATCTCTTCCAAGCAATCTGCTCTCAGCTGAACGGAATATAAACAAAAAGCAGTTAAGAACAAGATTTTTTATGATAAATAATAATAACAGTGTTAATAACTTGAATTATCACAGTTCAAAAACTAAATCATTAATCTATCTTAATTAAGAATTAATTATCCATTAAATAATCTTGATAATCTTACCGTCATATTTTTCAGGTACACATGCCGATACAGGCATGGCAGTACCAGAGGTCCAGTCTCAGGATCCATCTGTTTGCCGTTGCCGACCCACGCGTTCCTTGCATGACACAAACGCACGGCGTCGAACTTACACGCTCTGTATAATTGCGGATCAAGTTTGAAGTCTCTGGCGATAAAGTATTGTATTTGCACTAGGGCTGTCTCACAGGCCTCAGTCATCCTCTCCGTTCCTAGTTGTTCCATTAAGCAAGATATCACTCTGGCATCTCCACCATGCACCTAAATTAGATATTAAAATGCTTAACGGGAAGTGTTAAATAAATTTGATAAATATATGAGCTGCAAAGTACACTTGAATTAAAAAAGCAAGTTTAAAACTTCATGTAGAACCCAGAATTTCTCATATGTGGTCACCAGTTATCTCCTGTGTTAGAATCTATATGTGTTGTAAAAATTAATCACTTACGTCTCTACAAGCTAAATTAACTACAGGTTGACACTGTTCTCTTAGAACTGGATCAATTCTCCAATCTTCGCCGGCATCAGCTTCCATAATTAACTCCTCCAACTGAAATTATATGATATACAACATTTTATAAAAAGATTATAAAACACCTTATCAATTATAATATTCTTAGAAACGTTAGAAGAATTTTGTAAATAAATGTATTATTTGATCCTGGAAAAATTTAATCGTGATATTTTTAATTTCTTTGATCAATTATTACCGCTCTTTGGCATTCCGACGTGACTCTCGATTTCCTCTTCCTCGTTCTCGTGTGCTCCATCAGACAGTGTATCGTGGCGCCGCCGACCTCGAGACTGTTGCAAAAAGTCGTAATATCGTTGGCACATTTGTGCACAATCTCCGGCGACAATCTGTAATCTTCCATTAGCAGTTTCCTGTGATCAAACATTTCCGCTTGACAATTTCCGTCGATTTTGCTCCCATTCTTCATAGCCGACTCCAGACAAAGCAAGATTTGCGCTAGCTTTATCTCTTTGTCTTCGGACACAGATCGCCTGCAATGATTATTTCTGATATCTTCCTTACATGCTTTAACTAAACCTTTGCTAATCTTGTAGTCAGAAGCAATGAGCTTCTCTCTCCTTGTCAACTGCTCCTGACACTGTGCAGTCATTGATCTGTCAATACAACAATATTTTAAGATAGAATTAATAAATCTCTTGAACTAGATAGTATCACAACTCTACATTTAAATTGTTAAATATCTACCTATCGGTTTTATATTTCATTAAGCATTTGTAGACTTGACCACTGCCTGGTCTAATGTTAGGACAGAACTTAATGCGATCGTGAGTACACGCCATGTACAGCTGACGATCTAATTTGATATTTTCAGCTTGGATCTCGGATATGTGGAGAATATGCCTCCGACATTCGGGCTGCAGTTGCTCGACGTGTTCCTGCAAGCAGGCTAATATCTGACCTTGCGATATATCTCTGTACGGCTGTACACTGTCGCACTTGAACTTCTTAATATCATTTGTACAGTCTTCCTTGAAGGGAGTCAAAATTCTGAAATCGCTGAAAGCAATCCACTCCAATCTCTGAATGTAAGTGATGCAGTCAGGATCCCTGACCGTCTCCCGCTTGTCGATCAGGCAAGACAAATAAGCCCCATGAATTTTCTTGGAACTGGAGCACTGTAAGGTGTCCAATTGCGAGCCGCATGCTTTTCTGGCTAGCCTCTCTATGTTCTGATTATCTGTAATATTCAGGATGTAGGACCAAATTGCCTCCTGACACTTCTGATTGATCCCAGATATCTCAGTGGGCTGCAAAGTTTGGAATGACAATTAGATCTCTGATACTCGACCCTGTTCCCCCACGTAATGCAGACGTATACCTTGAAGGTCTGAATACACTCAAGCAGCATGAGCTCGTCGTTGTTCCCATTTATATCCCCGCAAAGGCGATTCAACTTATCGCGACACTGGCCGTTGATGATCTTTGGCGAACCGTCATCCTCGGATTCTCTCTTGCGATCATATGCGGCTCGTTGTACCCTCCTAGCTCGAACGGAGCTGTCGGTGAAGAGCCAGCCGATTTTGGAGGACTCGTCGGCCTGTTGCGCGAACGCATCTCCAAAATACGTTGACGTTGTGCAATGCAGCACCGACAGGATGAGTATCACGGTTAGTACTTGCCCGGTGTGTTCCATTCTTAACGCTCAAGCCTCACTTCTTAGCGAATCATTATTACGAATTCTGTAAAAGAATACATCGTTAAACGCGGTTCATGTGGAATTACTTAATGCCACTTAATCATTGAGAGTTGCTCAGTTGCTTAACATCAGAGAAAATTGTTTAACTAGAAAAAGAAGCTCGACAAAAAAGAGAGAAGCACGACCTTACAGATCTCTTGCCGCGGCCGGTTTTTTCTTTTTTTGTTATTTCTTCCTCTCTTTTTTTATGCTTGTTGATCATCTACTGTATGACGTGAACGTCATGTACGCGACGAGTATTGGTACCAGCAATTGCCAGCGAGATAATATGATTGGTGCGGAATAATATGAAACACGGAGTGAGGTCACCGGTTGGCGGTCGTGTGTTTTTACAACGTCATCTTGCAGGACACACGGTACACGGTATACCGTTCGCAGTATATTATCGGTAGTTAAGCTGGGACACCCGGTATCGGCGAAATTGACGTCGATAACGCAGGAATTTGGATGAAGCGAGAATACATATATAATATAAAATGCCATGCTTTGTTTTTTGTTTTTTTAATTCCACGAGGGGCAAATGAGAACAACAAATTCTTACAACAAATTCTTTGCTAAATAAAGTACGTTTATATCATATAATAGCATGCAAATATAAAACATTATAAATTTATAATAAATAAATCAAGAAATACAAATAAAGTATATTATTTATTTTATTTATATTATACATAAATTGTTAAAAAGAAACTAGCGAGTATTTATCACGTGGATTCGGTCATATTATGAGAACAATAATCCTGAAGTGCTGACTAAAAAAATACATTCTCTAGCAGAATAAATAATGCAAATGCAATTTATGTAAATCTGCTGCAATTTCTATTCAAATCTGACAGTAATCTATTGGTGGTTTATAAGAATTGTTAATTTGTACAAGGAATTGTTATTATATATTTAATATATTTTAACATGTCCTATTTTAACATCAAATGGTATTTCTTTTTAAAATTAAATCTATTATTATTGACGTGAGAAGAAGGAAAGAATTTGTTGCATTAAAAAAATTAAATAAAATATTATTTTCTCAAAGTTAAATTTTATAATTTTAAAATAGATTAAATTTTATTGCATAATATACCTATATTACGCTGTGATTTTATCCTATAAATTAATATATTCAAAATAATACATACATATTCAAGTTAATATTAGGTCGTTCGCGTATGTTTAAAAAATACGAGTTCGCGTTTATTTGAGCGCTTGATATTTATAAAATATAGCAAAGTTTGTTGAATGCAGAAACGTGCGCGCGCGTAAAGTTCCACCTATTGGAATTTCGAAAAACGTCACGCGATGGACGCGGCGATAATCGATGTCTCGAGGACCTCGAGGATGTTTCCACGCTCGATCAGTGCGATGCAGTGCGATGTGCCGCTATAGCTCGTAGCAATTGACGCACAGAGCGGCCCGTTTCACTGATGGTGTTTCAAAAACTCGTCGCCCCGTCGAGTTAGTCGTCGTGAAATCGCAAAATGCTGGCCCGCTGTGATATATTTCGCGTCAAAGTACTTACACTCGCGTGTCTGCTGGTGAGTAACTTCACGGAGTTTCGTTGCCACGTCATTTCACGTCTCGCGGGGTGTCAACGTTTTAACAGTTCCCCCTATAACGGGAATCGCCCACGGCTTACGAATTTCCATTTGTCTTTCAATTGCTAATTGTTATTTTGCCTAAATGCCTCGCGAGTCAACAAACCGCTTCTGCTTTGGCGTGTCCTGCGCAGCATAACCTATACCGTTGCTCACAATAACCTTGCATTTGGGGAGGAAAAAAACAATTCATAAAGACAATAAAAGGAAGGTGTCAGAAGATTTGTATTAAAAAAACTGGAACCCCCGGTTGGAGACACAACGATAAGATGTACTTATCCCGAACCTTTAAAAGAAAATCAAAAAATTATTCGTATTCCAAATTTAACCCCGCCTTAAAGAAAAACAATTCAAGGGACATGGACTGATTGAGAAAAAAAATCACGATTCGCTGCAATATGTGGATTTTGGGAGATTCTTTGCATACTGCCATGTTATTGGGACGAAATTTTGCAGATACGACAAGCATTTTTATTTATGTGATTGTTTTTTGCTAGAATATTTATCATAGCAAGAAAGTTGTAGTCTATATTTCATGGTTTAAAGATCAAGGTCGGAGATTTATAATTCGGGATAAGTCATATATCAATGCAAAGTACATTATACTTGTCGAGCGATATTTAAGCATTTCTGTTCTAGGACACAAAATGCATAACTAGAAAAAGATCAACTCGCTTGATAGAAATTAGATTCTATAGAGCAAAATATATAATATATAATTAACGTGTAATTAATACTGTGTATTTTTAGGTACGTTTGCCCAACAGTATAGCAGAGGAAGTGAAAGAAGGTGCTCTTTCACTCACGAGCAAGAATATCGATGCAACGTTAGGTAAGAAATTATATATGATGAGCCACAAATATCAGAGAATGCTGGCGAACTAGTAATAATCAAGTGTGGTATCTACTTTTTTCAATTTTGAATTTTTTTCAGCTGAGAATGAACTGGTGTTTATCAACTTTTATGCACAATGGTGCCGCTTTAGTAATCTATTAGCTCCAATATTTGATGAAGCTGCAGATAAGATTAGAGAACAATTCCCCCAGCCCGGAAAAGTAGTAATGGCCAAAGTGGATTGTGACCGTGAGAGTGAGTATATTTAAAATATGCCTATAAAATATATATAATTTTTAGTTATATTAATAAGCAAAATTTGAATATTAAATCTATTAAACAGATTAGATTTTATATGTATTTAAATTATTACAAGAGTAATTTTTTTTTTACAGCGTCTGTAGCATCTAGATTTCATATAACCAAATATCCAACGTTAAAAGTAATAAGAAACGGGCAACCAACTAAGAGAGAATACAGGGGGCAGCGATCAGTGGAAGCATTCCAAGAATTTGTCAGAAAACAGTTGGATGATCCTATTAAAGAATTTTTCGATTTGAGGGAGCTTGAACAACTTGACGATAAAAAACGTATGATTATAGGATATTTTGAAAGGAAAGATGTACCAGAATATGCATTGTTTAGAAAAGTCGCCACTAATTTGAAGGACGATTGCCAGTTCTACGTTGGTTTTGGGTAAGATATTTTTTATTTTTAATATTGTAGAATTATTGTAACACATATTTCTCCTTATGATGTAAATAACTCTTGAAAGAAGCTGGTACAGATGCAAAAGTTCCTGTTTGTTAACATAAGAATATTGCGTGTAGTCTGCATTTTATAATAATTATAATATATATTTCATTTGACAAGCACATGCTCCAATCAAAACTGTGAAATTGGACAGCATTTACATTTGCTGTAAGTAAAGTGGTATACATAAGCTTGTTGGCTTTTGTACCGAAATTATAGTTTTGTAATCTTTTTTATCATTTCTTATCTTTTATTTTATTTTATTGTACAATCTTATTGGAAACTTACGCTGAGATATATTAGATGCAAATTTTTTATAGACAAGTTTCTCATGCTGTATAATGGCGTGATAATGATAATTTTAATTTTTCTTTTTTATAGTGATTTATTTTAATTTTGAGAGTTTTGATTAGTTCATAAAAATGTTTTACCTATTATGCGGACTGAATAATATAAGAATAATAATTAAGTTTTTTTTTTCAGTTATATTTTTTTCAAGTACTTTTAATATTGTGTGACTAACAGAATAATGTATTTTTAGCACTAAATAAAGGTCTATAGTTTGAATATATTTTGAAATAATATGTGTAGGAATGCAAGTAAAGCAATGCATCCTCCAGGAGAGCCTATTATTGCCTTCCGATCGGATAAGGCCCTGTCCGTTGAAACGGATGAAACTTACAAGGGAAGTTTGGCAGTTTATGACGAATTAAATGTATGGGCGCAGGAGAAATGTGTGCCATTTGTAAGAGAAATAACGTTTGAAAATGCTGAGGAATTAACGGAGGAAGGCTTGCCGTTCCTTATATTGTTTCATGCTCCTGATGATTTGCAAAGTGTCAAGCAGTACAAATATATCGTAACTAAGTCATTAATAAGTGAAAAACGTATGTCATCCTGATTTTACTTACATTATTTATCAATTTTTCGTAAAACTTTAGGTCATACTGATTTGATTGCTTTTTTTTTCCAGAAAATATCAATTTCTTAACCGCCGACGGCCTGAAATTTGCGCATCCGCTGCACCATTTAGGGAAAAGTGCAGCAGATTTGCCACTGATTGCAATAGACAGCTTTAGACACATGTACCTATTCAAGGACTTCAATGACATTTTTGTAGAAGGAAAACTTAAGGCTTTTCTGCAAGACTTGTATTCCGGAAAGCTTCATCGCGAGTTTCATTACGGTCCTGACATTACTAACAATGAAATATCAGTTACTGGAAAACAGGTGAAAACGCCCACAACACCCCCGGAGTCTGCGTTTAAAAAACTGGCGCCAAGCAAAAATAGATATACAATAGTTAAGGATGAATTGTAATGAGATTGAGCGCAGTACAGTACAGGGAGACTTTCGTAATTAATTTATATGCAGTATATTAGAGAAGTGAATTACAATTCGGGGATTTTCCAACATTCGACATAGATACATATTAATTTTGTAGTGCGTAACGCGAGTCTTTTAAGACCTCAAGAAATCCGTTTTCCCTTCTCCGCATTCTTTTTTATTCCCTCTTCGTATTCTCCGTAGGATGGGATTGATATGTTGGTTTGCTCACTTGTTATTTAAAAAAAAACGTCAATAGAGATTATTTATTAATTATACATGATTTTCACATCTATAGACAAAATATGACATAGCAATTTATTTTTTATAAAAATAAATCTCGTACGTTTGCGCGATCTATTGTCGGCAAACGAATGGCTAAGAACAGAAGGTTCTTTTCCTTTTGATAAGATGTGTCTGTTCTTCATAAAGTGAGCGAGAGCATTTTTTATATTGACTGTGAAACTTTGCATCTACCAGTGTCGATAATTACGTATCAAATCTTTTTACTAGATATTATAAAGCGATCGTGCAAGTTAATATCGTTATTGATTTCTGCAATTCCGATATCAACCTGAGATGTCCTTTATATGTAAAGAGATTTGATTTACACAATCTCTCCTTTCTCGTATCCCATCAGAAATCCTTAGCACAATACTTATTGTTAGTAAAATTTATACGCGATCACGTTCGTCGAGAATCCGAAGCGTAAATGTGTTCGATTCGAGAATATACGATAGTATCGTAATGCGTGTATGCATGCATTGCATATACCATTGACCGTATTGCATATAGGGCAATTGTTTCCGAATGACGTGTATAAGAGAGAAAGTGAAAGAGAGAAAGTGAAAGACAGAAGTGAAAGAGAGAGAGAGAGAGAGAGAGAGAGGAGAGAGAGGAGAGAGAGAGAGAGAGAGAGAGAGAGAGAGAGAGAGAGAGAGAGAGAGAGAGAGAGAGAGAGAGAGAGAGAGAGAGAGAGAGAGAGAGAGAGAGAGAGAGAGAGAGAGAGAGAGAGAGAGAGAGAGAGAGAGAGAGAGAGTTCTTTCTATCGCATGATCGTAATGTTCGAGCAAATGAAATCTCGGCGTGCCCTCGTAAGATAGTTATAGAATGCATTATTTGTATGATTGATATTGTTTTGCCTGTTAATAAACAATTTCTAAGTCACAACGTTGTTATGTTTTATTCATTTATCGTCGGCGTTGCCTAAATATCTCCACGTTAAATCGTGTTCAACCTATTCCGTGTTTCTCACGATCGTCCTTGTAATAAGAGAAGCGTTTGAGATCGTTATCACATGCAATTGCATTAATCGATTTGACCGAATTTTCTTACGCTCGGAATCGATCGAAATCTTTCTCACGTCCTATTACGTCGAATTGCGATGAAGGAACATGTGTATATATGCCGTACTATATAATTAGTTGCATAAATTACATTTTTTATAATAATTTACTCTTTTGGTAACGAATGTACGACAGTTCCATCGGGTGAATTCTATGCAATCGTAGTATTATTCCTGCGGCAGATTTACTGAATTTGTATAATATCTACTAAAAGAAAAGATTTTTGTATTTTTATGTTAAACAAAAACACAAAAAAATCTTTATTCATTTCGTGCGCTTTCCAGATTTATTTTCTTCTGTCTTTCTGTAAACATGTAATGATTCAGCCGATCTAGCGGCATTAATTTCATCGTTGAAATACAATACTGGATTGAATAATGAGGAGGAAACCAAATTGAATCAAATTGAATCTCGCCAGTTTCACGTTGCAACACGAAGAGAACGTATATCTCGTTGCTGCGACGTGATTGGTTCGCCGCTTCGATTCGATATCGCGAAATTGCGATTCTCGAACGCAATCAGCCGTGAAATGGCGGGCGGGTGCGGGTGGTCGGTAACGGAGCAACGGAGCAACGGAGCATCCCGCGTCCGGAGCGTCTCGTAACGTACGATCGCGTTCAAGCCGGTCGATTTGTCGCGATCGGTACCGTCTAAAGGTAAATATCACCCGCGATAGTTTATCGGGAGTGCCTCCGATCGAAGTATCGCACGTCCGCGTTAAAACTGCGTAGAACCGTATACCGATATTCACCGCGGTTTAGTACTGTTGGATTATGTATGTGTGTGTGCGTGTACTGCCTAGGTACTGTGCGTTCTCGAAATAAGAGGAAGCTCTTCGGAATCAAACATTACCTTTCAATGTGTCACATTGTTACGTTCTCGGCGAAATGCGGCGCGGGTTGGTGCACGATCATCGCAAGGTTTGTCATATACATACGTCGCCTTTATCAAATGACTTTTTGCACGATTGTATTCCGTATACGCGTGTCGAGGATTAATATCGATATAATTTCGCTTCGTATTTGGATAACAAGCGAACGTGACAATGATTCTTTACGTTTATTCGCGAACAAATGTAACGAGTGCACGACAGTTCCGTCGAGTGAATTCCGTGCGATCGTAGTATTATTCCCACGGTAAATTTATTGAATTATGGACTTTTATGAAATTATTCATATAAATATTGTGTAAAGGTAAGCGTGCGGTGTTATGAATATCAAGAAAAGTATCAAGCGATTGTCCTATTTCTATAAATATAGTTATATCGTGTCAGTTGAGCAACAATTCCATCAAGTGTTCTCCGTGCGACCATAGTCACACGTTGGATTTTCGAAGAATTAGAAGTAAATGTCGATTGGAATAATGTTGATTGGAATTAGAAATAAACGTCGATTGGAATAATACATTTACATATACACAATAATTATTATATGTGTATAATTAATATTAAATTTGATCGTGGTCATTTTTATTATTTGTAATCACTGTTTATATTATTGCTTTATAGATTATTAACTTATAGCAAATATCATGACTATTATCTTTATATGCACTTGGATGCTATCTTCACTCGTAAAGCGCGAGGTAAAGAAAACAAATGTTCGGTCCGGGTCGTATCAGCTTCGGCAGAACTGCTCCCGCATTTGTAAATACGTGCATGTGTGCGTGTGTGTAAGGTGTAAGAATGCCTGCGCAATGGCAGCCGTTTTCGTTTAACGACCAGCCGTTTCAGGATTTTGAAATGTCATGGAATGACGTAGCGAAGCTTTCTTCGTATTTATGCCGAGCTTCGCTCGAGTTTAATGAGCTCGACGAGTCGTGAAAAGTTCATTCCGTACATCATAAAGTGCTCAATTTCAAAAACCGAGTTACACGCGCGATGATACGCGAACTGTGCTCCTTCGAAACTCTAGTAATTTCCAACATTTTATTTGCAGTGTACAATAGAAAATGTGAGAATATTATAAAACTTTGATTTCGTTTCCGCGCGATATATACCTATTACACATAGTACAGTGCACATAAACAATGACGCTGCTTTATTCTTACTGCCGTCGCATTCTTTCTTAAATTATTTTCTCAGGCAATGCGTTTAATACGGGTCCGTGAAACAATGCGGAGAATATGCGACAATAGCCCATTCATCGAAATACAAGAAACGAATATTCGGAATAATCGGCGTACATTAATTCTGTAGGTAGATACAGTAAACATCATTAAATATTATAAAGAAACAAGCGAGCTAAGAAGCCGACCGCCGCGCCGCGAAAGCTCGCGTTACTATTCTTCATTTAAATTATTTTAAACGTCTCTTCCTCAGATCGAAATATTATTATTGAGAGAGGGATTATCGTCTCGTGCAATATGCTAATATGGATCCGCGAAACAACACGGAAGATATGCGATAATTAATTAACAGCCCATTCATCGAAATACAAGAAACGGAATATATATTCGGCGTATACCACGTTAATTCTGTACCGCTAGGTATATTAAACGTTATCAGGCAAGTATTGCCGGCGCGGGCGGCCGGCGCGGCAGCGAGACCGTTGGCGCGCGGGCGCTCGACTTTGTTTTTTCGTACGCCGCGCCGCGCCGCCCCGCGCCCCGCGGCCCGCGGCCCGCGACGGTCGCGCTATCATTCATCATTCACGTTACGTTCCGATGCTCGAGCCGGGCGGACAGCCGAGCGAGGGGCTCCGTGTGCGTAGCGCTGTTACATCGCGATAGGCGATCACGATGATATCGCAGGTATATCAAAGAGATGCAGCGTTCTTTATTAACCATCGGGATTATCCCGTTTGCACAATCGACTCTAATTCTCGCCGTTCGCGACGCGACTCACGAATGTGGCCGAAGCCGCTGGTCGTTGTGCAGCAGGCACGCGCCTCTCACGCGTTTTACAGAAAGTCGAGTCAGATGAATACAGAATTAATATACGTCGAATATTCCGTTTCTCGTATATTTCCGTTCCGATCATTCATTGATATATTGAATAATCTGGCCGTCACTTTCGCATTTTGAGAACGGCGTAGGTACGCGATAATCTTCGGATCATCGTGAGATATTTCATGTGACGGAATATGCGAATCGCGTGATTTAGAATAATGAAGCGCGATGATGTGTGGTGTGTCGACCGTTTAATTGCATTGGTAATTGTGAAATTCTCGCGGAATTTACGCGCTCGAGCGTATGGGCCGAAGCACATATGACAGTCGTAGTCGTGGACGTAAGTAACGCACAAGCTTTGGCATAGGATCCTGATTTGTCAGGTCGAGGACTACGATCGTCGTATATCGATCGCTACGCCATGTTATGTGCTTTGGCCCTAAATCTTCAAACGGTTTGTTCGTTTCAATTCGGCCGTTGACTCGACTCGCGTCGTAGCTGCGCGGCGTCACGTCGGTATGAAGTTAGCCGCGCTCAGCGGGAAAAGCAGCGGTTAATCGTCGGATTTAAATAATAGAAGTGCGCCGTAGAACGCAGATTGTTTCATCTAGGGGAGTGTCTAACAAAGTGTCGCGATCGTATGATTACAGTTACCTCTTTCTCGATCGCGAAATATTGGACAGCGGTTCCGTGAGCGGCTTCTGTGCAACGGAAGGAGGACTGGAAGGAGGAGGAGGAGGAGGAGGCCTAGCAAAGGCATCGGGCTTTGACGGAGCAACCCTGCGGTGACTATTATTTCTTATCTTAAAATTAATAGTTCTTTTTCATTTACTCGAGCCGTTTCATCTCGATAAGTTAGAAATAATTAGAAAAAAGCGTAAAATCTAAAATTTTATAAGAGATTCTTGTAAAGATAATTCTTGTTAAAAATCTTTTTCGTAACATAGGTAATTATATTAAATATCTAATTGTGTGAAAGACGTGCGTAGAAAGTATTTTTTGAAACGTTGATTATTTTGGACATCTCTTTAATTTGAATCTTTCGTTTTTGTGTTACAGTAGTACGCAGATCGTTTCATGTCGGGAGTGTTTATTCGTTCGCGATTGTTTCATCTCGGGAGTGTTTATTCGTTCGCGATCGCGAAATATTGAACAACGATTCCGCGAGTGTCCTGTGCAACGGAAAGAGAAGGAGGGGAAGGCTTGACAACCCAGACGTTCTGAGAGGAGGAGGAGGCCTGGCAAAGGCGCCGCATCGGGCCCCAGCGGAGCAACCTTGGGGTGAGTGTTATTTCTTTTATCTTAAAATTAATAGTTTTTTCCCATTTTTATTCGAGCTGTTTTATTTCGATAAGTTAGAAATAATTAGAGAAAGCGAAATTTTATAATTTATTCTTATAAAGGTTTTTCCCGGGAAATAGATAATTATATTACAGTAAATTTAATTAAAAGACGAATTAGACGTGTGTAAAAATTATTTTTTGAAACATTGATTATTTTGAGCGTCTATTTAATGTGAATTTTTTATTTTTGTGTTACAGAATCATCGCAGCTACGTGGCAGAATAACTCCGCTCGTTGCGCATCGGTCGGTGAGTGACTTTTTTTTATAATGGGGTGATGAATCTGTGAATAGTTGTATATTTATGCATTATTATCTAATAATGCAGATAAATGCGACTTGTCACATATTCGTTGCCCTAAAATGGATAGACTAAATCAGACTAGGCTGAATAATAAATCCTAGAGTTCCATCATTTATTGATTTATTGTATATTTACGGGAAACTGCTTTCGCGTAACATATATGTATAACATTCCGATTTTATTCTAATCTTTTATAGTCTATCTATCTACTAGCTCTTGGCTTTGTATCAATAAATAAAACAAAATAAAATGACGTGAGATCCAGTAAATATTTTATCGCGAAGTAGAATAATTTTTTGTGTAGAAATATCTGAAAGTTGATAGTTTTTATATCTATTGTATTAAGATAATACATATTTCATATGTTGTATTAATCATAATTTTAAAAACATTTTGCAATAAAATAACAAGATATTTATATAAATATAAATGATATATGTGAAAATTCAGAAATACAAATGTAACATACGCGAGAATATGACAAATTCTTTATATTGATTACGATACTTATATTGCGTGAATATATTGCTTATAAAATTATCGTCTCTTTTGGATCTTACGTCATTCATTCTGAATGTCTCACTTCATATTTGAGGTGAGATCAAATAATGTTCGCGATTTATTTCGCGGTTCGGTTCGCGACTCAAATTATGCTCTAAAAATTGTTTGCCTCTTCGTTGATTTATTGATCGATTGATTTTTAAATTTTGGTTCTTCCGTGTTTCTGCATTATGATATTCAAATTCAGATATTCGCGATCGAGATATAATCGCGACGATTTGATTAAAACGCGATTAACATATTCTTTACATTCTTTGATATAACTCTTTCTTGCTTTGTATTATTTCGATATATTTCTTGATCGAAAAAGTTATTTACGCGTATTGTTGATAAATTAAATGCAAAATTAAGTTAAATTTAAATTCAATTAATATTTTATTAATGAACGTGATTATTTATCTTTTTCTTATATAATTAACGCGCTTTTGTTAACGATCGTAATCGATAATTCGTAACCGTATAATCTGCCGGCTCTGATAATCAGCCGGTATCGAAGGAGTATATCTCCTTCTCATTCTCTGGCTGAATGTACAGCCAGCATGGATTTGGCTGCATGGGAGTGACGTAAATAGGTAGGTCCAATCTGACCACAAAAAACTATAAACATTACACATTATATATGTAAGGTAAGGTCTGTATTGACCATAATGTAAATGTAAATCGCGATTAAGTGATTCCACTTTAACCAATACAATTAAGGGCCGGTTGTTCCAACCTGTTGGTAAACTAACTAATAGTTAAATCATATGTATATCTTTGTCTAATTGTTGTCTATATCGTTGTCTTTGTCTAAGAAAAACAAAGACATATATATGATTTAACTATTAGTTAGTTTACAAACAAGTTGGAACAACCAGCCCTAGGTACGATTAAGTACCCATGGTATCCGCGGTTTTACTTCTTATTTATGTATTAGTAAGTAAAAATACGGGTAGGTAGGAATCCGCGAAAATAGGTAGGCACAAATGAATAAAAATACGGGTAGGTAGGAAAATATACGAATGGAAATACGGGTGGGTAGGGACTAAACATAATAACTTAATATTTAAAAAATTAAAATCCCGCAAATTAAATGACACTTAATTAATAAAAAATAAAACTCCGCGATCGCGAAGTTAAACTTTATTTTTTTTAAATTGAATATTATTGAACTACTTAATAATTTACATAAATACTTAATAAATTGAAATACTAAAAATATGAAATGAATACTTGAATAATGATAAAATTGAATACTTAAATAATTGAAATACTTAATAAATTACAATTATGTATGCTGTCCATGTATTCTTAGTTACATATTAATGTAATTAAGAATACATGGACAGCATAATTTTATATTTGATGACTGAAAAGGGGGGCTAAAAATTGAATAAAATTTAAAATTAATTTTAAAAATAATTTTGCGAAGACTAATTTTAAGTTATTTAATTTTAAAATTAATTAATTTAAAATTTTTAGTCTCTGCAGAATTATTTTTTCTTGTAAAATTGTATACAGTTATAATATAAACTATGTAATGTAAAGTTTATGTAATACTATGTCCAGATAAATGCGTCATATTTACTTTTGTACAGTGATTACCGAATTATCTATATTTTAATATATATATTTATTGAATATCTATTCGAGATCCATTTATCTGGTCTTAGTAAGCTAAATTATCGCGTTAATGATGTAAATTACGAAACACGTATGATAATAAGAAGTTCATTAAATTAACTTTGATAAATATTTAATTTTGAAATTCGTATTGTTAGTTTCAAAATTGAGATTTTATTTTGAGTACCTAAAAGTCATTAATAATAATTTACAATTTAAAATTTGGTGTTTAGAATTATCGTCAATTTTTCATAGCTTTACTTGGTTCATTAAATAATAAATATTTATTAAATAAAATAGTAAATACTCAAACTTTGGCTAATGGTCAGGTATTAACTTCTTGTGACATAAGTAAGACAGATACACCATATATAAAATAAAATACCATTTTAGCTATCACATTTGCTTTATCAATGAAATGTTACTAAAAGTCTCGAGTACGGTTTTGTAATTATTAAGTAGAACTTCAGGATAATTATGGACTTATGAAATTATTGTCCCTTTGGATCTCACGTCATTCATTTTGAATGTCTCACTTAATATTTGAGGTGAGATCAAATAATGTTCGCGATTTATTTCGCGGTTCGATTCGCGGTTTGGTTCGCGACTCAAATTATGCTATAAAAATTGTTTGCCTCTTCGTTGATTTATTGATTGATTGATTTTTAAATTTTGGTTCTTCCGTGTTTCTGCATTATGATATTCAAATTCAGATATTCGCGATCGAGATATAATCGCGACGATTTGATTAAAAAACGCGGTTAACATTCTTTGATATAACTCTTTGTTTATCACAATAATTTCACTTACACTTCACTTTATACTTTCTAATCATTAGATCGATTATTTTGGATAAACTTCATTGCAAATTGAACATAAAATTATACGACTATTAATCTTTGATTCGTTTATCAGTTAAACTTGAATCAAGCATGCTCATTATTGCGATGTTACTGATGATTAGGATGGGCAATATCAAAGTTCATAATTATCCTGAAGTTCTACTTAATAATGTAAGATTTTCAAATAGAGATAGGCATGGGTCGGTTGGATAGCGTTAGCACGAAAATAAATAAGCAGGTCCAAAAGGTTAAATGGAGTAGGGGAAAGTCTTCACGCGTTTCGAAGGAAGGCACGGACTTGAGTCGCTGAGTGAGAAGTACCTAGCCTAATTTGAAGAGAGAGGATCATAGGTGCGTGCGATATATATTTATAAAGAGAATACATTTGTTAAATAAAGAACGGTGATTCGAATCACAAACATTTCATTGATAAAGCAAATTGGAAAGGAGCCCAGTTTGCCCCGCACAAGAGACCTATCTTGCACGGAGGGCGCAGCTTTCGGAAAAAACTTTCCATGGCTCTAGTGGACTCGAACCTGGTTCCTCAGATTACGAGTCTGGCGCTCTACCACTAGACCACACTGCCGCCCCTCGGGTGGCACTCAAGTCTGCAGACCAGGTAACGTGTTGGGTCATTGTGATAGCTAGAATGGTATTTTATTTTATATATGGTGTATCTGTCTTACATATATCACGTATGTGTTTCTTGTAAACATGACGGAAGGAAAATGGAAAGGTACGTTTCTTATCATGGTAGCATATTATCATAAACTTGATGTAAGGTTAAAGTCGGGAGATAAAACTGCAAACGAGTATCCATTATAAAATGGCTGTATTTAGGGGCAACTCGATACATGTATTGCATTTCACCAGTACACAGTGTTCACCACTTTTTATGACGTGTTGTAATATTATAGTACATAATGTTACAGTAACATGGTCGCGTACGTTTAACATCACATAACATACACACACACACACACACAAACACATATACACAACAGGTATACAGTACTCTTTTCTGAATCCCTGTCCTCTCTGACTTTTCTTCACTCTGGGACGAAACGCGAGTAGAGTATTCACTTGAAAAGTCGCAGTTAACAAATAGTTTAAGAAAATAATTGAGTAATATTTTAGGTAAAAATGATAAAACGGATTTGTTTGCACTATTCTACTCCTGTTTCACGCCATTTCACGCTTCTTTAAATTTCAATTTTAATTATATTAAAATATCGCTATTGCATCATTTCCTATAACATTATCCTTTGATTATTCATACATTTTTTTTTAAATGACAGCTGCAATAGCCAGTCTTTACAGCTTAACTATTTTAATTCGTACTATAGTATTGAATTTTTATTAAATTTTGATTATTGAGCCAAAGCTATCTCGGAAGATATTGTATTTGTGTATTTGTTATAATATGACATCTTATTATTCACTGTTAATTTACTGTCGCAGAATATTTTTACGAATTTCCTTATTAATGACTAAATTATTGCGATAAAGCCAATTAAGCGTGAAAACAATTATAGGATACTTTTTATGCGAGATCTCATCACATATATACACATGTTAAATGCACTCAATTGCATACGGTAAATCATATCTATCATTTTGTACGAATAGACCTTTATTTATCCTTGATAAGTAATAAATTGATTCTCAAACATGTAACATTGGAAAGCGAAGCATGTAATCGAAAATGTTTTTTGAACAAGATAAATTCAATGAGAGTGAAAAATGAAATGACTATATTATACCAAAGAGCTGCAGTTATTCAAAACATAACTGCTTAAATGTTAAACGCACAAACGCTTTGAATAATTACACCAAACTCGCAACAACAACACGGATACAAACCATTTGGGAAAGTCGCTCACGATCTACGGAAAACATGTCGTATAACTTGCGGAGTAATTCCAGTAACGCACAACAGCATTAAGTGGTACATACAAAACAAATGATAACAACAAACGTATTTTTCCTTTGCCAAATATGCTCGTACACGCATTAAGTCTTACGTCGTAAAAAGTCGCGTTTAGGCCTGCTTGTCGCTTGAGAACACGTTTCACCATAACGCAATAATAACTATTTAGATATAATTCACTCTAGAAAAATAACGTCATGGATATTCCTCGTCGCGGATATTCGTCATTACAAACGTTTCATCTCTCGTATCCTTCTTTGTTTTTCTTTCAGGTAAAAATATAAATATATTTCGTTCTCTCTCACAGCGCGATATAGCTCCCCATGTAGATCCATTTATTGTTTTCTTTTTTTCACCCTATCTTCTTAATACGCCCCGAAGATTATACTATAATCTTCGATCGCCTCGCTTCAACCTCGCTTTTAATTCGCTTCGTGCGTTGCTTTGCATAGTGTCCCTCAGGACATGATTTGATCTTTAATAGAAAAAAATCGCAACTGTAGAATTATCATTTTTTTTTATCTATAACGAATAATCGATCGAATGATTAGAAAGTGTAAAGTGAAGTGTAAGTGAAATTATTGTGATAAACAATTTCACTTCAGCTTCTTCTCAGATGTATCGTCGAAGATAATTTAATAGTGTGATTAATTGTGTTAATATTAAATTATTTAAAACATTATTCTATACTTTTTTATTTTCTTAATTGCGATTTCTGGGAGAATAATTAGCGGTTGAGATTTTCTTCTACTGAAGATACGATATCTCGATTGTGCAAGAGACCAGGATTCCCCTGTCGGACATTTTCTCACTAGACTGAAATATAGAAATACACGCACATACTTGTTCGATAACATGGCTTGTACTCCCCATAACGTTTAACAAAAAGTTAATGAAAGACATTTCCTTATTACAACTAGTTTGAACATCGTCGTGTCTCGGCCGCGGTGTTGTGTGGTACATTACACGATTATTGCCTGCTCTCGCGATTTTATCTGATTTTTATCTCGCGTGGCATTTAGGCGCAAAGAAGTTTCACCACGCGACTTGAAAAAGAACAGGGTCGATGACAAAAGACAATCATAAAGAACGCGCGGAGCTCGTCTCCGCGTTATTCTCTCCGTCGTTACTGGCTGAAATTAAACGTAATGAACTGCTTCACTGCCTTGAATCCACGCGAAAAAGCCTCTCGAAAGTAATCGGCACAAGCGGAGAAACTAGAATGACGCAACTTCTCAAACGACGCCCAAAAGATACAACGTTTAAAAACGGTTGCATGCCAAGCACACGATTTCCCACAATTGCCTACAATCACATCCTATAAATCGTTTCGTAAGAAAGCGGTGTAATCGGACCGGTATAATACGATAAAATCGCAGATCCTTAATGAACGGAAGATCGTGTCACTTAGTAGCGACAGCTCTCGCAATTGTTACAACCTAGTTACACTTACTTAACAATTATCATTTAATTATTCGTACAGCTAAGGTAATCAGGTTCTTTCACGCGTATCTATTTAACGTATATGTAATTTGATTATTTATGTGTTTGCGGTATTTCAACGTGTGTTTGTTACTAAGCTAGCTGATATTACATTCCCTTGCTTGCTTGCTTGCTTGCTTGCTTGCGTTGCTTAGGCGAACTTCGAACATCCTCCGAAGTGATTTAGGTGCCTCGAAGTCGCTCGTTTTACAGGCTGCGCTTGAAATATCGATATCGACTCGAAATCGGGATGAGTGTTCCAAAAGATCGCGAAGCACCGTTAAAGTGAGTGAATCAAACACGTGGGCTTGGTTAATGGGTATCGGGAAATAACAGTCCCGTACTGCTCCGTCTTGTGGACACGTCTTCGTAAAGAGATGAAAATATATTTGCACAGTGCGCGATTGTACCTAAATTGTACATAAATTTCCGAGGAAATATATATATCGGTTTCAAATGGAGTTACGCTTAAGGGAAAATGTGAAACGTCTTTACTTTAAATCATTTACACCAGCGCGTTTTCATTTCCTCTTATCTTTATATAAATTTTTTTTAGTTTAATAACAGTACGTAAATGTAAATAATGTTTAATATTTATAACTTTTAATAATTCTCTCATCTTTAAATCATTTAAATAGTTTGGTTTTTTTTTATTAAGCGTTGTACTTTTATTTCCAAACGAAGAAAGTCGATGGTATATATTTTGCGAAAACTTGTCCCTTAAACTAGTCCTATATTTTGTAACAGTAATAAAAGTAACGCGATAGAGTTATTAACGAAATGATTCGTTCTGCTAGTCGATGCCGCTACGATCGCCAAGATGAGACATGAAACTTCGTTCGAACATCGCGCAAGGTATTCATGCGAGATATTGTAAGGAAATCTCATTGATTTCCACAATTTATATAATCTCCGTTTATAATTGCAACGGTTAGTTTATCGAGCTCTCTACTCAAATGGCTGGTTTGCGAGCAGCGATCGACGATAAAAGCAGAATGCAACGGAGAAGAGTCTCGATTAAATATATGTCAAAAGGAAGACTCACGTTCCTTTACTTCTGGAGGGCAACGTTAAAACGTACAGGGTGTCCTAAGGAATATAATGAAAATATACGCGTACTCTCCTCTGCACTCGAGATTTGCATATACAATGAAAATTTCTATTTTCAACACAAGCGTGTATTTCCAAGACATCCTGTACGTAGATAATTAACGGCAGGTCTGCGAGCGGCCAAGAACATTCGTTAGTTCCTGAGCTTCCAGCTCGCAAAACAATTTGTTAGAGAATATGTAACTTGTATATGCATATACGTATGTGTATATATATATATATATATATATATATATATATATAGTAATATAATACATTGAAACGTGGGTAGGGTGTCTGAAGCATCTTGCACTCTTTCTGTACGAGATCATGCGATAAATAGTATGTTATTCATTATTGGAAATTCCATTAAATTGCACAGTCATTTAATTATTAAATACTTGGGTAATTAAGAGCCGTAGATAAAAAAATCTGCCCAATTATAAAAATTAAAGAAAAAATTCCATTACTCTTTTCCCTAGCTTTTTCAAATTATTTTAATTTATTTTCTAATTTATTATGATCTGTTTATTCGCGATAACTGCGGCAGAAAGAAAGCGCACGACTTTCAATACACCCTGTAAAAAATGTTAATACAATGCAGTGCAATGCAATGCATCGCAACGCAATGTCATATGATTCGTATTACGCTGCACAGCAGGAATTTGGCGTAAAGTGTAATCTATAAAAATATCTCTCCTCTGGAGCAAATGATAGTATAATAATAAATATCTCGAGGTTCTTCGAGAAATCGATTCTCGCGTCGAACAGAAATGTAATAATCACAGAGGGGAGGGAGGGAAGGGAGAAAATTCTTCACTTCGAGCAAAGAACGTTGAACTCCTGACTCTTTGAGGGATGATAGGAACAATTTGTGTATCACGTAACAATAACTATCAGATTTATGTAACTGGTGATACAATATGGATATTATTATCAGTTTCTTTATCGATAAATGCGATTCAAATGACGAAGATTGTAATATATAGCAATCGTCTGTCATAAATGTACCAAATGCTCATTGACTTTTGCCCCTCAAATAGTTAGGATAGTTATCATTTTTAACGAATATAAAGTGCGTTCAATATAATGCAAATGTAAAAAGCCTTACGCTGCGTTTTGACCGTACAGACACGATACTTGCATTTTTTTTGCGATAACATTTTCTTCTATCGTGTCGTCAGACGATCCATTCTTTTTATGCATATGGTGTAGAAACTCACTGCATGCTTACGTCAAACAATTCTTTTGTACTTACACTTTCGCGCGTCGCACTGTCACCGATACTACAAAAAATTAGGCAAAATAACATGGTGTACACGCGTTACAAAATTTCTCACAAAATTCAGTATAAGCAAATTCATATTTTCAGATCCTTAAAATTGTTTCGGAAACCTTGACACTTTGAAAGCAATTACCACGTATCGGAATTTTTGATTCCCAAGAATAACTTTAGTCGTATAAAAAAAATAGATTTTTAATTTGCGTTTAATCCGAGTATCACATTTGTTCGTGATTAGCAGAGTTCCGTGACAAAAATTTTAAAGTGAGATTTGATGAAAGAAAAGTATAGGTTTCATAAAAAGGATTTTTTACTATAAAATTTCACAAAAAAAGAAAGTTTGAACTACCAGAATTGTGAAGTTATCTTTAAGGATCAAAGCAACTCCAATCTATGGTCCTTACATTGCAATTAATAACTGCTGCTATTGGCCGTATTTATTCCGTGTTAACTTAAACTTTTTTCCTGCCAATTGCACACAACAAACGCGCGGATATCGTCATTCATACGATACGGTTAGCAATAATTTCCTTTAAAAGGGGGAGATGCGAACGGATGGTAGGAAATCTAAGTGGGTGATGTTGCGACGAACAAATAGCGACACGTGCCGTTGACGTGCAGTGGCTTATCTCATTGTCGGCGTTGTATAGGTATATAATTTCAAGATACTTAATGTCTGGAACGGACCTGCGTATATGTATCTGTTTCTTCGGTAATTCTTACCGAGGTTAAACCATTAGAGAGATATTGTCGTTCGGACGTTATACATTGCTATTTGTGACGTATTATCAAGCTGATGCTTTACTTTCTCCCTTATCTATCAGCGTGTCGCCGTTCGCCGTGCTGATTCGCTCAGGTACCTGAGCTTTCCAGGTCGCGGTGTTTCGAGTCGCCGGTGCTTTTGGTACCTCGCATTACGCATCGAACACGAGAGGACGAACGTTCGTTACGAGCGTCGGCGAATAGCGTAATCGATCATCTCGAACATCGATAGATCGAAAAGCATAATCAACGGTAGCGTTTATTGCGAAACGGTGCTATCCCAATGGAAAAAAAGACACTGCGCGGTGGGACATCTCGCTTCGAGATATGTAAGCGTTAAGAAAATATATTATTGTCAAAAACACGACTATCTCTTCGCTTGTATATTTCGCGTGTTGAAGCGCCTCTGTCTATGAACGTCGGTTACATAAGCACGTCTTTCCTTTCTCTCTTTTTCTCTCTCGCTTGGTACGGTTCATAAACTATGATGCACCATCGAGAAAAGACTGCCATAAGTTTAATAGTCCAAGCGATCGGAAATAGCGTTATAATTTGCTGAACTGATTAAAAAAATAGGTATTAATTAAGAATTACGAAAGTATAAGCATGAAAGTTGAATTTTCATTGCCTCTAACTTATTGAAACTTTTTTTACAACTTAATTTAATGCATTTAAGTCCAAAAATGAGTATTTTCATCACGTTATGGCAGTATTCTATCGGAGACGCGACGTGAACAATTTATCCTGAAAATAATGTAAGTCAAATTCTGAAGATTTAAAGACAGGTACATTACATCGACTTCGGTCATTGTTCGTCAAGCGTACATCTCTTGTGAATTGATCATGCTTCAAAATTTGATGTAAATTATCTTCACAGTAAAACCGCTCACGTGTCTGGTTGTTCGAGAAATCAACGGCTCTATTAAAGATCACAGCTTTCGCCTGCGAAAGTAATATACGTTTGCGTTAATCATACGTCACGCGTCATATGGTACAGGTAATCGTATCTATCAAATCATCAAGGTCCCTCGTATTCTCGACAACCTGAACTCCCATCGCTGTTGTGGCACTCTTTCAAAACGAACGTGCATTCGCACCTTGGTAACATGGTAGGCTCGTCGTCAAATGTAACGTAATCGTCGATCGATCAGATTAGAGAGCAACAGAATTTATTGTCTGCCTCTATGTACCCGCAATCACCGTTTCGTCCGACGAGCGCTCCAGGCCGCAATCGTCTTCCATGTTTCGCTCGTGTTTGGAAAGAAAAGTGATCGAGTTGCCCGGATCTCGAAACACGCGCGTTTCACCCGGAGTCTCTTCACTTCGGAAAAAAAATCATTCATCCTTTCTCTCTTTCTTTCTCCCATTTTATCTTTTAGCAGTTTCAGCGCACGTGCGTACAGTCAATCGGCATAAAATTCTAAAATAATTTTACGATATTAAAGTTTTTAAATAGTTTGCACAGTTTGAACAAATCTAAATAAAAAAACAAAAAATGTGAAATGCATTAATATGCGAGGCAAGAAAACATGTACCTACGTTTAAATGAAAAAAAGAATATTTCAATTGTATGCCTGAACTATTCCTTATTTATATTTTAATTCTGCAATAACAATTTGTTTGCATATTTAATCAATGTTATTTAACAATAACGGTAGTATTTGGATATAAGTAGAAATTTGAAATAATCATTCTGATATCTTTTCCTAAAAAATTGTTACCTTAAATTTTCATTTAGTGGTGTTTCGTACTTTTATTCTTGTAAAAACCGATAAGAGAAATTGTAATCATTATATGGAAAAATTCCACTATAGCTTATCTTACTTTATCAGTTTTGCCTATTAATTAAAAATGCCTTTTTAATTAATAATACGATACGATACGGTCATCAATTTGTAAATGCTTTTTGTCGAAAATCTAATCTTTTATAAGGATTCACAAATGATCGGTATGTTTAAGCCGACTAATATGCAAAAGAATCATGACATACAAATATGAACGAGTAATAAAGATTCAATAAAACAATGGAACATCACGCGCACAAAATGGAATAGAATTACTCCGATTGATAGTACGCGACAGATGCGCTCGTGCGTTATTATCACTTCAATTCTCTCGTCTCTCTCGCGCTACGAATCGCGCGTTTTCAATTTTCCGTTTCGTGCCGGGGCGGACTACGCGCGCGTGCATGCGTGCGTGCATGCGTGCGTGCGTGTGGGCGTGTATGTGTGTGGAGCGCGGGCGGCAGAGAGGACATATATATATATACATACAATGTATTAAATATATGTATATATATGACTATCTACAATGTATTTCACGTATGTTTCTTTTCTTTCTCGTGGTAGCAACATCATCATATGTATAGTATATAATAATTCACGTGTTACAGCTCCGCCGTTTATACTTGCGACCGCCTTTTTTTTTATCTGTCACTATGAATCGCTAGGTACTACCTATGGGTCTATTTCGCGTGCTAACGCGCAGGGCTTTTTTTATATAACACGTCTAAAGGTACATACATACCACATAATCCGCACGTAGCTTATACGCTCCTGAATCCGACGATGCGGCGAATAACACTTGATTGTGCGACAGCGGAAACACGTCGTGCCACATTTTTCATCTTCTGAGAGATCGCAACGTACAACCCCTCCGTGTTTACGAACGAAGGGGTGCTCGCGTTAATCACCCTGGTTGAATTGTTCTCGCGTAAGAACTGTCCTTTTTCTTTTTATCTTTCCTAAAAGCCACTGCCACATACCTAATGACCATAGGCACCTGTTAATTATCACAATGGGCAACTATAGTCATTGGGTATGTAACGAGGGATTGTCAATGGTCGCAGCATTGCTTCCGTCCAAGACTTCATCAACGAACCCGCGCATGAACAATCCCGTTTAGGTCGTTAGATTATTCTTTCGGTAACTAAAGAATGAACACCATACGAACGTCTTTCCAAATCTCGTACGCTTAGAGTAGCAAACGCTCCGCTTGAATTGTTCCCATAGGAATAACGCGATAACTCGAACGTTTTAGACTGTCGGCTTTCGAAGCACCTTTTCAACCAGGGCAGTCGTCCACTCAACGGTGATCGATTACGGAAACGCGGCACCACGATTATCGGTCAATTCACGCTACGTGCGTAAGCGCTAGGGTCGATCACTCTTCAGCGTGTCGTCGGCGTGCCCGCTATAAAGTTACTAACAATCGAGGAGGTGATGGCGATGAGAGGGCGACGGCAAGGACGGGAGACGTGTGTATTTGTGTGTCACTACGTTTGCGCGCGTTCTGCGTGTATTACAAGCGGTAAAAACACTCGAAGTACGGTACCTTTCGTACGCGTCGCGTTTTAAGGAAACAAGCGACGCAAAAGGAATATCGTATTATAATAATATAATAACATATGTATATATGTATATATATATATAATATATATATATATATATTACGTAAACATGTCGTGTATACTGTTATATATTTCAGGACTTTCTCGCGGGGGGCGCTTAAAAGGGCGTGGAAAGCTAGGTAACTTTTAAATTCTCCGCTCCGTAAAATTACCGAAGGGGAGATAAATATTAAGGGTACGTAAAAGTCTAAACGAAGCTCGGTTGATTGTTCTGGGTCGCGCCTCCCTCCCCCGTCGTTTGGACATACTCTCTTTATTATACCGTACGTTACGTTACCGTTATACCTAAAAATTTCAAGTACTCGTCTAAGATTAGTCCGAAGGAGCGCGAGGTGTATCTGCGTATATAATGCGTGTACGTATGTGCAAAAAATTCGCGGAAGAAAGTCTCTCCTCTCAGTTTTCCGGCCGTAAAGCCGAAGCTTCACCATTCGGCGGCGGAAGCCGCGCGTCCCGCTCGAAGTCAAAGACTTCCGATGCCTCCCCAATTCTCTACCTGCGCTACTTACGCGCGAAACCTTCGACACATCGCTCATGAAGCCTTAACTATATAGAGTAAAATTGGTATGTGTTCGTGCGATCGAAATCGCGTGATTCTCTTCCGCGATCTCACTGTTGTTGTACATGCCGCGGTCGATCGGTCGTCGATGAGCTCTTGATTTTTCCGTCGACGGTCTTGAATGCGGTAGTTTCATGGGGCATGAAACGACTTCTCGTTACGATCCTACGAAGTTGAGGAACTTGGATCCATTATCGGATAGCGGATCCATTTTATTTCTTCTCCATCGAGAGTCCTCTGTTACGTCAAGTATCTCCGAACTAATTTTTCGACAATAGGATCGACACAAAATCTGAAACACAATTGGTCCTGTTTAGCATAATTCAGTGTACAATTTAATAATTTGTGATAATAACTATATACATATGTTATATTTCTTAAACCCGAGTATCAGGTTTATGAGGTTTATATAAGAAATATAATAAAATCTAATAAATATAATAAAATTCACGGGCATCTTATTACGCACGTAATTGTTAATTGCAAAGCTCGCGATAAACATTCGCCGTAGATTTCATATTAGGTCTAAACATATAGGAAGGAAAACACGTTACCTTCGTAGTTGACCATTCCGTCGCCATCTAAATCCGCCTCCTTAATCATATCGTCGACCTCCTCTTCGGATAGCTTCTCACCGAGATTCGTCATTACGTGTCGCAGCTCCTTCGAGGATATTAAGCCGTCGTTGTTCTTATCGAACACTCTGAAAGGGAAACGAGCAAAGTGCTAAATTGCCAGGCTTATCTACGTCTTAAAAACACTATTGTCCCCGGGCGAAAGTTGCCTCGGGGCGTTCTTTCAATGCAATTGTCCCATGGGCAATTAGGTACTCGGAGTTCTTATACAGCGAAGAGCTTATTACCGGAACGCCTCGCGAAGTTCGTCCTCCCCGTCGGCGTTCTTCATCTTCTTCGACATCATCTGCAGGAACTCGTTAAACTCGATGGTACCGTTTCCATCTTGATCCACTTCATTCACCATATCGCGCAGTTCCGTCTCTGAAAGAGACGTATTGCCGCTCGCTTTATACATCGCTGTTCCGGACACTCGCAAGATACATCCCGGATGCATTCGTCATTCACGAAGAGCAAATTACTCACCCGATGGTCTTTGACCGAGAGACCGCATAACGACTCCTAATTCCGCCATCGTAATCGTGCCATCTTCGTCCTTGTCGAAGAGCATGAATGCCTCTTTGAATTCTGAAATAACAGAGTTTCTCGTCGTTATCGTGCCGATCATTACCGTACTCGAGACAAATAGCTATTGTTCGATGCACTTGAAACGATTTCTCGAGTGTCTTATTATGCACTGATTAATTGTTAATTGCAAAGCTCGATGGAAACGTGTACTATACACGTGCACACAGTGCTTTGTTTTACTTTTATTTGTTAAATTGATAGTTTCTATTGATTAACCCCACTCTAGACTAATCTATTATTCGTGTCAGAGAGAGATTTCATGACAGAATTCTATAATTTATATGCCACGTGCATTTAAATGTATGTATTTTAATATATATTTTTTATATCTCTCTCTGTGTATTCTGATTTTTCAAATGTTTTGTATAACAGGTCACGTAAAGTTGTAAGTAGAATTATGTTCTAAATTGTAATGCAAGTTACAGTTCGTCTAAAGTGGGCTTTACGTATTTGAATCGCTAATTTTAAACTTTTAAGTTGGTGTAACTTGTTTTACATACAACTTTTTACGCAAGAAATTTCTTAATATCTTAATTATTTGATAATTAAAAAAAATTATATATCCGCTATATATATATATATATATATAGCTAGTAATTGATATCCACGAAGGTTTCCTTTTCTATCTCGCTTCTGTCCAGTATTATTATGAAGGACATAACGATGATGAACGAATGAAGGACATAAAGATATAACTAGAAGTCTACAAATATTGCAGCAAGTTGGATCGTGAGTTTAATATAATCAATATCATTGCGTGTCAACGACGATGTCATTAGAAATAATGAGCCATCCGCGTAGTAAAAGTTACGCATCAATTATTTATGTTTGGCGAGTTTATTCGCTTAGATCATCTAGTAAAACAGCTTTTATTCGGTATCTTTTGAATCTACCATGTTCTGTCTTTTAAATTATTTCTAACACTCTTACTTTAACTGACTCAGCATCGAGATATTAGGTAAACAGGAAAAACTGCTGCCAACTGGCACGCACATATGCCACATAACAATCAATTTTATGTCTTCCATGCATGTCTAACGACGCTATTCAAAATGTCACTCTTACATGAACAAAATGAATAAGATAACACAATAATTTGTACAAATAAAAAGACATTAATTACTAAAAATATTGTTAATAATACAAAGTATTTTATCGTATAACATAAAATATTAGAAGTAAATTTCAGAAATGTACGAATTTTTAATTAGGTTGTGAAAATTAATTATTGCTGATTTATCAATTATTATTAATCTATCTTATAAATTACTGAGTTATCTACAATCGTCAACTCACCTGCTACCTGATCTTCTGTGAGTCCATATTCGGACTGAAACAGAGAAAAGGACAAATGCCCTATCATTTCGTATGCATGACGCAATTTTGTCTTGCATCTATGTGAATCATGTTTTCATATTACATATGAATGTATGTAAGTACTAAGCGGTGTCTAAAGATATTGCCTCATTATGGGCGAACGACCTTGCTCTAACTATTACTCTCCTATGATCTGTTCTCGTATGATACAGAAGATACTGAAGAAATTTTGGCGAGATGCCCGACGCTAGAAACTCCGACGCGAAGGGAGGTCGTGAAATGAATTATTAATAATAACGTGTCGCAACGTGATAGCGAGTCTGGCGCGACAAAATGACGCAACTGACTGCTCGAATGCATTTTATTTGCGTTCACGTTTTCTCCGAATAAAAATTTCCTTTTTAATTTCCACACGTCTCGCGCACACACACGTTTCAGGCTGTTGCCATCCAGAAATTTGTATTCTTACTTACACTCAACTGTCTAATTTGACCGTCTATCGTGCTGGTCAATCTACGCAGCTGACCATACGCGTGCGTGTATTTCTTCTCTGTATCCGTCATGATCGAGTGTCACACCGAGGAACGCGTGCCGGAAGTGTCCATTAACGAGATTATGCGAAACGTTAGCTGCCGGATTCCACGACTACGTTTGTCTCGTCGCAATTACCGTCGTGTCGCCATCGAGACCGACATTTCGATTCCATTGCAATCGCGTCATACGCGACATTTCCACCGATGCATAAAGAAACAGGAGAAAGAAACGTAAACCGTAAAACGTAATTCGATGAAGTCGGATGAAGTTGAGAGAACGATTCGTTTCTCTTTCTTGTCACTTCCCTCTTCAACTTCCGCGGTCGCACACGCACCGTTACTTCACGCACGCCTCGAAGACGAGAAAAACGCACTTGCCGGCGCGACTTCCGAACATCCGGTACCGAGCGCGATGAGCGCAGATGTCCGCACGATGACAAAGACGTGTGAGTTTGGAACTTTGGCAACCTTAGTCTGTTTTTAACTACCAGGTCCCCTCTTCGGTTAGACGCTTAGATGACTACTCCCTTCCCCGCTTCTGACGTTTCATGAACAGATATTTTGCTCATTATATCATTTTGCGCGTTAACGAGTATAAGGATAAACTTCCGGTAATCATATCGTCTTTGATCAAAATACTTTTAATGATTTCAAGTGCATTTTTCTCGCATTTTGAAAGACCAATTCGTATTCTTGGTGTTTATCTGTATGCAGGCATTCGGACATAATAAACCGATCTAGCATGATTAACGATAGCATTAATAACATGATATTAATAGCGTAATATTAATAAAGTAGAATAATAATATTGACAAAGAGAAAAATACAACGCTGTTTGAAGATATTATATATTTAATTTTCTCATCGGTAAAAATTTATTCGCTTGAAATCACTTTGAATATTTTCATTGAAGAATTTATATCAATAAACCGGGAATAATTTTAACGAATATAAATTAAACCTTTTGTATGAGAATTCATTTTTATCTTCCGATAAAAATTATACTTGATAATATAATTTATTAAAAATAGTAATTAAATCATGTGATAAGAGTATGAAAATTTTTTTTTCAATAAATGGATATTTCTACGGTTATACATGATAAGAGAATTATGCGAAATAATTATAAACAAAGTGGACATATAAAATAGTAGTCATAATACAAGTTTATAATGAATACAGAATACTTATATGCTAGAGTTGCACACACATCATGCACACGCAATTTGCATGAAGATCAAATATTAGATCTATTTGAAGTTGTCAACAGACTTATCGAAATGTAATCCCAAAATAGAGCAATACGATCGAGAAGCTGTCGTTAATTATGCCAATCTAATTAAATGACAGCACGGCGTTATTTTCCTTCGGCGTATCTTGACAACATACGCGGCGTACATTAGCCGAACATGAGGAACTTATCGATCGCTTATCGCGTATTCAACTGGGTCAGATCATGCCATATTTATTGCCGATGTGCACGCATTACGTAAAGCGCACGCTAAGTTGACAAAGGCGACTCGTGACGCGATTCGATTCGTCGCCGACAACTTCGCTCTCTCGCTTCTACGAACAGAAATAATTAGGTGGCCTACTCACGCAAATCGTCTGGATAGATCGCGCTAACGATTTTAACGGCATGGGCAGGCTGAATAATTGATCGAAATTATCTACTCGCGCACGGCATAATGGTTTTCAGCCTACTTTAACGTTCACAAGCTGTCCGAAAGACATTAAACTCAATTCTTATCAAATCGGAGGTAATCTTTAAGAAATCTCATTTGTTAAGCGTGAAATAATTAAAGTTTGATGATATGGATAATCAAGCTACATGCTAAAATTTTGAAAACGTATAATGTGATTTGAGAAAAAATACAATTTTTGTTATTTAATCACATAAGTTTAATTTACGAAAAAATCTTTTATTTCTGATCGTTTGTCAAAAAATATCAATATTTTATTCAAGATAGAATTTAAAGCGGTTAAAGAATCCGTCATCGAAATTAAGATCGGGATTTTATGAAATAATCTTGTATAGTCATTTATGAAAATATATTTACGCCATACTAATGATGTCTTTACACTAGGACAAAATAAAACTATCGAAAGAAATTCGCGTGGATGTGGATGTCAAAGTGGATAGCGATTTCAGGCGAGACGTCTCGATCTTGAACGTGTGAGATGAAATTTGTGACATATTACACCACTCACCAAGTTAATAGTAACGATGAGATCATATTGCTGCCGTTGTCCCTTCTTCTTGTTTTTGCCGGTTTTGACGGAGGCCGCCTTGGGTGTCACTTTCACTTGGCCTTTCTGAGCTGACGGTTTTTGGGTCGGTTTCGCCGCGCCCTTAGCACCCGGCGCGACCTTCTGACCAGCCGTCGGCGCTTTCTGACCGGAAGCACCTTTTTGGTTTACATGACCCACGCCATCCGCCGGTTTGTTGCGTGCCTGTAGTCCAAGAGACAGAATATCCGTTAATTGTTAGGTATGAGGGATTTTATTGGAGGTAATCGAGTCAGACGGATGTGTTGTAGGTTGGAGTATACATATATTATTATCGGAATAAAGCACGACGTCGAAGTTTTCTTCTCTTTGTACTTTTTCCTGTTTGCTACGTTTATAAATTTTGCAAGTAGATTGACGAATTGACGAAAACTGTAGTATTTTGTAAAGTTTACGATTATAGTAAGTTCTCTTCTTTATTATAGACTTTTGAAAGTTACCATGAAAGTTATAACTGTATGTTTCAGCATGTAACTTCCATATCTTTTAAATATTTCTAAAGCACATCGCAATATCGAATTACCAAGATATAATATCTAAATCTCGCTATATTGTATTTTACGTTTATCGTATTTTATGTTTATTGCCATTATGGTTAATGCCATCGTTTCAGCTTACCTGTAATCGTCGCGTTGACTTGCTGTATCAAAACCGATTCAATATTTTTGCGAGAGTTATTTTATGTCGGCCCGTTTATATCTTGTGGGCGGAAATTTATATACTACCCGAAAAGTGAGAATAAATTCCGCGAATAGAACAGCAAATCTGTGCGACAGGGAGTACGTTGACTTTTTCGTCAATAACTTGGAAGAAAATAATTCGTTTCGGGATTGAATCGTACGACGAATGTTTAGGACCTAAAAATAACCTCCTCAATTAATAATTGAACGAAGAGACTGGGTGCTTCGCGTGGGCGAGAATGCCGACAAGATAATTATAGATTATCTCACTATCTAATGCGATCTTGACAGAGTCTACGATCTATGTGATGTACCCGGATTGCATTGCGAAAGTGTCACGTAATTCATGATGATTTCTCAAGCTTACGACAATACTACGGAATTCCTACTTTTATGTTCTACGTTACTGAGATCCTCGATACTTACACTTTATATAGGTATTTGTCGATTATCCATAGACGGCTCCCAATTTCAAATAATTTCAACATATTAGAGAATATAAATTCATGCTTTGAAAATCTTTTTTCTTCTATATATATTAAAAATTCTTGGAATTAAATATCATAACGTCTTGAATTAAATACTAAATTTATTATCATAGTGAAAATTTCTACTAGAAAAAGGCATTTTTTGCATCATAAATTAATTCTAGATTTAAGTAACTATTCTAAATTTATGTCTATGCTATATAAGTATATAACAACGTAAATATAAAAATAACTACATAATATCACGATGAATCGAGTTAGAACTAATAATAGCATTCCTTATGAATGAAACAGTGATCTAATGTAGCACTAATGTAGCGACCTAGCGACCGTGAAGCAAAGTATATTCTTGAAAAAGCGGATTAAAGTCTTCAAAAATAAAATAAAATAAATTGCGTGCGGAATGTTTCATTCCAATGTATTAATAATTTGTGCTAAATTTTTAGTTTTATTAAGATCATTTTAATTGACGTACTGAGCGATATTCTGTACCTTATTAATAAGCAAAGCCCCGAGCCAAGATTAGGTTTATATTTAACTTTCTTATACTTGAGTTTATTTTAACTTGTCAATTCTCAAAGTCACATTTCCCTTCTGAAATATACCGAAAATGTTCTCCAAATACTCGTATGAGCTGTCTTACATTTTTTATTACAATTTTTTGTGTAAAAAATGTCAGTTCACCTTTCCTCAGTTTTATCCTATATCAATACAGAGTATTACAGCAATTAGCGCACGCTGCAATTTTCATTTTAATCATACAAGTGTTAACACAGTACACAGAATATCGCTACAGAGCCCTCCTCCGTCCCCTTACTCTGATAACAACCTGTAATAACCAGGGTCGCGGTTGTCGCGAGAGATTCGTACGAAAACATGGAAAATGGTCGGCACATCGATCGGTCCGGGCATACGTTGAGCGCGATCGTTCGTTGCGCATGCGACACCACGAACGGATCGATCGCATGGCTGTGTATCAAAAGTGTATCAAAACAAATGCGGGAGCGCATCGTTTGATAGGACACCCGTATGTTTATCGCACGCAGCCTGGAATCGAGAGAACCGTATCGAGGAAGATTGTTAATGCGAATCGCGCTACGCGATTATGGGACTCGCGTGTACTTACGGCCGTCACGAGACGGCCCGTTCAGAGCTGCTTGTGTTCGCGTACATTGTAATTCTCGTGGTAGCACCTTTCTTGTCTATCCGCCCATTTCCACCGAGGCGCAAGCGCGCGTTTCGGAAAATTAAACTGTAACTCGGTCAGATCTGGAGGTATCAATGCACGGCCTTGCACGACTCCAGTATATTTCATATGAGTTTCTATTCTGACAAAATGAATACGGCGTTCGCTAGGTCGTTTGTTGAAACTGAAATTATACTGAGATCATCAGGTTTCTATAAAATTTCTATAAAAATGTCTAAATATAAATGTTTTTATAACTGTATAAGCAGACAAGTTAGTAACACCTATATTTTATTTCGAGAAATTTTGTACAAGTTTTCTTTCTATTAGGAACCATATAGCTATCATGGAAGTTATGTCATTGTATGTTTTAATTGTATGTAACACTCTTTTTTTTAAACGTTTCCTAAAATATGACACGATCGTATCGCCAAGATAATCGATTGTATCGCCATCGAAATCTCTATATATTTTTATTATTGTCATGGTTAATACTATCCTCTCAAATTATTTATAATCATCGCGTTGATCCGCTGTCGTTTACCTAATTGATGTGCGGTAGATATCCAATGCTGGATTGACAATTCTGAAAACAGGGTTAAGACCAGCGTCTTGAAACTTGTTAATCTCCTTTCGCTACAAGTTGTGCATATCTCGTAATTCCCGTGCAACCACACGATGCTCCCGACGTATACATGCATTTATCTTCTTAATCGAAAACGCCAATATACTTGTTACAACTTGCGTCAAGTGGCAGTCGACTCGCTGGAGTTCAAGACTACTCGATGTCTCTCGTATCCGTTGCCGTGTTGTTTGCAAAGCTCTCGTTTTTTCGCTATTGCAGAGGCAAGAGCTCGCCGTAGGTAGCCTCGCTCCCGGGAGGAAAATTAATAACGATCGCTAATGGGCGCACACGAAAGTTCGTCGGCGGCGGGCGGGGTGTAGAGGCGGATGACTTACTTTCATCCGGTCGATTAGATCGGATGGCGCGTGCATCGTGTCCATTTATCGTCTGTACGCCAGTGCATAGTGTGTCATAGTAACACAGTTACGTATGTATGTACGTTGAGTAGCGACCGCGGAAATGCGGATTTAGGTCGCTAACTGCGGGCGTTTTACATTACGGAATAGTGCGACTAAAGGGGCCGCTGATTAGCCCTTAGGGTCAATCGATTTTACGATTCCCAAATGGAATTTCAATACTCATTATATTTACCGTCTACGTCGTCTCGCGACGTATGTAGATCGAAAAACAGAAAACGATGTTAAATGTCAGACATGTGGCGTTGAATAAGCCGAGAGAATAATTCCGTACAATTATATAAAATATGCTAACCACATTGTTAAGAATAAAAAAAGAATTATTAATAACGCTGGTGTATATATATATATATATGAGAGCGCTGGAAGAGCTTATGTAAGCGATAAAGCTCATTTGCATATTAGAGAGAAAATATGAAAGCATAAAGCGTCAGAACTATTCCATGCCTTAGTTATGTTCTGCATGTTTAGTTTACATATATTGATAAGTTTCTGCTGACGTCAAATAACACTTTTATAATTAATTCGTGTTTAATTTTTATACTTTGATGCATTTTGGGAAAATGATCTCTTACTCGAATATTATTAATATATCAGTAGGCACACCGCCTGCGGTGTGTTGATGCTCTTTGATAAAATAACAATTAGTTTTGATTTTCATCAAACTGTATCATTAACGCTTTGCGTATTGCTTATCCTCACTATTCATCATTGGTATCCATTTATAAATATCAATTTAAACGTCAATCAGAATACTACAGAATTTGTCGAAACAGATTGGCACGGTGTGAGAAGTTTTTAACAAGTATTTACAAATCCATTTATCACCGGACTTGTTTCCGTCATCTTGATATCACTGTCCAATTAGATAAAATCTCGAGTGCTCTTATATGCACATCGACGAGCTTTGTAGCATTGTTGTAAGCTTGAAAAATGAGTTCCTCAAACTTTTTTTCAAAGGCCACGAGACACTGTTAACCTTTTTCTAAAAAGAAACAAGAGTCGCGCAAAGTGAACTCGCGTGCCACACGTTTTAGAGCTTTATCTTGATCGTTGCCTTTCTTAGGTAACGTTATGATATGCACACTATGTTTTCTTTCGGCTATGCAGCTCGCTTTGTCTCGCTCCGTTGCATTATTTTCTTCTTTAAAAAGGTGATAATACCGCAGATATGGGTGCAGAAAATGGTTCTTATGTTATCACGAGATATACACAGTTTATCTTGTCACATTTTGTAGCTGAATACATCCTCTTATATTATCAATATTATATACCATAGTACCTATCGCGAAGATACGCGATATTTTTGAAGGATAAACACGTAGTATTCGTATAATGTCGGGTTTCTATGTGAAATATGCTTTCTATTGTAAAATATTATTATCTGATTACAAGTGTTATCGATCTATCGAATATGATCGTACCGATATAAATAAAAGAAGACTATTAAGAATAATTCTCATAATTTATTATATAGTATAAATCGATCAAACGTTAACTCGATCTGTTAGTGACCCGGTTACTAGTTTTATGCGTGACAGTCTTAACGTGACCTTTTTTGTGACATTTACATGCATCAAGTAAAGCGCAGCTGCATCGTCACAAGAAATTAAATAATTATATATTAGTTTTCTTCAAGGAAAAGAAATCTGTTTTTTAATAACTGACATTTAACTCGACTAGATTTTTTCGCACGCAGTTCCATCTATAAAGATAACATTCAATTACGATTAGTTCAATTATATATAAACATTGTTCAAAATATTAATAATATAATTAATAATAGTTAAACTTTTCAATCTCTCTGATTTGGTTAAACAGTGAAGAAAAAGTCTATCGGTGATAAATATATTCTATATTAGCGACATATCCAATCAAGATTCCGTCTTTTAAAATGTCCTCTTTGGCTGCGTGACCGCATAGACGTGCATCGTAAGACGTTATTTCTCGTCTCGAATATTTCACCCACTCAAGTTTTGCTCGGAGTGTTTGCGAGCGAGACCCGGAAACCTCTTTCGAAGGATCAATAATTGGGGATGATTGCAGCTGCCCTTGAAACGCTATACTTTGCGAAACACTGGAGCATTATAAACCAAATAAAAATAACGGTGATTGCCGTTGCAAAAGTGCAGTATCGGGTATGGCTTTCATCAATTCCATTTATACAATATTCCCAGTCGTAGCGCTTCCGCATATTCAATATGCCGTGTTTTTCGCATGCGACTATCTCATTTTAATTGTAAATTTTGAGGAATTTTTTGATAATAGCAATAGATAATGGTTTGATAAAAATTAGCTGACATAAACTGCGTATTATGACGAATACACGCGTGATTATTACACAGCAAAATAAAATGGAGTTTTTTTTTAGTTCTCTCTTAATATGCTCCAAGATATTCGAGAACAAATTTCCACCGAAACTGCGAACCTTTGTTGAAATTGCGAAGCCATTGATGGCCTAGATTTTCCAGATTGAATAATGTCTCCTGCGGTAAGATTTACGAGCACGAACCGCGATTTCAGGCCACGAGATGACTAATCGGAGAAGTATCGCAAGAACAAATTCGCTGCTCAATTTGTCATATGCAGAAACAATTCTGTAGAACCGGGGGAAAGCTTGTCCTTGAAGTGTGTCACTGCACTTCCCGTGCAAGGTCTAGAACCGGCTGATTAATAATTAAATCAAATAACGCAGCCGCTGCAGCGGCGAGCGGGGGCGTCGTGGTCAAAGGCATCGATCCCTATATTCTCGATTCTAGACCATGCCCGACGTTAGCACGAGGTAATGCTCCACCACGCTGTCCCGATACTCCGTTCCGTGACGATCTCTCGTTTGTCCTCGTGACGAACGTGAACGATTAATCTTTGCTAAGCATTAAGGGTGCGCCCAGATTTAGGAATCATTCGAGACGCCGCGAGAATGCGTACGCCTTTTAAATCCCTACTATAATTGCGATCGTTCTCGAGATGCCTAATCTCTGAAATGAGATTTCAAAGGAGGCCCGATAGGCTGTACGTGATTATTTTTCAAACAACCTCAATCTACTTTCGTTTTTACTTTTACATATCTTCTTTTGACAGGACGCCCTGAACGAAATATTACAATAGACAACGTCGGATTAGTAGAAACGCAATATATTAAACTACGTGACGGAGAATTCTATTGCTAAATCTCGCAGCGTTAACTTTTGAGGATTTCTTTTCTCTCACTTACTTTTCTTTTGAAAAGCACTCTTTGGAGCCAGAAAGGCGACGTTAAAATGTGCGAGAAGCAGCGATTTAAAAAAGTTATTCGTCCGAGTGCTTTCTTTCCACGAACAGTTCTATTGCATTTACTCGGACCTCTTTATTCATTTTTCAACAATTTAACGGCCTAATAAACACGAACCGTTAAATCCTTTTGCTGCACAGTCTCGCTTAAATCACATAATATTAAACCCAAAGAGATTTTCTTTATTCTCGTTCGCTTTCTCATTTTACTTTTATAGTCTTCAGAGCTACAGAAGGAGAGAGGGAGGTAATTTATGTTTGGACTTACAAAAAGCAGTAACGATTTTTCCCGCGTGTTCATTCTTTCGAAAAACAGTCCTTGACCTACGGGTTGGATATACTAGGGTCCACGCAAAATTTCCCGCTCAACTTCAGTTAATGCATCAATTATGACGACAATAGACGTAATCAAGTAAACGATCGCCTATTTATTTACCGATAATAACATTAATTCTGCATATTGCTCGTATTAAGCTTCCTACACTCATTACACCCTGTTTCTTACCGCGTGTTACTACCGCATAATGGCGTTTTTCAATTGAATAAATTATCTGTCCTCTGTGATTTTAAAGAACCATCCAAGTTCCACAATAATATCGTAAAATAAAAAAACTTTCAAGCTTATCATGGGTAAAAAAATGCGAATAATGCTTTACTCAACATTATCCTCAATATTTCATTAGTTTTCATTCATTGAAAACACAAAAACTTATACAAGCGCCGTATTCTCAAGATTGTTTGCACGGTAAAAATAAGCTTATATACGCTAGAGTCAACAGCTGTTCAATAAAATTATAAATATTGAATGAAAATATTTGTGACAAACGCGTATATCAAAGTATATTTTTCTTTTGCTCTTTCAAAACATATAAATATTAGTTTAGTTTATCCTGAGAATTTTATTCTCAGTATTTATAGATGGTTCTTTCAAGTGAAGGCTTTAATTGCAAACTCGGCACGACTCTTTTACGTTTCCAGTTAATCGATCCGCTCCAGTCAAATGCCGATTAAATTCTTCCTTATGGTATATGCGCACTTTTGTTTCATCCAAAAAGCAACATATCCGTTTACGAACATTGCGAAAAACGCGCTACGTAATCGTGCACAAAAAAATGCCGCAATATTTTAGCGTTTTTCATTGGCAGAACTGGTGCGCACTCATTGCACATTAAAGCCGTTGTATACTGATTTAAAGTAAGATGCAAATATTTTGACTGATAAAATATCCAGTATATATTTTGCCAAATAGCGCAATAAAGAATATTGAGGATTTCGTGATTTAACCCGTTTATATTAAACATACACTTTACGTTGATTTGTGTACGACAGCTTTAATGTGCACTGAATGCGCACCAGTTCTGCCAATGAAAAACGCTATTAGAGTCACAGCATGCCAAGCGCGCGCGATAAAACGTTAGCGCAGGGGAAAGCACGGGATAAAAAGAGCGAGTTTGATCGGGATAAAAAGAGCGAGTAATTAAGAACGACGAAAGCACGGAAGTGTGTCGAAAAAATGCGGTTTTAACGAGACCGAGTTGCATAAATGTCGAGATAAATGCACTCATTAGCGGGTCGCTTCTCGACATATTAGTGTCGACACGTTCGCGCGCGCCGCACAAGGACATAGAGTTTCCCGACGCGAGTTCCTTTTTTTCTGTCTCTCTCTCTCTCTCTCTTTCTTTTTCCCCGCGAGACATTTCTACTGTAATTGCAGTAGTCCACTATCCTGAGTCTCCCGTGATATACTTACTGTTCCGTTTTCCACGGAAACTTTGCGGAAAGAGGAAACGAGACGGGGCAAAAGTACAGGACATGCATTTCTACGCGCGATCTCATTTGTCGTCGGCGAAAATCCCGGAAGGAAATGCGGTGTATGATTGCGTACTTTATGTCCTCGTCTACTTTTATTTTGAACCGTTCAATTAAGAGTCGCGTCGCTGAACGACACAGCATGGTAACGAAATTATGGCCGAGCCGATTACGTTGCTATCGGAAACGTTATCGGAAATACGCCGAGAAGTGTATATATCAGGCGTTCGTATAGAGGAGGATTGCAGGACCTGAATCGAAATTCGTGGAATACGCGACAACGCGATCTGTCACGTTTCGAATGTTGTTTATTGGCGAGAGAGAGAGTGAGTGTTGTAACAGGTTGGCACTGCAAAGGAGATTACCGAAGGCTCGCGATGCCTCTTGTTGTAACCACATCGAATTGTGATGTCCATGAGCGACAAATCGTACAAATCGTTTCATTCGCCCTATACGTTCAAATAAGGGCGCGAAAGAGGAATTCGTGCGATCTCGTTTTGATGTCACAATCCGATTATTGGCAACTATATGGACCAGAAATCGTCAATGAAACAATTTGCAGACCAATGCCGAGCGTTTTAACGAAATGCGCGTGCTCTACGCCTCTACGCATGAGCAATGGTATCTATGTTTCTAATAATGAGCAAGTAATAAATGATTGACTATATCTAGCTAAATAGCTAGTGACTAATCTCTCAACTAGATCTGGATTATTATCTTGGTATATACCTGGCTCAGGCTTCTAAAGCTACTTGTGCTGGCGCTGCGAGCCTGCAAACACAAGTACAGTATAGGTCACCAATTACCACGCCGCTGTAGTTGGAAAAGTATAGATAAAGATATGGTATGACACTGACGACACTACGGATACGGTGTGTTGGTTAACGGTGCGGCGCACAAGTGTGATTCATATAAAAGGGATAGAAGTAATGCGTTTCGTAAATGTCAGATAGAACGGAACTCGCGCTCGGTATGTGAATAACGTGTGCTGCAAGGAAAGTCTTTGTACACCTATTGCGTGACAAAAATCTATTTCAAGCTAGAAAAATAACAAAGTTCAAACTACATCTGTAACTGACATCGGCATCGACGACTCTTTCGAATAATAACATCGAGATCGCTAGATACTACACTTGAAGTCGAAAAAGAGTACGGTTTGAAAAAAAAAAAAATCGCGATTATATGAAAAATTAAAAATACATTCCGTAAACAACGTATGCATATGAGTACAGATAATAATTATGTACATGTATATTTACATATCGAAAATATACGTATAACGCATTAGCAGTGCCATTGAGAGTTATGACAGCGTAGCGTGAGTTATTAGCGTGAGCTATGTGATTATCTTATCATAATCTTTTACGAGTAATCATTTGCATGTACAATTAGCATTTGTCAAGAACTTAATTTGATGTTTAAGTTGCGACACATCAAATTGTCAACTCGCAAATTACGTATATCAATTAATCAGACTATTTTTTTCTAACAAGCGGATTGTTAGCTCTCGTAATTTCGTAAACATATTTCATATACATTTTGTCTATTTCCAAATTGCATAAAAAATTATGAATAATAAATCTAATGTAATGAATGTCGCTACATATAGAAACGAGAAAACTTTACAGTGTATAACGACGCAACAATAATTCCCTATGGTTTTAAAATGGAACAACATTTACAGCTAATGCGTACGCTGTCCGCATGAGAGTACAAATATAATTACATTCGCGAGAAACATCACGCGATCTATATTTGATATATTTACTATTGGACAAAGCTTTTTCCAAAGTTACGCTCGACTTAATTGATGATCGCCTTCGTTCACGTCTATTGCAAGGAAAAAAAGAGACTATCAAATCGGAAAGCTGTCACGTCAGCGAGTCGTGACGGGTTTACCGAGCGAAGTGCGACGCATTGATCGAGCTCCGCTTTTATGTTTCGACGGAACTGTTTCTTTTCTGACACACCCGGCATGACCGTTTACGTCGCGTGCTAAATCGAGACCGACTACTTGTTAACGTGGGATCTACTTTATGTTCTCTTTATAATAGTGCTATATGCCATTTCGCCACGAACGAGAGAGAATTCGAATGAATACCGCAATATTTATCGCACTCGTTTAATGATTCTCCATCGTAAAAGAACTAGGATTTGCTATTCTCATTTTTCTGGATATTAAACCATAAAATAAATGCACAAATATCGAGGTCATAATAATTGTTGATTCGAATTATAAACAATCAAGTTTGGTTAATGGTACGATTATTGATATAGTCCGCGCATTTAAACCTATAATTTTGCTTAATTTGTTATTCGTTTTCGATTTTCATAGCCCTAGTGATATCGATTTTCAATCTTCAGCTTTTGTTTTTTCTTTCTTATGTATGACCACTATACATGCAACGATTAGCTTATATAATAATATGTGATGAATCATGTATTAATTACTAATAAAAAGCATTAATCATTATATGCAAATTTAAGTGAATGTACAAGAATAATAAGATGAATGGTTTCTGCAAAATTAATATAAAATTGATACATAAGAATAGATACAATTAATATCACACATATTAGCATCCATTTTTAAAAATGAATTACAATAAATTATATTATTATATGATTGCAAGACATTTTTTATTTTTTTTATTTATGTTTGTGACAATATATGCACACTAAACATAATTTGAATATTATTTTGTTGTGTCAATTTATATCATATTTATCTCTAAAAGGATGTAAGGAGGGATCTTGTTAGAAGGATATAAATGTAGGCCTTAAATTTTATTTCAAAAATATTTGGGACGAGGAAGGAAAAGAAAATAAAATTAGTAAATATTTTTTTCCATTGTTTTATAGATAACAATCAATTATTTCTATTTTTAAATATATGCATACATATAGTACCTATATAAAAGTATATCTTTTATTCTTTTTCTTCTCTTCAATTTTTCGTCTATTCTCATTTCGAAATATGGATAGGTATTCGATATAAAAGAATTTGAGTAAAAACTTTAACAATTAATTATTGTGCGCATAAAATATAATTACAGAAATTATACGCAGAATTACTATTAATAATATTATTTCAAAAATTGTAGCCAGCAACATATTACACTGTACAACAAAAAAAGCACAAGAACAAACCTTGCAGCATATGATAGTTTTTTGGACGCAGTTGAAATTACGTGCAAAATTTTTAATTTATTAAAAATTTTCTTCTTAAAAATTTGCAAGGAAAGCAACAATAATTTATATGTTTAGATTTAACATGCCGTGGCAGCTTATTCATTGAAATTAATTCGGGATTTAAGAAAACATTTTCGGCATCCAATTTGTTTCATAATACGTTGCATGTTTCATGGTGAGAATGGATTTACCAGACACGGCACGCGACAATCGGTGTTTGTTTTTCTTTTTTGTAACGTACAATGTCAATATTTACACAAAGTTGCCGTGCTATTATTCGCAGCGACGCGGACGCATGAGTCGACAGACACCGACGTGAGTTATCTCGCGTGGTTGTACCGTGCCGTGGTATTATCTCGCGAAACTATGCGTGATTGTGTGACGGATACCGAGAGAAAATCCTATCATTCTTTAGGAACAGTTAGTAATTACTATCCCATGCGACTGATTTAATCTGACAATTAGAGAATCATGAGCGCGTCGAGACGACTATTTTTGAATATTTCGCGCGATTTAAAGTGAGGCTCGAAACCGTAGATATAGGAATTACAAGTTACTATTTCATGATATTTATGGGCATTAATTGTCTTTTAACGATGTGTGGATTCGAATATGCTGTGCTCGAGTATATATTGAATTTTTCGATTAATTTAAATATAATTTGCTTACATTTCGAAATAATATGTGAATCATAGAATCGAGTAATCTATGTAATGAAGAGTCGCGATATATCGAACGTTTATAAACAATATACACATTCCGTGCAATTTCGAACGCACAATGCGTATATTGTTAATCATGTTAATCATGTAATTTAAATTCAGCGTTTATATATATATCGATGATGAGTTTTTAAAACTTCTTTTTATTCGCCAGATTTATCGATTGCGTTAATTCTCAGATATTGGTTTTAAATGATCATACTTTTTCGCGTTATTCTTTCGTCGCTGTAAATTGCTTCATTCTAATCATTCTCTTGTGATTAATGTCAAGAATGTCGTGTAAAGTACCGCGCAACTGTCCTTTCCTAGTGATTAATGCGCGATCGTAATTAACTCTGTGCTCGAGAATGTGAACGTTGTATAAAACGACGAAAAAAGGAAGAGTAGGAGACATCAAGCGATGGCGCGGCAGCGGAACAGCTATGCAGCGAGTAATTTTTTATTATTTTGTTTGGTATTTGGAGCTATAATTATTTTATACGCGCGCTAATTATTTCTTGAAATATTAATTATGTTAGAACTACTATAATTAGAATATATTTTTATTTTAAAGATTAACGTAGTCTTTTCTGCATTGTAATTCCGTTGCTGCATATTGTATTGAGGATTGATATCAAAATTTAAAGTCATTAACGCGCACCTTTATCGCGAAGTCATTAGGCTGTGGAGTTATACGCTTGACTTACTCACGGCGACAATAGTTCCTTCAGATAGTACGTGATGAAAACGACGCCGGAGAATACATAATAACGCTACCGGCGCGGTAGCTGATATCGCATGCGGATCACGCGAGATGTAAAGTAAACGGATCGTTTTTACTAAGGTAATTAATTTCGCGGAACAATCGTCGCGAAATACATACAGCGAAACTTACCTCTATTTTGTCGAGCGTCGAAGCACGTGTTGGATTTTTTAGGTACGCGGGATTGTGATTGAGATATCGCGCAGTTTTTCAATTAAAAATTGATATTGCGAAGCTGATAAATGTTACGCAGACTTTAATTATCGGAGAAAAGAATTCGTGGTCGTTTAATAACACGTTATGCAACCGTGCATAAAAAGATTTATTCAAAATTCCTCGATATAAAGTATTAATTAATCTGAAAGGGTGGACTTACGTATTATATATTTAATGTTATTCTGAACTATATTGAAAAGTAGATATTATTTCTAAAAAGAAATAGATGTTACTTTAAATTAATACACGCTTTTTTACGATTTAATTGTTAATGGATTAGATATAAAATAATTTTAAGGAATTGACAATAGACACAGTTATAATCAGTATTTTTTTTGCAGGTGTAAGAATTTTGAAAGTGTATTTAGGAATTTTTTCTTATATATAATGAAAATTTGTTGGAAGTCCAGCAAACGGTTAAGATAGAATTTGAATATTGCAAGGTTTCTAAGAGCCCGAAGCAATAATTAATGCAGAATATAAATGACACATAAATCTTTCCATCCATATAAATCTTTTTATAGATTCATCTTTATAGATCGAAATAAGATCTTGACGGAGAAAATCGAAAAATAAAATCACAGTTTTAATGCTCCGATCCTTCGCCTTCGTATAAGATAAATAGTCGATTACGCTGTCCGCATGAATTTATTGCAAATTCAAGGAAAAAGTTCAAGGAAAAATAAATACACATAATTCACAGTTGGCATACGCATAAAGGAGAAGAAAAGAGTTTTTCGACGACGAAAGTGCAATGATATCGGCCAAGGTTTACATACGCACGCACGTCGCTCTGAAGTTCCATCAAAATTGCATAACTTGTTCTGTCAACATTTTGAGACATTTTCCCGATATGCGCTCGCTCACATTTCCATTCTTTCATGCAGGATCTGCACATTATCATTTTCATATCAAATCCCGAAATTTTCTGAGGTTTGATATTTTATTTGTTGTTCCGTATTGGTGTGTTGTCGTCCTGTAAGTGTAGTGCTCAAAGAAATATAATTGCTTCTTTCTTAAATGTTTTTTTTTTAATTATATTACGATGTCTTTCAATCACCGTGTAATACTTTAATAGCGTACTGTGGAGATTAATTGATTTCAAAAATTATATTTTAGTGTAAAAATATCGAGGTTACAATATTTTCGTAAGTGATGTAATAAGTGATCAAATTTTTAGCACGAGGCTATTGTAGAATTAACGCATTAAAACCTACAATTGTACTTACATACATATCGATTTGTTATTTGTTATTGATTTTCATAGCTCAGGTGATATTGTAATTTGTACCATTCAGCTGATTTTGTCTTCTAGCTTCTTATACACAAAGGCTATATGCGCTAGGATTGACTGATTTTGTAACATTAAACAGTAAAAGAATTAACCATTTTACGCGCAGATTTAAATGAATAATGTCAGATTATCAATAAATATAGATGTGAATAGACTATGAAAAATTAACAATCAGTTATAACACATTTGACTATAATTGCTCAAACGTTCTTAATATGCATGTCATATCCTCATGTTGTTTTCCAGAGCGTTTCCTGATTAATTAATCTTCTTTCTATAGATTAATTAATCTTATTTCTGTAGAGTGCTTAACGAACAGACAAGGGATAATATCACATACACTATCATCGTTTACTTTTAATTAAGCATCACTTCTTACTCTACCTGTGAAATATCTCTCATTATGTTACGTATTATTTTATGTATGTGCGTGTATTTTCATATGCACAACAGACAAAATTATATTTCAATTATATTTTATATCGTATATTTTATTTTAATATTGATAATAACCTGTCCTAATCTATCCGCTTTAAGGCAATAGATTTATAAAATTTCATGTTTTTTATAATATTTTTAGGATCTTAATTTGATGCACATATCTTTCATATATTTAATAAAATTTTCATAGAGATCCATTACCTCTCCAATTAAAAAAGTATTGATGAAAAAAGATTGGCGTGTCAATGTCCGCTTGACATTGCTCGTGCACCTTTTCGCCCTCTTTGCAAGGGTAATCTAAGCCACATTTGTGTCCCCTTTGAAATGAAAAATTATCGCCAAATGGCGCCCAGATTGCTCGAGAATCGGTGATGCGAGTTAAATCGTTTTTCTTTCGATGTCTATGCGGTACCCACGAAATAAGAACCGCTGCGGCTTCCTTCGAAGCCTTTCCCTTCGCGCGCAAATCGCGCGTCCCTGGTGAATTTCAGGCCGCTCGATTATGGAGCGCGATACATAAATGATGAAACAGAATCAGTCTGATATACATAATTTGTATGCGGTTTTACCTTGCTTCTATTTCGCGGTGCGAAGTCCTCTTTGCTAGCTTTCCTGCGCTTGTCCTTGAGGATCATCCTCGCCGCGGCGAACGCCATCTTGTCGTCGGCGCACTCTTTCTCGACGGTCCCGGTGAAATAAGCGTAAACTCGTCGATTGGCTTAGCGACTAACGAGCTCTTTCGAACACAGTGTGACAGGAATCACCGATCCGACAGCGTATAACACGGGTAATATTCTTTTTATTGCTCTTATTGCTTGTCGATCGACACGCCCGCGTGCGCGCGCTTATAATTACGTATGCGTATCACAATATTTAAATATATTTCGCTCGTTTCGCCTGTATACTTGTGCGCTCGTGTGCATTTATCTGTGTACGTACGTACGTGCGGTAATATATGCGAAGGCTACCAACGCTACAACGTCGCGTCGTGATCACACCATTCGTTCTATCGCGACCCTTATCCTTTAATTACCGCCGCGTCGTATCGTAATCGTCGTCATCGCTCCCGTTCCCGTTCTCGCCGTCGTAGTCGTCAGAGTCGCCGTCGCAACCTTGTCTCTCGACCTCGATCTATTCCCTTTAACGTATCTCTATTCTCGGCAGGTATTCCCGCTTCCGGTATATTTCGTCTAAACTCAGTTCAGTTGACCCGAGACGACACGCAACGAACGCTGAATACTATCGATTACGTTCTAGACGCTTGGATGCGGACACAGCCAACGATTGTGAACTGCATCGTCGTAGGAGCCTGCGAGCCCGATGGTGCTCACTTCATCGCGACGGTCCGATCGGTAGTACCGGAAGCGTACCGGCGATGATCGCCGGCGTCGTATTCCTGCCGGCGATTTCTCTCGGGTTTACTGCTCGACGGCGGAATTTCGCGAAAGCTCGTCGAGAACATTTGTCCCGCCGTAACGTGATGGATACGCGCCCCCGGATCGACACTGCCGTTTTCGTTTTCGTTTCCGTTCAATTCGGCTCCGTTCGGCTCGGTTCCGCTCCGCTCGCGAGGATGCGACGACGATTTCGCACGGTTCTCGTGCTCCTTGCGATTTCTCGCGATTATGGTGCGCCTTTGCGTCTTGCGTCGATCAGGCGATAGTTATCCTAATTACGACCATCGATCTAGAAAGAAAGAGATAAAGGAGTGGGTGATCCGTAGCCTGCTTTCGCGCGCGGTCTACATCCTACACGCGAGACTCGCATAATCAATCGCGTTAGTGGCAACTCGTTTCCCGAGGAGGAGTCGACCGGAAGTTGATAGATCGATGGAAAGTGTTAAAAAGGAGTCATATTTTCGGCATGAAATAAGGATACTATGGATCAGAACCGTTAGCAATTAAAATTGTCTAGTTGATGCCGTTTATAGCACAAAAATATACTGAAATTCAGGAACATACGGATATTTAAAAAAATGAAATGAAATATTCTTTTGTAGATCAGGCATAGAACAAAAAACTTTTTCGCGTAGGAATTAGGAGAAATAAAGATAAACATTAAACTTGATCGATAAATATTGAAACATTCTAACTTTATTATTTGTTGAAATTTTTAAGAATAAATATTTTGAATTTTTTTAAGAATAGCTCCAAATGCAAAATTGGTGAACAAAGTTTGAAGGACGTAAACTGAAGAAATTGGAGAACGAAAAACTCGCTTTCAATTTATTTCAATGGCAATATTATTTTAATATAGAGATATTACTCTGATATTTGATCTCTCTGTGATTGTCACTCTATATATTTCATCTCTCTGCAAAGAGACTTGTATTCGCAATACAAAAATGCATGTTAAATCCCCGTCGACTCAAATGTTCCGCGAATGCATCATTCCGAGCGAAACTCGCGCGATGATGCATGCCGCGAAATTCCACGCTCATGCAACGCGATAATGCAACGTATCATGAAATCAGTTACTCCGCTTGGGTATAACTTGCCACTGCTCGCACTTCGCTGTCGCCGTCGTTGTTCCGTTCGCACTCATGCGTTTCTCTACCCGCCTAGAGGAGAGAGAAAACCTTGAGAGCTCACATGCACCCCTGTGTCGTTAATATTTCAGGGTTATCGGACAGCACGACGTCGCACTGCCAGCAGCATGCATTTCGCGCGAGCGACACGCGTTTAAAATCGCCACAATGCTCCGATCGGAAAATCTCCGTCGTGTATCCGTTGATCCATGACAAAGCCGGTTTGCTACGGCGGACTGACCGTTTAGTTAAGTATTTCATTACGCCTGACATGGACGGCTTTCCATGCAGGAGAGAAAACTGAGGGGCAAACTTTTAAAACTTTCTTTTCTGGGGAGAAGATATTTTGCGCTGTAAAAATAATTCACGAAACAGTAATGTAATCTCCAATTTATGCGGAAGTGTATTTGCATATTCGAGAAATGGATTTGAACTACAAAGCGTCCTAAATTCACTATCTCTCCATTTAATGGTACATTCTTTGAATTTAAAGTCGACCTTTTCTACGAGACTTTGAAATTGTCAGTATAAACTATCTTAAGGGCGTAATTAGATTTAAAATTATATTTCTGTAGAAGCAAATTTCATTTGAGATAAACTGAAAGATTTTTTGTTCTCCAACTTCTTCAGAGTCTACGTCCTTGAAACTTTGTTCGTCAATTCTGCGTTCGAAGCTTGAAGTTTCAAGGATATTTACTCTTGAAAATTTCAGCGAATAATGACGTCTCATTAAATTTGTGCTAATAAAAGAAATCGATTCTATATTTTTACTGATAAATACGTCATTTAGCATACACAGTAGAATTTGCATGCGCATGATATCGATAAAACGATGAATTTTTATTATATTGAAATTCGATTGAAATGAAGATAACGAAATTTTCAATCTAATTCAATTTATAAAATAAAGTTTATTGGTTCACTTGTATAAAGCTAGCGGAACGAGCGGTCGTTGTGAGATATATATTGAAATAATCCAGAGAGATCTGAGCGTGTAAAAACAAAATGCTGAAACTGCGTATCCGCGTTCGGACGCACGCGGATTCCTGAAAATACGTATTTTCAACGTAATCGAATTTTCTCCATTGCCATGATATGCGCCAAGTACGTGAATTTTTCTGGATGGTAAGCTGTTGTCCTAAAAAGATAAGGAGAAATCCCACCGAGAGAACCGGAGAAGTTGAGACTCGCGGTACGATACCGAGGATACCGACGCTAAGCATCAATAGACAGGAAATCATTTTACATATCCCCCTCTCCCCCCCCCTCCTCAGCGAACGAACTTCTCGTCACTCTTGCAAATCGAAAACGTTCAATTCCTCGTGCTCCTCGACCCATCTTCGCTACTCTCGTGGGAACTTGGCGTACGAGTAGTATTGATCATCCCCAGGCTGCAGCCCCTTCTTCCCTTCCCGCCACCCCGGCCCCCGGCGTCCTCCGACCATCATTCCGCGTCCTCCGACCTCCGATCTCTGACCTCCGACCTCTGTACCTAAATCTAACTCTCCCTCCCCCCCCCCCTGCATCGCGTCTCTCTGTCCTTGCCGCCGGGCTTTCGGCGTTGCGATATCACGTTTGATGCACTTTTTCATTGGAAACCTGCATCTCTCCATGTCGCTAAGTCAGAGTTTGGAAAGAGAGACGTATAAAAATTTTTTAAAACGTACCAAATAGAATATTTTACAGTATTATTTACAATAGAATCAAATTTGCCTTACAACTCGACTTTGATTAAAATAAATCAATTGAAAATCAAATAGTCATTTTTGAACTTGATAATAGCTATTTATTATATGAAAAATCACAAAAAGATCGTAATATAATGATATTATTAGAACATTAAATGCAAGAAACCAATGTGCATTACCAGAACAATTCAAGAGATGGAAAGTTTCCAACGGTTAGCTATAATATTAATAATATAGCCTCTGTCGAGTGAATCGACTTTTTTCGGACGATTAGGTGGTACACAGACAAAGTCCACTATGTACCAAATTTACACCTGTTGCCGATAATATCCCACAAAGAAACTGCATTCCCATCATGACTTTTAGACGCGTTAGGTCGCTGATCACAGTTTAATATCGCGATCAGCAACGCATCATCTCGCACGGCGACAGTCCCGTGACTCGGGCAACGCTTTACAGAATATTTACATCCAGGTGGAAAACAGAAATGTGCATGCGTATGCGCGCACGTAAGTGCGCGCGCACAATTATCCAGGTTCACGTCCTACTTACGATATCGAACTGCACGAGAGTTGGCCGGCCCGCAAAACGTTTCTGCCATTGACCGTTCACTCGCGATTACGAATTGCAATGCCCTAGTATATTAGTCCACATCACTGCCCTAGATAATATCAACCACGTCTCTCAATAGCATAAATTCTCTAATATTGTGTATAACAAGTCTTTATTCTGAAATGTTTTTGAGCTTGGAGACACACAGCTATTTAAATTTCGCTATTACATATTACGTGGTACGAATATGTATACAAATAGTACCACAGATATGCAGTTCAGAAAAACATCTAAAAATTGTGGTAAATTAATATAACTCAGAAATTACAAGTCTTGTAATGTCTCTCGTTCGTTATAGGTATATGTACTAAATATTATACTAAAATTATAATTATTAGCTATTGTGAACAAAATAAGCTAATGCACAATGAAAAAATTGAGAAATCGATTGTCATTTAAAATAAAACCATCATTATTTGTATCTATTATTATTCTCTTTTTTAAATTTTTTTTCAAAAATTATTGATTTTTCTCAAATTTGGAAGATCTGAATATAAACGTCATTCGAGAAGAATACCAGGTACCTATTTTCGAGTTAATTCACGATATTTTTCTTCTTTTCTTCAGTACGTGGAAAACGCGATAAATTTTCCATGAATACATGCGAATATTTGCAAGATTGATCGAATATTAAATGAAACTGCGGGCTCGAATTCTCGGATATAGAAAGTAGAATTTTGCTATTTGTCGCTTCAGTTAACCGCTGAAAAGTATACCGAGAAATTCCATTTATTTGCATGCCCTTTGAACGGATGTCTGTCAACGCGCATTTCTTTTCCCGGTCATTATTTCACCATTTATTCGTACGATAGATGGAAAACGGTCAACGTAAAATTTATCATTCACTGCAGCGACGTTGAGTATCGTTGTGATCAATCAGTGATTAATCGAATTGAAATTCGCATTATCGCATTCAGATTAAGAACTCAAATTATTTCCGCGACAGTACACAAGAACGATATTATTTGTTATCGTGATACAGGCAAAAAACGATACATCAATTTAAAAAAGGAAAAAGACTATAAAATATCTTAACGGCACCAACGAACTGAGAGAAATACAAAAGGGCGTCCAATCGCTTGTAAAGCTGCTCATCAATAACGAACAACAAAATTCTCATTCAACAAAGCTCAATTATAAACTCGATTGTTTTTGAGTAAACGAATTAACGAACAAAATTTAAACAATAAAAAAGGTACGATACAACATATGTGGCTATTTAATCGTCATTAAAATATAAAAATGCAATTTAAATCATTTTTGGTATAATAAAATATGTTACGTGATAACTGTATAATTTTAGTGATAAGAGAAATTATGTAATCGGAAATTCTTCCAAAAATATCCGCTGAACATTGAATATCTCGAACATATATATTTTCGTAATTATGTAATATAAATTATATTATTACGAAAATATGTTTAAGATGTACAATGTTTTCACAAAAGTTTTCTCTTTATTATTTTAGTTAACAGTTATAGTAGTAATGTATATTTTAGTTTATCTCTTCTGTTATTAATTCAAATATTAATTTTGTAGTTAAACGGCAGAAAATATAATTAAATCTTCGTTCATATTATATTATCAATTACTATCAGCTAATAATTTGCATCGACTAGAAACAATATTTTGTATAAAATTTAATTCATCTTGTGTGACAAAATGGCAGGAATTTAATGGTCGCGACAAATAAAATCTAGTTTTTCCATTAGTTGTCCATGCATTCCTAGAATTTTTGGATGAGATACAATCGTATGTAATTTAGTTAATTACCATTTCGCTGAATGCGACGTGCATGCAATGTAATTCCGTTTAACGTTCTTTAACAACATGAAAGTTTAAATGCCGGTTTCATATATTTCGCGCTAGCCTTGAATTTTCATAGTTTTTACCCAAACAACGATGTTCGCAAGTAGTAAAGTTACTCGCAATATAGTAAAGTTCTCATTACGATAATGTAGCTTCTCTATTTTCGTGGTTTTATATATACGCTGTACGCCGGGAAACGCTCCAATTTATCGTCATTACTCTTGAATGAGCAAAAAACTAAATATTTCGTAAAATCAGAACTTACGCTCGTTAAAATCCTCAAAGCTCATTCTGAAATAAAAATCTCGTTACATTGATAATTTTCGGGCCAAAATTAAGCGTGGATTTGAATGATAATGAAACATGTGTTTTTACTCGAAAGAGAATCACACGATCTTATTTAAAATACGTATATCCAAAATATCATATACATAGTTTTATCAATTATCCTATTAGAGTAATAAGACCTTGACTCTATAATTCTTAATTAACAAGCGTAATTATTTAATATGTATGATTAGATCGCAACGGCAATTAATTAATAACCCAGACGACACGCAAATCGTTTCATCAAAACCACACATACACACGGCTAAGCAATTAAAAAAAACATAATACAAAAAAGTTTGCTAGAAAATGCCATTTCTTATGTATTCTGTGCTCAGTATATCTTATTTCTTCTTTTCCCTTTAAATTTATAAATACACAACATAATTTTTGTGAAATATAACAAAAATTAATATACTATAAAAAAGATCTATTGCGCGAAAATGTGTATAGCAAATTTCAAACATATAACTATACCTTCATATTATATAAGAATCATGAATAGTGAATTTCTCTTTTAAGAGTCCCTCGTGAAAATATGAAACTAAACTCGTCTATACTTTATGAGCCGGCTATTATTCCAGAGTGCATCGTACGAATGCAAATTTTGCGGATATGTCTTGCTCGTTTCTATATCCTAAGCATCGTATTTAACAACAATAATATCGTCTAATATTATAAGTCTAAGTCACGAAACTCGAGATTCGCGAATAGCATTATAATCTGCCAAGATAAATAAATATAGAATTATAGTTCTAAACACATTTGCATTATCATGAGTGGCATTTTGTTAATTTTTAACATATAATTTAAAAATGTGTAATTAATAATAGAAAGTATTATCTCAAAGGAGATACATCTTAGTTGCCTAAACTATCAAACCAACATTATCCGAAAATTAATCTTACATCGAGAAAACAACCACCGAAAAGACACAGAGAGAAATTATGAGCAATATGTAGTACTCAGATTAGTGAAAAAATGGTACCGTCTAGAGCAGTGTGAAACCTGTATGAAAATCTTGCAGGAGAATGATTTATCCCTTATCTAAAACATCATTCCTAGCGACAACACCTAGAATGAAAAGATACACATAATAGGGCAAGCGTGAAGAGGTGAAGAGGAAAGAGTAGTCAGAAGGAGAGACAGGAACGGACACCGTGCTCCTCACGAAACAACTCACTGACCACTCGGCGAAGGTACGCGATCGGCTCGTCCGACGGAAACGAGTTGCCGGTCGCCGACGACCGTAAGAACACTCGCAATCCACGGATCTTCCGCGATCGTCCTCGAGGCGGGCCGACGTGGCTGGCGCCGTCGATGGTATTCGTGCCTGATACCCGCCATTTTTGAGGAAATCACAAATAATCGCCGGGGGACTCGGCGAACTCCGCGGTCGCGGTCCGGCGTCGCGAAAGCGAAAACCGTCGTCGTCGCGCCGTCGACGTTTCCCTGGCGTAATAATCGGATCGCCGCGAGGCGCGTCGCATCGCGTCGCATCGCGTCGCGTCGCGTTGCGACGCGCAAGCAAACGTGCAATTGCAGCGAGTCATTCCATTCATAAACGATAACGATTAGCGTGCGTCCTGCGAACTTACGTGCTCGTCGCTGAGCAAATGGTCTGTGACTGACACCCTCGATTCACCACGCGCCCTCGCGCAGCCAATGCTGCACGAATTCCAGGCGGTCGCTCGCGCGCAGGTCCATGCACCCGCACCCGCACCCGCACCCGCACCCGCACCCGCACCCGCACCCGCGCCCGCGCCCTCGCCCGCACCTTGCACCCGCATAGTCCTTTCTTCCTTACTCCTGCCGATTCTTCGCTTCCCCTTTACCTCTTTACCTCTTTCATTCCACAAGATTGGTACCGAGAGCCCTACATTTTTATCTCGTGCTAAACTTTCGCTCGTGTGGCCTATTTCGGTTTATACTACTAAAGCTCCGTTCTCTAATCTCGGTCTTTAGATTTCCTTCCCTCACAAAATCGTAAATATTTATAATAAAAGATACGATACAATAAAATCGTCTCTCACAACATATCTAAATAAAATTTCCTTTTACCTCTGAAGAATTATTCATATTACCATTCCGCTCAGTTGTTTACATACGCAAGAATTATGTCTTTTCTAAATTCCGTTTCTATCTCGGTGATTTATTTATTATTTGACGGATTGATACTAGAAAGATACCACCTCCGTGGTATTTCAATATTTTTCTATTATTAGCTGCGTCTTTTCTTCCACGTCTTATTCTCTGAGTACAATTTCTCAGCTACTTCGTCGTAAATCTTTTTCTTACTTTTTATGCAGCGAACCCGCGTCGATGCAATGGAACGCCTCTTGCTGTACTCCATCTTTCTATCGCATTTCGTAACATTCCTTCTTCATTAAGCTCTTTCTCCTTTATCTCTGTCTTTTTGAATTATGTTTCTCTTGTCCAGAGCTTCACGATCCTTTCAATAATTCAAACAATCCTTCATTTGAATTACATATAGATTTAAGTAGATGTAAAATTCTATTCGACAAGGATAGATTTTCCCTCAGTGCAATAATGCATCGCATAAATAATGAACGCGGACGAATGACGGCTACAATGAATAGAACACGCGGGAAGAGAACGATTGTTCAAGAAAAATTGAAAACACCAATCGCGAGTATCGAGCACAATGCGCTTTGTATCGCGGCGGGGTAAAGTTCCGAGGAGTTGCTACGGGCCTTTGTGAATCTTTCATTGTTAAGTATCGGCAGGTGTCGAACGAGTTATCGCGGCACATATTACGTAAATTACTTGCGAGAGTCTCTTCGCTTCCCCATTGTTCTCACAACCGCGTCTGAACGGCGCGATAAACGCGTTTCATCCCTATCAGATATTCTTATAGAAGTACACATCGTTCCGACGCGAATGGCGTCGCCAATCGCTTTAGTAGCCGCGACTACTCGATAGTTGAGAAAATCCTCGACGCGAGAAGAAACGTATCGCGCTCTTGACATTTCGCTTTGCATAGTCGCTTTGTCTCCTTGCGATGTGCACCACTCGTTATCGAGTTTTTTCCCTATTCATTTCTCGCTTTGTGAAACGTTGACAAACCGTAAAAGAGCCATCGTCAGTTAAAATGGCTGAATAAAGCAAATCTCTTTTTCAGCTTGTTAGAATACATTATTCCGGTATCAATATAACGTAGAAATATTAATAAAGCAATGTTTTAATTAATCACGCATCAAAAATCAGGAGAAGAGAAAATTATTTCTTTTTTTTATAATGTAAAGATTATGTATATTTTGTATATTGTAATTAACAAATACAAAAATTCGAAGTATAGGTTCCAATGGAAAATCCATACGAATAAACCGGGCTAACTAAAAACCAGCGCGGTAAATAATGCGCGAAAGTTTTTTTTTTATTTATAATCTTCTTAGTTAGCTCGGTTTATTCGTAACAAATACAATTTTTATAACTAACGCGAATTGAAATCATAGTTAGTACAAAGATTTCTTATCTTCGGCGGGAGATACCATCCTACTTAAATAGCAAAGTAGTATAATACAACGTTAGACAGACGACGCCTGGCTTTACAGGCGGCTCGCTACTCAATCACTCGGTGCTTGCTCTATAAACGATTCGGGTTATACCCAATGATCAATATTTATCAATTTATCGCATTTTAAATATCACGTAGATAACAACGACGAGAGTAGCGACGGCAACGACAATGATGAGAACAGTAATAAAAAAATGATAATGATGACAGATCAACAATAATGTAATATAACGAAATACTTATAATTAAGCGCAGTAGATCCATCGGGAAAGTGTCCTAACGCCGCGTCGTTATCAAGTAATAAGTGTTTATCGATATCGTGATTGTAATTAGCGGTAAGCTCCCGTGCAATCTCCCGTCAAATCACTCGAAGCTGTTCAAAAGGTCGAGGCCGCAATGTGTAACTTATGAAATGCAATTACTGATCCATAGTCACGCTCGTCGATACGTAATCAGTCTGACAGAATGCATAATGCATAGTCGTGTCACGGGATCTAGCAAGTGTAAGCTCCAATGAATGAAGTTGTTATACCCACCTGGCGGTGTTTAACGAAAAGAAAGGGTTGCGCGCGACATCGAGCATTTCTAAGGGTGTCGGAAGCGGCATCGAACACAAATAGACAGGCATAGACGGAGGAGCGTACACGTCGGTAACCCGTTCACGACTCGAGCGGATCATGCGTTCTCAACTGTACCGACTGGCGCGGTAGCACCCGGGGAGCTTCTCAGCATGTGGAACGACAGCACAGTAATGTCCGCGACAGAAGCTTTCGAGGGAAAAAAGCCACAACTTACCGACGGTGTGCGAAAGCTTCGCGCTGTGTGACACACTTACCTACAAAAGAAAGAAGAGGCACGCATTAGAAAGGGGGGGTTCTTAATTTTTGTCTCGATATCAATTGCGGCATGTAATTCAAGATCGAAGTTATCAGTGTTTTTCAAACGTATTGGGTTAGGAACATTTTGTTACATTAAAATTGTCTTGAAATTTTATTCTTTTTTTGTATGTGGAATAAATAAAAATTTTTTAAATATAAGAATGAATATATATGTAAAGGATAAATATATAATTGAGTCTCTGAAAATTAACATTGTTTAAATTTCGATTTATGTATGACAAACTTTTGAATTGTAAAAGATGCGCAGTTTGGAAATCACTGATCGCGAAAGAGAAAATGCAAAATAGATAATCAGAAAGCAATACGTAAACAGAGCCAATTGAAGTGCACGATTGAAGCTTCGGAAATGCAAAAAAGCACGTTGTTCATCAATCATTAAGAATAATTATTAAAAATAATTATTAATAGTTGGGAATGAAATGTTGCTTTTAGTTAAATTAACTACTCAGAGCTTATACGTAAACGTATTCCATAATAAAAAATTAAAGTAAATTTTAAAAGCATAAGTTGGTTAGGATACATTAGACTGCGTTTGATCTGCATAAAAAAAATACGTTAAATATCTCGTATGTGTACGGCGTGGCTCTGTAGATATGTAGATGAAAAACATGCTGAAGAGAGTAACTGAGATCTTTGATTATATACGAGTACTATCTTTTAGTTTCATGCATCCTAAAATATCATGCTACGAACTACAGGCTAGATATAAGATACCGCATTCGAATTTTTTTTTACCAAAGGTCACAATGGTAGAGAAACGTTTCTAACTCTAAAGTCTTCTCTTCAAATTACTCAGCTCAGTGTTCCTCAATTTGTCCTTATAGTCAAAAATAAAATCAATGCCGTGTCTTTGCAATTTTCTTCTGGCGTTTCACGACGTGTAAAAAGGCGTAGGAAAAAAATGTGCCTTTACACCGCGACAGTTGAGTAACACTGATCTATAACTTCAAAGGTTGACCCTGGCACTACCCACTTTTTTTCTATGGAACTCACTTGACGCAAATGAGGCGATTATACTACACAGGCTGTTCTGCGTACACCGAGTAGCGAGAGCTTTTAATTATCTCTGCACATCCGCATTTAATATAGGCGGATATATATTAGGCTGATAAGATGCATTACGGCGATCTATGTCGAGTCCTCGTCAAGGACGCGGCGCGTTTCCATGCGATTTTTCAAAGAACCCCGCCTCCTCGAATGCATGTATATATAAATTGCATATAAATGTGGAACATAAAAATCCTAGAAATACAAATTGCTTTATACAAATGATGAACGCAAGCGGGTTAACCGATTCCCGTGGAGTCCGGAGAATGATTACGTTAGGATAACTATAGTCAGACGTAACAGCTCAGCAACAAGATCTGCTATAACGTCTCGAAAGCTATGACCTATGCGCTAATAGGGCGGCGAGTTACGGCTTTCTAGTTCCAGAACTAATCTAGTGGCGCCTAAGCTACAAACGACCCAAACTTTTTCTTAACTTTAAAGCACCTGCACGACTGTCGGTCCGCGATGCGCCTGTACAATAGAAACATAAGAAATATAAATTACATATACGGCCGAATAAGTTTAGGAAGAGCTAAGCGATACCGCTGAATCATCTATGAAATTAATCAAATGCGACGTGATCATATTATTATTATTTAATTATGTCCGTTCAAATTATTATTGATTTTCATAAACTTCATTAAGGCGAGAGCCCATATTCGCCATTCGTACCAAATATGCATTCTGACAGTTTCATTTCGTTGACATTACAATATTAAGTTAAAACCGAAAATCGAATGGCTACAATTTTACAGTTATAAAAATGCATGTGAAGATCAACTAGGCATTCAATAGCGAGTCGCAAAATGCCGAGGCGTTTACTATATCTGTTGTAGGCCTAGCAACAGGTGGGCTGTTGTCCTTTAGGCCAGTCCGATACTTTATATGTCTCCGTATATAATTCATAAGCAGGAAGATATCAAGAGACACGGTATAGTATCTCGCGCCAAGTACACGCGGAGCGAGACCGACCGTGACTCTTTTACGCGACGCGACGAGTTGCGAGTACTCGAGATGTTCAGATCTCAATAACGAGTGAACGGATCAAGTTCCAAGTAGGCTTGATTGATAGCTTGGGGTCGATATATAAAGAAAAATGTTTTTATTTTTCCGCTACGTGTCCTACGAGCGGAGGTATTGCGACGCAAAGTCCAAATGTGAAAATTTTATATATTTAAAGATACGTCGTCGTTAAGATACGTCGGCGTCGTCGTCTCTCATCTCTCTAGTGTCACTTTCATGGCGCTGGAGTCGCGTCCTTTTCACTTTTTCGACACTGGCAATGCTAGTATAGCCAGTTTCGATATGTACCCGGAAGCGAGGTCTTTTCCTCGTGAACCTTTGCCGTGTGCACATCGTTTTCGGACTCTCTCGGAATCGTGTATTGTGTTTTACATCAGGCAAAGAGGAATCGTTCCCGGCTACGACCGTGATCCGTACAACAAGATTAATAATATATTATCGAAATTAGATGGTCTTTTCCTGCCGAACCATCGTGTCGGGTCCACGTCGCGTATCCGAGTGATCCGTGAATAATCGTTCGACATCCGACGAGTAGGGAAAGTATCCGGCCGCGACCGTTATCCGCAGGCTTAATTACAAGCTTATTAACATCCGGAAGTGAATATTTTTCGGAAATATATCGTTTTTCATACGAAAATCGCGAGTGAAGCGAGATGATGCAATCGGGGCGTTACCCATTGTAATCCTGTACTTCGAGTACAAAATATATATTCTTGTTATTTGTTTGCAGAAAAGCAATTGCAAGTCAATTAATCCGCCCTCATTAATCCGAATCCCAGCAAAAGCTTTCCGAATCCGAAATACTAGTGCGCGACTTCGTAAAGGGCGTAATCGACAACAACGCATTATCGCAGCAGAAGTGCGACGAAGCTGAGGATCGAGAGGAAGTATTTCACGGCAATCGGAAGTCAACCGCAGTTTATCAGCGTTCTTCGTAATCGCAGTTAAAACGAAGTGGCGACCGTTTATACGTACGAGTGAGTACATTTTAAGAAAATTATTCAACGCACAGACCCATGTCCGGTCACAGCCGAACGCCGAGCACACAGACGCCGCACACGTGCATGGCTTTTCGATGCTGTGTGCGCGCGTCCGTGCCAGATGGTGGAGGGTCCCAACGTCCACGAAATAACAGTATTGTGTGGACCTACAGAAATAGTATGCAATAGTATGTGCTCACCACGTGTTCCAACATTTTTTTCTTTCATGATTTTTTTATTCTATACGGAAAAAATCAAAACTGTCTTGCTGATAAACAATAAGTAGTATGAAAATCGATAGAAATTAGTTTTACTGATTAATTTTTTGATTCAGTTCCGAGTTAAATTTCCGGTAGATAATTAATTCTTTTTATTCACTGTGTGATCCTTTGTATAACTTATTGTTAGATCGCTATAATCTATATCAAACAATGAGATAAAAGATACATTAAATAAATAAAAAAATACATTTTGAAAAATTTTATAGTCATTTAAAAGCGTAAGCGTAAGTGTAGCGAACGTAAGCAATTTAGTTTTGCAATTTTTTTCTTTGGTGCACGTGAACGTGTGTATGCCGTATATTCTTCTACCGTGTGAAACACAGTACCACGTGGTAGAACATGTTATAACTTATAACGTGTATCGGAAAATGAGGTAAAAGATACATTGAGTAAGATAAAACATTTTGGAAAATTTTAAACCCATTGTACAATAACTGTAAGAGTATGCGGTAAGACGTAAGCAGTAAAAGTTGACCAACTACAATCGATTATTCTTGGATTGTAAAAATCTTATTAGTCAATGGCTTACTGCTTACGCGTCTTACATCTACTCTTACGACTATTGTAGAATGGAACTTTATAGTCATTTAGAAACTATAAGCGTAAGTCTGGCGAATGTGAGCAATCTAAATTGTGTAATTTTTATGTTCTTTCTTTTGTGCTCGTCCACGTGTGTGCCACGTGGTAGTAGAAGAACACAGAGCTCCTGATATTTCAGATTTATAAAAGAACATTTTTCTACATTAACAAAATTAAAAAATAACTGTTATTTTCTTTAAAATAATTAATTATTTAATAATGATATTCAACACACACATGCAGACTGTACTTAGCAATGCTAATGGAAGCAAGATAAACTTATTGTTAGATTATACATATAATCTTAACGCTATAATTATAAATATATATGATATTATAATACATTTTAGCATATGCTAAAAAAGAAAGGATTATTATTCTTCATATTTTTTGTCTTCTTTCAGAGAGACAATATGATAACCCACAATAAATCTTCATATTACGAGAGTTGTAGTCGATATCCCTATGTCGGCAGAATATCCGTAGAAGAGGATAGTGTTGAGTTCATCTATCAATTTGTGAAGAAAAGATTTGTTGCCGTGGACTACAGGAGTCATAGCATATTCTATACTGCCCCTGACATAATTGGGCCACCCAAATTTCAAAATTACGGACAACCATTTCATTTACTAATCCCTTTTTGTAATACCGAGGTACGTGTATTTTCTGGTACTACCTATCTCTGTTATAGTCCTGTACAAAGTAATCGCTATATATTATATGTCACAAGATTTTCTACTATTTGACAATTTTGATTTTCTAATATAGAGGCCGATAAAGGATGGTACTGGTATTTCAATATCTCCGTGGAAAAACAGAGATTTCATAAGACCCATTGATGATTTCGTATCAAACGATTATGATGCGATTATGATGACAAAAAGATATATTGGTATGTAATATTTAAATCGATAAATAAGATTTTGTTAAGGAAGATACGCTTTTGCTGAAAAGAGAGTAAATATAATAATATTTTCTATTTAAAGATATCGAGTTTCATGAAGCTGTATATCCAATCAGAGTCTGTATTTTCGAAATATGTTATCCTGGAAGCGTAATAGAAATTTGGGCTCAAGATTCCAATAATCACTGGATTCCCTTGTGGTGGGATGAATCGTCTCAGATTGTACCCCCGAAATCAAGATTATTTTCTCCACCGTTGTCGCATCCGTGTGACTTTAAAACCAAAATGCTCAAACTAGTATTTGAGGACAGTTCACAGGTCTCTTACACAAAGCTAGATGCTGTGATGCTCATCGGTACATCAGAATTGATCCTATCTAGAAATCCTGACGAGAGTTTAACTAATCTGTTCCAAAAAATTAACTACATATACTATCCATACCATGACGATGTTCATAATTTAACAACAGATTCAGAAAGTGCACACTTAGATATAGTTTATCTGCAACAGAATTTTTCCAAATACTGTGTTATTTGTAAAAGGTATTATTATCATTGACATTAAATAATATTTGAATCCATTTTTTCTGTTAATAATATAAATTAATTTAAAAATTAATTTGTTCCGACAATATTTGCAGCGACATAAGAAGAGTTTCTACATCTACATATACATCTATATATTCCAATTATAAGAATAATTTGAAGCACAAAAAAGTATCTCAGGAGGTAATCCCTGGTTATGAGCAACCTCTTGATCAGAGATATCCGCGTCGTATTTTCTTGAAAAGTAATCCGAATCGTGCCAAGAGAGTGAAACTCTCATTGGATGAATCCAAGGAGCTATCACGTTGCAGTTTATCTGCGCTTCCTGTAAAGTATTCTAAGAAGTCTATTTCTTATTACAATATTTATTACAATAATGACATTTCGTACTTTGAGTATTAAAGTATTTATTTTGTATTATATTAATTATATTTTATCTTTACAGAATGAAATACTACTAAAAATATTTAAATACTTAGATGTGGTAACATTATGCCGCATGAATGAAGTAAATAATAGGCGCTTTGATATTTTAACACGGGATCCTCTACTCTATACACGTTTGAACATGCGATATATTAGCTCTGACAAATATATGTGCGATATATTTTGTTATTTTACACCTAGATGTGAATATTTGCAACAATTAGATCTCACAGGAAGCAACTTTGATGTTAATGATTTCGTAAACTTTCTTGCTAATTGCGGCAGGCGTTTAACGCATTTAAGATTAAGTGAGTTCGGGTTCTCATTAATCTTACGTAGCGGCATCAACTTAAATCCTGTCCTACTTAAAACTTCAGAGACATGCACAAATTTGAAAGGTATATGCATATAGTATATGTATATAATTGTCAAGAGTATTTGTAAAGTGTATAACAATTTGTAATATAAATTTTTTTTAGAATTGGATCTAAGTTATTGTGACATAGACGACGAAGGATTTTCGTATCTCGAGGGGCTAAATAATTTGGAACATTTAAACCTTTTTCATACTGGTATACACACTTACGGTAGATTTACTGGTATAAGAACCGAACGTTTTTGCAAAATACTGCAAAATAATCAACGGATGCGTCAGTTATCAGCAAATAGCGAGTTAATAAACGATGCAGTTCTAACAGAGTTGGGAAATTCGTGTCGTGACTTGGAAGTAATAGATTCACTGGACACACGTAATCTTACATCTCAGGGTATTAATGCTCTTGCTAACTGTAAGAATTTACAAAAAGTGAACCTTAATATGTAAGTGTGTGTGCTACATTTTCTTTTAAAACACACGTTATTGTATTCTTTATTGAAATTTGTTTGCTTCTTTTGCGAGCATCTTGAAAAAGTTACATGAATTTTCTCTTGCAATTAAAGTACTGTACTAATTACATCATTTTTGTTACAGACGCGGATACCGTCGTAATACCGCTCATAATGAGAGCTTATTTAGATTACTTTCCTCTTATCAAAACTTGCAAGAAGTTTATTTGTTCCGTGCTGTCCTCACTGATCACTGTTTGGAATTACTAGCGCAGTGTAAAAACTTAAAAAAGTTATATCTTGTTGAAGCGGAACTTGATATACCTGATAAATGTTCCATTATTTTGAAACAATGTCCTAAACTGCAGGAGTTTTATTTCATGTACTGTAATTTAAATCAATTGGTTAATGAATTGGTTAATCAATGGAAGGAAAGTTATCCGCACGTGTCCGTCTACACTGTTAAATTCGTAGGGTTACATTTTTTGTAATTTCGAGATTAACGAGATTCCCACTGTCCCTATCTACTATCTAGCAAAACCACTGCCAAGGGAACGGGCTTGGAAAAATTAGCGGGGAAAGAAAACCCTGTTGAGCTTGACTCTAGTCTGGCACTGTAAGGAGACATGAGAGGTGTAGCATAAGTGGGAGATGGCAACATCGCCGGTGAAATACCATTACTTTCATCGTTTCCTTACTTACTCGGTTAGGCGGAGTACAAATTTTTAGTAATTTCGTAGGTCGCCACTGCTCCTACTCAATATGTAGTTAATTTAATTAAAACAATGTTAATTTGACTAAACCAATGCAGTTAAAATAATCTTATTTTGTTTCAAACTAATAAACCTTTAACAGTGTATATATTAAGACGATATTGAAATAGTTTTTGTTTAATAGTTTAGGACAAATCAATTTACTTTTTATATGTTTACTTTTTATATTTTTTTACATACACTTTGTAAAAATTATTTGGTAAATTAGTTTTAAAATAAGTTAATGTTTAATAAAAACGAAATATTCACATTTATTTATAGTTTTGTTATTTTCGAACCGTTTTATCCGTTCACCGGTCGCGCGGTGCACGTGACGCGTGCGTGTTTGCCGGTCGCAAAGACAGCGTCGGGAACAAGCGTGAACGCACATATGGCGCGGACAGTTAGCTGGCGCACTTAGGGCGATTATAGCTGGCACTGGTGCACAGTAGCACGCACAAGATGCGATAATGTTTCCCGCTCGCGAGGCAGCGACGGCGTTGAGCGGGCGCGCGATGACGCGGAAAGCCACGCACAGAGACGCGGACATTCACCGTTCGCGTGATTTTGAGACGGTGAATTGCAGGCGCGCGGAGGCGCAGTGATTTGCAAACGCACTAATGAGCGCGGGTGCCCTGATGGCACAGTAAAGCAAGTGCACTGGTGGCACAGTAAACGGGGGCACTGATGGCACGGTAAAGCGGGTGCACGGAAGGCACGATAAAGCACAGTCAAATTCTCCTCACATTCGACTGTAATTGGTCAAATTTTGGGCTTATAAGGCTTAAAACACCTAATCTATTGTAGACCGGGACAATGGATTTCTTCTACTCTATACATATACCGAACACCTTTTCTTCGGCTTTAATAATCAATAAATAGCTGTAAAATAAAAAATGAAAGAATGCAGGTTAAAAAGGTAGATTGCATGTCACGTTAATTTTTACGGTTATTTAGTGATCATTAAAGCCGAAGGAAAGTGTTCGAAATATATTACAAAAAAGTGCTGAATCAATTACAATTGCGTTATAAATATACCTTTTTGTTTCAATGTAAAACCGCAAGAATTTTTGGCATGCGATTTCTCGCTTCTGATGTCATCGAACAAGGATAAAAGCGGTGAGTAGGCAGGAGTCTTAAGAAAATAAAAAATAAGATAATATTACATTTTAAACTACCGTGATTGTCAGTACAAACGATCATAAAATGATTTTCCCCCTTTTCAAAGGGAATACTCGATACGCTTGTAATATCGCTACAATAAATTCTAGCCAATAATCGGATTACCGCGAAAAGTGAAAAGTGAATTTAACTTTAAAAATGCCAATTATTTTAGTTATACAAAAGGATAAAGATATATACTTTATTTACCCCGAGGGGGCCTTAAAGGGCGTTTTGAAGGGACGTACCCAACTCTATCATTTCATCCACTACCATTACCATTTCCTTTTGGACCAACGGTTTAACGTCTCTTCTGAAAGACGGAGCCCAGTTTTCCATCTGGTGATACTGTATCCTTTTGAGAACTATCCGCCAGATGGGGGGGCAGCGTTTTGCTGAGAAAAATTCTCATCGGCCTAGCGCGGGATTCGAACCCGGCTCTCCGGATTACGAATCTGGCGCTCTACCCACTAGACCAGCCGTCTTCCCTCTATTTTAGTTATATAGAATAATCTAGTTTATCGATGATACAATAAGATAAATCTAAAAATCATTAGTTAGCTCCCATAAAAGTTTTGATTATAGTAGTCAAATATCCTATCGAATATTTTGCACCATTTACATTTATAGAAGTGCATTCAAATGTCGAATACGATACACAATACACGATACAGTTAAAGTCGAAATATGCTTTGAAAAGAACGAACAGACCGTACGAGTAAAAAAAGGCGTAACTGGTATATCGACTATTATTTTTGGCTGATGGTATCCTCTATCATTTTTATGTTAATCGATTCACTGACGTACGCAATGGTCCTCATTTGCTATCGCAATCGAAGCAATATTCCCGGCTTTAACTTGGTTCAATATAGCGTTATCGATGTACATATTTCTTGCATCGTAACGTACGAACAATTACTGTCCATTATTGATATTAACACTATGCGGCGCCAATATCGCGTTATAGCCGCACACTCCGCAGAGCGGAAATCTCTGTTGTATGCCATAAATTATTAACATCGAAACTTGGCTGAACGAGTGCCAGCCTTGCTGCTTAACAAATGTGTTAGTCGCCCTTTTATAACCTTTTCCATTTAAAGGTTGCCAAGATTTTATATTGCAACGTGCTATAAATAATCACATTGTCACATGAAAATCACTTTTCAGATACTTTACCGTTTAAAAAAATGACGAGAAAAAATAAGATAAAAAACCTATATCGTATAATATTCGATGGAATGAATTAGCGTGTATGTAGTGTGTCTCAGACTAGATCCCTTTTTGAATTTGTTTCACAACCATCAAAATAATGTGAAAAGCTAAAATAATAGTAGTCATTGAAACAATTGCCGCTATCAACGCTATTTACGGTAAGAAGAGACATAGACATTTCATGTTTAGTTACGGTACATATACAATTAATTAAACGTGTCTCCATCAGAGGAAGATGTTCAAGTCTATTTCTCTCGTTGCGAAGGTACTGAGATCATTAGAAACGACGCCGAAGGTCACGTCCCGGATTACCACGTACCCAAGAATCCCATCAGCCCTACAGCTGCCTGGGAAACTGAAGGAAATCTATATATACGTACGGGTGTGTGTGCGTGTGTTCGTGTGTGCATGTGTGTGTCTGTGTTTATGTGCGTACGGTTAGGATTCTCGTCTCGTCCTTCGCGCACGTCCTTCCTACCTGCCTGCTTTTTCCCCGATATGACGACTGGCGGTATAATCCACCCACTATAGTGAACGTAGAAAAAAAAGTCGAGTATTGCACGTCAACTGTATTGTCATTCGACATCAAAGTGATACGAAAAAAATTTTTCATTTAAAATTTTGTTCAAAGGTCGATCGAGATTCGGAACCAAAAACACCTGGTTACATTTTTATTGAAAATGTGCAATGTACGTTCAGGCAATCTCACGACGTAAATGTCACGACGCGAATATTCACGGTATATAACTTTATGACAGTAAAACAAGATATATAGTCGGGTTTGCAAAGTCTTATGAAAGTTAATTCGATTCATCATATATTCATTTATGTTGTTACAAAAGTTGCATAGCATATGATTAGAAAGTTCATCCGTGAAAATATATGTAGAATATAAGATGACAGTTACATGTAAAATATTATCTGTTTTATACATTCCGTTCTTAATTTTTATTTTCAAGAGATAATGTGTCTCTTTCGTGTGTTTAAATTTTATCTTTTTTTCTTTTTATATCTTATGTCATAAGCTACAAACAACTTTGTGACATATATCTGATATAAAAAGATAAGATATCTCACAATATAAATTATTAAATTTTTGGATACTTTGCATACACTGTATAATATTTTCTTTATGAGAAATTCCAAACTTCAAATTCTTAAATCTATTTCTTTCAAAATGACAGTATTGTTCATATGCCCTTTTCAACGTGAGCGTTTCGAATTTGAAAAATTGAATGGGAGTGGCAAATTGAGCGGACTATCGATCGCGTCGTCCACGATTTTATCGTTCTCGGCTGAGTCCAGGAGGGATGTGATAAATCCGTGAATTGACACCGCGACAGGAAACTCGAGCCTCACGGTCGTGCTGTCGGTTTTCTCACCTCTTAAGAAACGGCCACGTCCCTACGTCTCGCGAAGTACAGAAGACAACGCCGAGCTCCGGGCCCTGAATAAACGGTGCTTTCAAAGCTTGCGCGCTCGACACTCGAAATCCGAGAACGTTTAAATATAACGATCAAATTACGCGATCGTCTCAGGGTGATCGAGTTGTTCGAGTGTATCTTCGCGCGAGGTCAACATCTCGGTTTCTTCCGTTACTATCGATTGTCCGCGCTTCTCGTGTAACCGTGAAAATTTATTCGAAAGGCCTCCTTTTCGCGAATAAAATTTTTCCATTAAATTTTTCCATTAAATTACAAACTTTATTGCTAACTTCGATCGTTATTTGAGCGCGCTCGCGCTAGCTCGAACCTTGTGATAGATTCACTCTCCTATCCGGAAGGAAACTCATAAATATTAATGTACCGAGCGATACGTCGCATCGATCTCCGTCCGCGCTTCACACAATCATGCTGTTGATTAAAATGAAATTCCGTAGGAATAGGTACCTTCCACAAAGCGTACTTCATAAAGTAGGTCAAAAGTATAGCAGTAATTATTCGGTATATAAATAATATTATTCGTCCTTTCTCGATTATTTCCTAATGAATGTAAGACATAAAAAAAGCGTACATCGAAATTGATATACATTTTCGAAGTTTCAAATTTATTTCAGAGATATAAATTAATATAATATTAACTTTTCTTCCACGATACTTTACGTTAATTGTCTTTTTACAGAATATTATGGTATCAAAATCAAAAAATTCGCAATCAGTATCGTATTAGTTCCAGCAATTTTCAAATTTCTAATTTATTTCTTAACACTCTTATTTGGCGCGATCGAGGAAGAATTCTATCCGTATTTCAATCGCGTCTTGATAACGAGGTAATTTCCCATCGAAAGTACTCCACCGACGCCTCTCGAAATTCATCTCTCGGCGAGGCGGCGGCGGCTGCGGCGGCGGTGGTGACAGTCAGCCATTGGCAGGTGAAAACGGATGTGCAATAGAATCTGTACTCACCCGGCGCATCACGCGAAGAGAGAACGAAGATGTCTTCATTTTGGTGGTAATACTGGCAGCTTGCTACGAGATGTAAATCGGGACGGTGTCCAGGCTCGCCTTCCTCCGCCAGCGTCGTCGTCGTCGCCGTCGTCGCAGCTCAGACGGAGCCGAAGCCGTTTCTCCCGTGTTCCGTTTCCGCCGTTTGTCGCGGCGCGGGATCGTCGTCGGTGACCCCCCCGCGATCCGTCCGTTCTGTGCGACCCGGATGTCAGCCAGAGTTCGCAGCCCGGAACTGGCGAACTCGGTTCTCGTGGCTATCTCGCGATGGGACGGACAAAGTTGCGGGAGTGCGCGACGCGGAGAGAGAAAGAGAGAGATAGAGAGAGAGATAGAGACAGATAGATAGATAGAGATAGAGAGAAGGGTGGCTCTCAGGGATGGCTGGAAGCTACAACTACAGGTGGTCGCGCGTTGTTGACTAAATCTTCGCGCCGATCGTATCTGTCTGCCTCTCTCTCCTTTCCGCGCGCTCTTCCTCTACCCTTCCTTCCTTTCTGCCCCTGCCACTTGCACCTTCCCTGCCCGCTGCCGCCGCACCCTACCCCCCCAGTCGATTTCAATTCCGCGCACACCCTCACACGTGCGAGCGAGCGCACGCGCGCTCCCACGCGATCTCCCCGATCTTCTTCCCTTCCATTGTTTCCCTCCTACGTTCGTCCACGCGAATGACTTAAAGGCAAATGGAAAATAACGAATCTCGATAATTGAAGGGCTCTTGGACTCTCCTCGATAATTATTCGCGTAAATTGCGCGTATCTACGATAATAAAACAATGTCTCCGAAACGAATTTATGAACATCAATCGATTAACACTAATCAATAAATTACTTTCGTTTATCGGTAACTGAATCTCTCGTCAGTCATATGGCCATATCATCTTGGTCTCGCCATGTTCAAGCTAGGATCTAGGCTTGAGGTCTGCAATTAGGAAAAGGGCGGACTAGAACGAGGTATACGGCTATGGCTACGTTAGGGGAACCACCCGATGCTGCGCTCGCGCAAACTCACCCCGGCGCCATACTACTTACTATACTATGTCGAGGATTGCGCCCCTCGTTCAAGGCCACGAGACTTCATGGTAAAACCGATGCGTCGATATTTCGTCCGTCGCTCGATGGGTGGAGACGTGGTCTATATTCGCGAAAGTTGCAAGCAGTTTATGTCACTCTGTCACTCACCTTTTTCATTCGACACTTGCCTCTACCTTCAATTGTAGATCGCGAATGTGACAACTGCTATGTGACTTATTTTAGTTCAAATATATTATTTTAGATCAGTCTAATCGAATTACTTTTTAAATTATAGCTTTACGCGATTACTTTTATAATTCACGTTACTTGTAATGTGTTTTGATTTATTATTTTTAACAAGAAAGGTAACGAAGGAAGATAAATCACTCTAAACGTACTTATCATAGTTTTAATCCCGTGAACTCCCAAATATTGCTGACGATAGTAATTAGAATTAGGTTATAATTAATATTAATATTAGAATTATATACAGTAGATATACGTAATTAATAATTATCGGATTGGTAAAATCCTCAAATTAGCAGATTACGTGACAGATTAAATCTACTTTAAATCTCAGCATTCCTAAACATTTTAATTCGTGTTCATTTACGTTAAAATAATTTTTTCTTGCATTTTATAGCAAAAACTGAGAAATCAAATAAGTAAAATTACTTTTATACTTTATATTTCGAATTATACATTTGAAAAAATTATTATATTTAAGTATTAACGCACATATGAAATACTTTACCTTTAAATAAATCCTTTTTCTCACTTTGGTCCTTCTTGGATACAAGGTATATCTATTGAAATTAAATACGTAAAAAAATATTTATTTCCGATAATCTTATAGAGCAGAATCGCTGGAAGGAGTCACAGGTTTGATCGGTTAATAAACTGCAAGTTTATTTGCAATGTTATGTTACACGGATGGTATAACGGCGATAACGGAACAATATGTGTATATGTGTGCGCGTGTACAGCGCGTGCTTGCGCGCTCGCATTGTGTGTACGTCTCTGTCTGTGTACGGTCTATCTATACATATCTTTATATCTAATATCCGCACTCTGTAAAATATAATAATATAATAATAATAATAATAATAATAATAGTAATAATACGGCGAGTTTCGCGCTCACATGCGTCGTTCTATCACCCGTTCCCCGGTGCATTTTCATGGGAGTCCGTCGCATACGAACGATGCACGTGTTGCTCGTAGCCGCATTAACATCCAGAGACTGGTGACAAAATAGAGGGGAAATAAGTACAACAACAACTATTGTAGCTTATGATGAGAAGTATATCTTATTGCCGAGCCTCAGACGCGGAAGATTATACATCCATTATTTAGATAAAATTCAGGATGATCCTCATGGGTGGGAGGACGGGCGGTGGAATTTGACGGTCCTAACGAGCTGTACGTATTAGATTTTTGGCAGTGTCGTCTTGCTTCGGGCCCGGCGGTGGGGCCGGAGAAGCTTCGCATTTGTGCGTGGATCCCTTGTCCCGGAACGAATCCGGATTATGATTTCGCGGAAGCGTAAAACGTAATTAGGCTCTTTATCGGATAGGCTTCTTCGGAGTGAACGTTGTTCCTCCTCGAGCGTGCTCGATTATATCGCGAATGTAGACGGAGGTACAAATCCGCCTGGAATATACCATATACCGCTCGACGGGGGTATATGTACCCCGTATATGTACTAATTACGGAAGTTGTTACGCGGAGGTCGGTTGTGTGACGATCACGTCGGATCTCTTCGGCTCGGAGACGCGTGACGGAAGAACGATCAGCGAGGGAAGAAGAGATGCATGTAATTCACGGGATAAATATATACACGTGTATCCGTTGTGCGTCCTGTGACCGATTAAATTTTATCGCAGGAAAAGACGTAGGAGATACAAAACTTCTGCCCTCAGCGTTCAAATGATGAAGGATACTACTCTGGTTCTGGGTCACGGTGTAATCACATACATTCTTGTATCTCCTACATTTTCCGAACCGATCAAATTGATCATCCGCTAGAATTTAATCTGCATATGTCGTTTAAGAAAAGAAAACGCTTGTGGATGACAGTCAAAGCGATCGTTCATTCTGTACGATCCGGACGCAGACTCGAAGTAAGGATTGATATCGTGGGTGTATAATTTCGCTAAGTTCTCGCTAGACACACAAAATGTCGCAAGCCAGCAAAGTAGACGCGCGTTAACACAATTATCGCGACAACTGTACACAATTATTATCTATATACATGATCCATGAGTTTACACAAGTGCAAGGTACTACCACGCTACACCTCTCCCCTCTCTCTCTCTTTCTTTCTCTCGGTGTCTCTCTCTCTCTCTCTCTCTCTCTCTCTCTCTCTCTCTCTCTCTCTCTCTCTCTCTCGCGCGCGCGCTCTCTCTCTCTCTCTCTCTCTTTCTCTAAATTATAAGTGCGACAGACAGACGGACAAGACATGTATTGTAGCGAAAAGTGATTGTAAAACTCGAAAGGGTCTGAGGCCACGGCAACTGAGGTATCTGTGAACAAACGCATTTTCACCGTCGTTGATTTAGTTTTCGTGCATGCATAGTATGATCGACGGATCCGGGCCGTTGTCACATGCACAACGGAGCCTCTTTCTTTTTTATTTATTTATTTACTTCTTTTTTTTGTTCTCTTCCATCACTTAACGGCTTAATAATTTGTCGTCGTTTTTATCTTCGTTTTGATATCCCTTAACTACCGGTAATCGTTCCCGTCCATTAAATCGAAGACGCGATTTTTTTTCTTTTTTTTTCTTCTTTTTCTTTTATGTATTTGTATTTCGTTTTGTACTTGTACTGTTCAGCAAGGCAGCGTGTTGCACTTTGTTTACATTATAATTATAGTCGGGCCGTGATTGTCCACCGAAGATTCCACAACGTCGCGAAATTGTGCGGGAATTCTTGTCGAGAAGCGTTGATCCGTTACGTAAAAACTTAATACGGATTCATGTTGACGGCGTCATTTTCTATTACAATTAAATCGCTTCAATGAGTAAATTGACATTGATACGATGGGATGTAAAAAGCGTCGGTGCAACTCGAATCTCGATATAATGTGCTGCGAAATAATTTTGGAAAGCCAACGCAGTTTGCAGCGATAATAAAATTATAAGCTTAATTGCCCAGGGGAAAAAAATATTAAATATTAAAAAATTAAATATTGATCGCCGCACACTTATTAAATTTGTAAAATTAAAATTGTTAAATTCCTTTTCTTCAATTAGCTAAAAATAATATTAGATGTTAAAATAAATATTTGTATTTTTACAAATGATATCCTTGTTTAAGCGTTTATAATCGTAATAAAAAAAGAACTACACATTCGAACTTCGCGTCAAGCCTTGCGATTTCCTCACTTCTCAGGTTCGATCCGAAATAGCGTAATTGTCTATTCATTATTCATTTGACTTCGGACATTATGTCAAGGTTCAAGTATGGTGAAGAAACGCAAATACGAAACGGAATGTAAGAAGCAGAGTCCACGCTAGAATTACTTCGCGATAATCTCGTATTTCCGTTGATGTTCTTCAAATATCAATAGACACGAGAATTGAATCTGAAAAGGTAACCGGTAAACGAAAATCGCTATGATCTGTTCTTGCAACACGTGGATCCTTTTGCGTTCTACGACCCGCTCTACATTTCGACAGCTTATGATCTCTGTGACGATGATGCAACTAAAATTAAGCTTACAATGTAGCGATAAAAAGGGATCGATACCTTGTCGCGTGCGCGTCGGCGAATATTTTGCGACACGAGCGGACGTCTCTTGCGATTTGCGAGTCGCAGTCTATACACGTCGTGACTATGTATCTCCCTCTTTCTCACGTCAGATTTGCGAACGTAATACATACGTCACAACGAATTTCCGAATAAATATTACTCTTTATGATAGCTATATCGATTATGTGGCGGTAGCGGTATTAGCTGTAAAAGATAATTGCAGTGGTGAATGGCGATAATAGCAATGTAGTACTCATAATAACAGCAATAGTCATAATAATTGTAATTACTATAATAGCAGCAATAATATAATAATAATAATATAATAATAACTGTGATAATAATAATAAGTCAATAAGATCCCCTAACACATTTAAACAATCGGTTTTGTAAAACGTCATAATAGAATACGAAATAAAAATAAGGATCTGAGAAATTAGATATTCTAACAAAAAGTGTCTATACAATATTTATGCGTACATAGTGCAACATAACGTACTGTCGACCAGTCCTCGATATCGTACACATTCTATGAACAAAATTTAATTAAACTATAATCTTATAATAAACGTATCGATATAACAAAAATTATCGATAATATTGAAAATAATAGTAATGTAGCAGTACTAATAACAATAATAACAGCAGCAGTAATCATAATAATAATAATAGTAATATAGAAACTAATGTATTGCTCTCTTTCTCTCTCTCTCTCTCTCTCTCTCTTTCTCTCTCTCTTTATCTTTCTCTCTTTCTCTCTCATGCTCTCCTACTAATGATATTTATAATCATAATTAATAATGATAATAATAAAATAATTATAGCGATGAGAAAAATGATTGCTATTGCCAATGAAGATGACGTTGGTGAAGACTGTGGCGGCGGCGGCGACGATGACGATGACGGTGACAATGAGATAATCATAATGATACATAAAGCATAATATATAAAACTCTCTGGCGATGAATTAGAATACACAAGTGTATCTCCTTCTTTCTCTCTATAATATGGGTAGACTCGCGGAAGATATGTTTAATATACGTACAATGATGTCCATAATAGTATCAGAAATAACGGACGTACAATGCGTAAAGCGAAGAGATACGTAACTGCTGTGGATGCAAAGTCTCTTTCCAAGCGTCGCAAGAACTCTGTTTCAGCTCAATTTTGCTCTCTCTCTCTTTTCTCAAAAGAAAAATTCCCTTACATTTTTCTTTACTTCCTGTACGGATGGACAGAAACAAATCCACAGCTATTACGAGCCCTTCTCCGTGCCTATTACGTTGTATGATACATTAAGAAAATAGCGCATACCTCATTCGTTTACGCTCGTGCGACTTATGATTCGATTACTCGCAACAGCTCGTACACGCTCGACGTGCCTCCTTAATCTAATATGTACACAGATATATCGTATACATATACGTATACGTACACACATACATATACATACACATATACACTTCAATTACACGTTGGAGATGTGGTCACGTGGATTAATCTCTCTCTCTCTTTCTCTCGCTCGCTCATTCGCTCAGAAGTACACGTATGTACATTCAAGGGTACATCGAATTCTCCGACGTCGTTTCGTTCACTCAACGACACGACGACGTATGACATTTGAAATCTCGCTAAGTTCCCATTGGCCCGAATAATTGGATTGGATGGTGAATTGACTGTAGACGGTGTGTGCTGCGCTCGTCAGATATTCGTCAAGTTTAATAGCGCATCACGCGCATCACGCGCATCATGTATTACGCCGACATAACGCGTGTTGATGCAGCGACATAATGATTTTGTCATAACATAACAAAATGTGTGATATATGTATATATGTGTACCGATATATATCGTATGTAACAAACTTTATCGCCATTAGTGCGACCTATATACGTTTCTCTCGAATATCTGACTGGTGAAGCACCCGTCCCCGTATAGTCAAACGGATTTAATTAATTCTTTAATTATAATCTCGCATTGTATATTCGATAAGAACGACATGAGGTAATGCCCTATGTACATAAAAAAGAAAACAAAGTCGACAGTTAGCAATAAAATTTTTGGTACAAGTAGAAAAGATCCATACTATGTAAGTTCTTAGTTATATTGAGCGTAAATAACCAACCGTTATTAATCCTAGGTTCTCTTGTTGATACGACAATCGTCATTAAACTGACACGACATTTCATCTCTAAGAACTATCGCACTATTAATTACCCATTAGACAGTAATGATATTTTCTTTTTCTTAGCGTTTCACCATTTCTTTTCATCTATTTTTTTTGTAATTTTTATTTCTTCCGATAAATTTAAAAACTTTCGTAACAATAAATTTACACTTAAGATTTTGTTAATATTAATTATGGCACAATTTAAATATTTTATTTAAAGTCTTTTTGAAGACATAATAAAAATAAATCTAAGTAGTCTTTCTCCTATGCACGACGTTCTTTCTTTTTCTTTAATTTCATATAATTACATCGCTATTTCGTTTTATTGATTAGCATTGATGCGCTCCTTACATCTCTTTGTTTTCCTTTCATAGTTCCATTTGATCCCCCTTTTGGAAAATAAAATTTCTTTTCTCTTTTCGTTAAAACCGAAGAGTGTTCCTAAACAATCGATTTACAACTTTCCCGGACTCTCGTGATATTCCCCATACTAGAATTCTATGAACCGCTATTGTCAATTTAGTATCGGCTTTCCACAGCCATTGGCTTACCACCAAACCAAAAAGTTGCGTTTTCACGATAAAATAAACCACGGAATTAAACGAAAATAATTCAGCCGAAATCTCGATGAAAACTTATCGATATATCATAAATGCGACATTCGCGATTCTATATTTTCCAAGGTAAATACCACTCGCGTCTGAGAAAGTCTTGCAAAGTTTTCTCGATGCTCTCTTTGGTAATATAATATCACATAATGAAAGAAAACTTTAAACCAATTAAAAAAAAAAACAGGAAAAAATCTAATCAGTCAGTTCCTCTAAAAGTAGGAATTAAAAACGAGGAAACTAATAGAAATAAATTTGAGTCTTTAAATAAATCGACGATTAAACGATTACAAAAATCAGCCTTCTCAAAAGTAAATTCGCGTATCAAAGTATTCGTCACAGCGCCAGAAAGTAAACTTGACCTCTTCAGTTATATCGATTCGAATTACGCCGAAGAACCCGTTCGTCGAAGAATGGGTGACTAACTTAGTAGTGGCTTTTTCAACGGGTCAAAAGGAAGCTGTTAACAATGCGGGTATGGCGAACACACCGGGGTGTGAACGCACCGGAAGAACGGTCCTGCTTTGAATGGTTATATGGCGTATATAGCCTGCTGACGATGAGATTGCACCATTTTGTCGCCGGTCGAGAGGCGAGTTCGCGCGAAAACGCGTAATTCTAAGTGAACGGCAACTGCGTGGATCGCAGAGAGAGATGCTGCGCTCTCTCCGTGCGGTCCTCGATGCAGCACACGCGAAGCACCCCTACCGCCGTGACAATGAATCCTGCTGAGTTACGCGGTCAGTGTTGCAAATAACAGTTGATCGGCTCTCGATCGCGCGAAGAAATGCGCGGTTCCTTTACATCTCTCTAGCACGAGTACGTACACGCACGAGTTATACACAGGATGCGAGCGAAAGATAACGTTTAGATAGAATCGAAAATATTTTCGCCGCGTGTCGCTCCTTCTCGCGATTTTTCGGGAGTTTTTCCCGCTTACGATAAACCATACAAGACGAAAAGTTTCATATATATTAAAAATCCCAAAAAGATTTCCACGATAATTTTCCACTCTTTTTTAAATCGTACCTCAGACATATCCTAATGATTAATATTGATAATATTCGTCCTCGACGGGAGAGACGGGGCGCGTACCTACCTAAAATTTCGTCCGTGTAACGGTTCGGGACCTTGGCACATTCCGATAAATAATCTATAGTCATTCTCTGTTTTTCCTCTCGTTTTTTTTTTCGCGTTCACGTCGGCGTGTAATGGGTCGTTTACCCTGCAGCAGTTCGCATGCAGCTCGTGTGCATGTGGACCTGTATAATATATGTGAGCGAGCACATAAACACGTCTACGTACACACTCGTGCGCGCATACTTATCCACCCAACACGCGTGTGCAAACTGCACTAGACGTTTACACTAGACTAAAGTCTATCATGCGATGAGTGGCAACAGTTGATCGTTCGTGCGTCGTTTTAAATATACTTATCACGTCGTCTTAGTGGAGAGAAAAATATATTCCTCGACCTAATGCACGGATCTATGAAATTTTGAACTGCGTATGACACAAGATCAAAGTTGCCGATCGAATCGAGCTTGCCCTTTTCACATTTCATCCATCAATTAATAAATAAATAAGTCGAATTTAAAATAAACGACGCATTTTTTCCCTTCAGATCGATAAATCGATCAGCGGTTGCCCGACACCCCGTTCTTATCCCCCACCCCATCTCGAAAATTTCAAAGCAATAAGATGAAATTTTTTTTCCCGATACAGTCTCGCCTCTTACAATACATCGTACAACACCGAACATCGACATAAATTCCGTATACTTTTTTTTCCATTCACATAGCTTTCGTAATCGCGCTAGTATACCAACCGAAGAACATCACAGAAATTTCCCGACATTATTTAATAATCAATTATTAATTTCCTTTCTTTCGTCGCTAAAAGAGTTTTTTAAAAGTACGCCCGGCGATATCATAATGTGGACAGACATACGCTTTTTTTTTAGTCTCTCTCTTTTCGTCTTTCGTCGAATCGTTTGATGCCACGATCCCCGATATCACAGAATCACAAAAATTTCCGGAATGACTAGGATTTTCTTTTTTTCACTAACCAATCGCGCATCCTTAGCTCAAAAAATGACTTTTTTTCTTCTTTTAAGAAAAGAGGAGAAGAAAGACAAGAAACGTAAAATCTCGCGGATTCTCGGCCGCACTTCGTTCAATCGATATGCCCTCCACATTATGCCCTAGCCAAACGTCACCGATCGAGAATCGGTCCACTGATTTAAGAATGTATACGTAATAATTATAAAATCTCTCGGTAGAGATAGCTAAATATCTAAAATCGTATATTTTTTTCACAGTATACTTCACACTTCGAAGATATGTTTGGAAACTCGTGCTTACCCTTTTCCTTTTCTCCCGCGCATTTTCTTCTTTTTCCATCCCCCTTTAATCATTTCGTCCGGCCACGAATGAAATTCGAGGCAGGCCGTGATCCTTTCCCGCCGTTTCTGTTTTTCCCCTTATTCCGCGCTTCCGTTAAATATTCCCTTTCCGATACTACGCATCCTAAGAGTTAAACGTAGACATAATTTATATTTTCCACGATAATTTGTACTTGCTCGTTAATTATTATGGCATTTCCTTTTTCGCCTTACAGATAAAACATCAACATTTTCTCGTTCTCTACGCTGAGTTTTAAACCTGAATATGTTACGATGAACAACTTTTAGGGTTTCCTCTTGCTTGTACATTTGTTAATGTGGATATATTAAAGTTCGAGGTGCAGAGCAGTGCTCCATAATCTCTCAGTGAATTGAGGCCACTTCGACCGTTTGGAGTCCGATTTGCGGAAAACACTTCGCGACGTAACGGAAAACAGACAGACGGAATGTAAACGGAACAATTCCCCCTTGGCTTAATTGACCCGACTGATTTTCTTGGTAAAAACCGTGCGTTTGCAGAGATAGCTTGAAATGCTCGTTAAAAATGCGAAAGGCGATCGGGAAGCGGGTTGTAAGCTCCGCAGCACTGCTCCGCCCATCCGCGAGAGATACCTACGTAGGACTATGCCGATTTTTATAAAATCTGAACAGGAGAATATCATCGTTTATCGATGTATCGTACGAATATAATATATTTACAGCTCAAAATATTACTTTTAAAGAGTTAAAAATATAGTTTGTATTTAGCGCATACGACGAATCTACATATACACGTTAAGAACCCATGATATATCTCTACCACCTCCGCGTCTGTACACGCTCTCCCGCCTTTCTCTTCTATCTCGTTTCGTAAAACCGATATCGTCCCCCCATCCCCTGCCTTCTATGCTAATCGACGAGTTCCACGTCGATTAGCAACACGTCTCGACCTCAATTGCCGCCGTTGCCGCGATCACTTTTCACCGAATTGGCATCACTTTTCCTCGCGCTTTGTTTCACCTTTAGGCCTAACGTCGTCGATTCGCTTCGTCTTCCTCCCCCCACGCCCCCTCTCCGTCCCGTTCAGAATCGATATACATACGCGTAAACGACCTCGGCGCGTTCGCGGTTCGGCCGCGTGAAAGTGCATTCGGCATGCACACGCGCGTACGTAACACGCACGCGGAATCGGGACGTGTGGGTTTTCGACGTCAGATTCCCGATCTCATTCACGATCCTCGCGTTTGTGGTTTCCCCTCGGTTTCTCGCCTGTTCGTCCGCCAATTCGACGTTTTAAACGCCCAATGGGTTAGGCGCATTTTTGTTCGACGTGAAAACATTTAGGCGCGCGTATCGAGAGCGCCAATACAGAAGAATTCGCAACGTAAATTCGATCTCGGAAACGATTTCCGGAAGACTGTTCCCTCCCCAAACATCCCGTCTTAATTACGCCCTTTTTCTAATCTTTCCGCTCGGGTGCTTTTTGGACAACGTTAGCTAAAAGAAAAAAATAAACTCGCGGCGGGATAATGTCGTCCTCGAAAACGCGTCGTCCCACGCGTAGATTCTCCGCTCGAAAATTTGCCGGGCAGTCGGCCGTTTTGGTCAACTCAGTGTCACCAAGCATCCTGATCGCTGACAATGGAATGTGTCAATTGTTTCGCGCACTAAATCTTAACGTTCGAGCCTCCTCTCCTTCCTTCACAGTTTCAGTCGAATTACAAGCTTCTCAGTCAAATTGTCCTTCTTTGGATTCATTGCAGTCTTGACGAAGAAAAATTACAACGCTACATTGGCGAGTCTAAACTAGAAGAATCGCGCGCTTGCTTTCGGTGGACCGACGGAAAAGCGAGGGGGAAAACTGGGAGAAAATGCCGAAATGACTCGTCCGCGATTCGGGATTCCATGTACTCTCCGCTTTCCTCCCTTCTCTTTAATCCGTTTCTCATTTAAGGTCTTACGATAACCGATCACGATAGGCATTATGCGCTCCGCAGATGCGCGTAATAAGGATAAATTAATCGTTGAAATTACGAGAACTTTGCCGCAATTTAACAAGAGACTGAATTTCCCTCTTGAATTTACTAATCTCGATTTAGCGATTCGCAGTCTCTTCTCCCGAATTACGAACCTAAATACAGCGTAGACGGAAAAACAAGATCTCGTTAATCCAGGTTACTGCTAATTCACTTCAATTCAACCAGCTCGTAATATGAATCGCATCGATCTCGGTTAATTAACTCAATCAGCGATTATCCGCCCAGTTCTGGTTTACCAGTAACGTAGATAGAGGAATTGTTTAGAAATGATCTGTGGTCTGTGCTAACCGACTTTTGCGCAAGTCGCAACTTAAGAGCGAGGCGCGATTTAATTAAATCAAAGTTCGAGCTAAACGACTTGTGTGCTGCTCAAAGCGGCACGGGAGTATCCCGGATACGCAAAGTAGTACTTCCATGTTCTCTCGATAGTCTGGCCTTGATTCTCGGGTTGCGTGCCCGACGATGTCAATCGAGCGATTCGCGGGAGAAACGACGACGATAGCAGCGCGACGACGATGACGACGGCGACGGCGACGGCGACGGCGACGGCGGCGATGACGACGACGACGACGCGGACGATCCGGCACAGGGTGACTTTGATTTTTCCGACGTTTTCATTGCGGTTGCTGCTGCATCTGCATCTGGTGTTGCATGCTACCGAAGACGTTCTTCATGGCCGAGGCCTTTAGAAGCCGCCTCAGCACGCCGCTGGTGCCGCGGTGCTGCAGGCTCTTGTGTGTCGTCAGCGAGTTCTTCGTACGGTACGTACGGTTGCAGAACTCGCAGACGTATAGCGTGTCCGATTGCTCGTGTTTGTCCTGGAAGTGGCGTTTGAGGGAGTAGTAGCATGAAAACGTGCGACGGCAGTACGGGCATTCCTGAGGCTCGTTTATGCCACCCGCCGTGGGTGGTGGCATTCGGTACATGACAGTGGGAGGCGTCGTCGGTGCCGGATGCATCCCGTTGCCCGTACCTGAAACGCATCCAGATCTGTATAAGATCGCTCCTCGCGAGAGTTATCCACAGTTATCCGTCAGGATTCGGTACACAAGTCGAAACCGGTATAATTTCGATGGGAGTTAATTTCTCAATGCTATAAACACGGGAAATAGAGATCTTTACGCTGTCGACGTATAAGATGCGCTTTTTCTCTCGCGTGTCTAGCATATATGATATTAGCGTCGTCGAAATTATAATGGCTTCGATTCCTCCGTTAATTGCTTCATTTTATAGATATTGTAAGAATACGATCGACCATCATAGTGACGGTCCGATGACACATTGGCAAGGTGCATCGATCGATTAGAAGCTCAGAGCTGGCACTTCCATGTCTCGTATGAAGGCTGAGCTAGTTTCATCTTAAAAACACACTACATTTACTCGTTTAATTGCCAAGTATAAAATAGTTCGCTTTTAAATTAACTTAGAAACAGCGTTAAAAGTGTCGAAATTCGATTTTCAAAAATCAATCCGATTTAAATCGTTACAGCTAATTTACATCGTACTTAATTTTATAAGCAATACGAATATTATAGTATGAATAACGAGTAATGTATACTAAACAATAATTTACATAATTTAATATAGCAAGAATCATACAATAATGCATATTAAACTTGGAATTACCAACTCTGATTTAGCAGTTTGAAAGGAGAAGAATTCAGAATGATGAAGTTGTGTAGAAATTGCAAAGCTCTGTATAGATAAATTAGATAAATTTATTAGATAATAATATTCTGCTGTTGTGAATTTTATCGAGTATCCAGAATGGGACACGAGATGCCAAAAGATCCCAATTGAGGAAGAGGAAAAATGAGAGAAGGGATAAAGAAAAGGATCTATGTATTATACCGCGTGCATCGAATTAGTGATTAGTATGCTTTAGCGTATTAGAACCAATCCGCTGATAGAAGTTACTAACGAGTTTGTGTAGTGCGACATATTATACAGGTGCTAAAAATTAAGCACACGCTACTTTTATTGTTAATCATGTCATTAATCGGATGAATAATAAATCTCCAAAGACATGTTAAGTAGTCAAAGATTGAAACCGAACAGTCTCAAGCTTTCGCGATCGCACAAGTATATAACGTTCTCCGCGTTAAGAAACTTCACGATAATTCTGGTTATTCGATGTTCGCCTAAAAAAGGGGCGATTTCGTATCGGTTCCCGAATTTATAAAAGATGACAACAGAAAAGCAGAAATAATAAAAATGCTAATAAATAATCAGAAAAAAAAACAGTCATCCAATAAACGTAAAACGATAACCCAAAACAATATTAAAAATTATATCGTATTTCTAGCGTACAATGTTCGCCTTGCGAGAATTCATTGACGAATGTCGCTCTCGCATAAAGTCCTAAACATGCAATTTCTGCCAATCGTGGCGATTGCATCGAATCGCCCCAATCTCATTTCAAATAATTCAATTCTCATATCTCTCCCACCGACGTATCGCGTACTCTCTTCCGATTCAACGCGAGGATTCAACATTATTAACATAGAAAAATAATCAAGAAATGCGAATCAAGACAAACACGTAGCCAAAGCTACAAGCAAGCAGATAGCAGGCGGACAATCAGATCAGATGGACATGCAAACAAGCAAGCAACGAGTAGGATGAGCAGGTTAGTAGATTGACTGAAAGAAAAGAGACTGTGAGGAGGCACGAAATGTGGACGTCACACAAACAGAAAAGAATAAGAAAGACGTAGATCAGTTAGGGTCTTCGTAATAGATTCCTGTCTCTCGAAGAGATGATCGATCATTCTTAATATGTTAGCACCCAAAAGTTTTTTAATTCACCGTGTCCATCTACCTATTCCCATGACTCTTCGCATCAGAAAGTCAACTAACATGTTATTCCAAGAAGATGACAAGATTTAACAGAATTATCAACAATCTTGCAACTCACTAACAGAGTGTAGCAGTTTTCATTGTTTTTAGTATTGTGTAATGACTTCGATAATATCAGCGCAATGATTTTTCTTGATAAAATTTTATACTAAATCTACGCAGATGAAAGAATTGTTACGATGAAGTCTTCGACACTTCAATTATGTGACGTTACACATAATAGGCTGAAATAGGAAGTAATAATTCCGTCATTTTACCCCATGATGGACCCTATTATAACAGTATAATGGCAGTAATATTTGCGCGAGCAATATGAATGTAATATGAAAGCAACAATAGCATTCATAGTCACTTTCATTTGCTACGTATAACGTCACAGTTGAAGCGCCGGTGTGTTTCTGTTATATTAATGACACATACATTTCTCAAAGAATGCGAAATGTCCAAAAGAGTTGTAAAATACCGAACGTTCGAAATGTCTTTAGCAAGACTTTCCAGACTTCTATCTCTTTAGTAGACTTTTGAAAAAACCTATCCGTATTCATGTTGTTATCAATGCGCCGATGTAGCTATGCGGCATGCTGCTTTACTGATGCATCGGGAATTCGAGTCACTGACAGCAGGTATAACGGACCGGCGAATACCGGAAGAACTCGATCAGCGGCGCGTACGGTACCGAAGGGGCGCGAAGGACGACGGGATAAAAGGAAAGAAAGCAGTTACGCGAGCCGGGATGCGGATACGACGATGCGCGAGACTCGAACCGTAAGGCGAACAAGAAGAGAAAGAAGGTCCCGCGTGCAAGTCGAGACCGGTTTCTCGCCGTGGCATGCACCATTCGCGGAGTGCCGGGGCGGAACGAGGAGGAAAAGGAAACACAAGCTTTCCGTACGTCGGGACAACGACGCGACGGCGGGTCGTCCTACCGAGTCGGGGAGAAGACGATGCATCTTTTGACGATGCGCGAGATGGAAAAAAAATTGAGAATGAGAAATAAATCTCAAAGAAGGCGCGATCCGGGAAACAAGCGTGCGCGTTTCGGTATATATTTGCGGATATGTACCTAAGAAGGAAAGAGAATAAAAAATAGATACTGAGAAGTAGAGAAAAAGAATAAAAGAGGAAGAGAGGGAGAGAGAGAGAGAGAGAGAGAGAGAGAGAGAGAGAGAGATAGAGATAGAGAGAGAGAGAGAGAGAAAGGAAGGAAATGTGTACTTATGTTTGTTAAGTCGTATAGGAGTGAGTTTTGAGAGACTATGTTAAAAATCTTCGAAATGCTGTGCGCCATAGGTGTGTTTAGCGTGGTCCCTACCTTATCTAAACCTTCAAAAGAACTTAATGTCAATGTCGCCGGGCCTGCTCTTATGATAAGTATATATATGGGTCATCAGGGAATTACGCGAGCAGTACACCCGCTCGCAGATGACGCATCTGTACTCCTCCTGTCGTTCGGCGTGTTTGTCGGCAACGTGGCGTTTCAGGGATGCTTTGCTGCATAGTACCTTGCCGCACAGTTGGCAGGTGAACAACTTCTTCGCTGACTGGGTGTTCAGAGAGTTCAAGGTCAGCCCCGTCATAGAGGTGAGCACTGAAACACAACAACGCACCTCTCATGCAGCTGCACACCCCCACAACACACTTAAACCCTATACCACGACCGCCAAGAGAAAAAAATAATTACGGCCGCGTACGCGAATCTCGCTCGAATGCTCCTTTCGGTAGTGTCGTGCTTGTATCCTCTCGACTATGCTTACGTGATCTCGATCGTGCGGTTCCTTTTGCAGCTCGAAAACGGTAGGCGCGTATCTATTTATAAAGCTTGTATCTTCAGAGACCGATCGGAACAGTTTACGGTCATCCGTTATGACGATCAATATCTTGTAACAGGTACATAAACGTGACAGGTATCATAAATTTTTATTAAGTTACGAAACTATTGTGAATGTTCCACGCTCAAATAATCGTACATCATTAATATTTCTCTGCAAAGTTTCACTTTATCTCGTTCATTTTTATCTCGCGATAAATCGTTGCCAAAAACGAATATCCTCGCGGCGATTTTAATCCTCTTACATCGCGCTTGTAAAGAATTTGAACGAACAACGTGTACGGGTTCGAAATTCATTTTCAACTTAGCCATAAAGATTGGAGAGAAATTTTTGATAAATTAATTTTTCAAATCCGACGATCAGCGCGTGACTGTGGGGAAATCAACCCTTTTCTTTGCTGCCGCGATCTACCTCGCCTCTTCGTCTTCTTCTATCTTCTTCTACTGGATCACGCCCCGCGCATTAATCATTCCATTAAAAACGAGACTCGCGTCCTTTAGAAAAGCAATTATGCGCGTTACGGCACGTCCTTGAAAACAAAAAGGGGGGAAGAACCGGAAAGATGGAGGAATCGACGGCGCGCGCTGTTTCTCTTCGTAGAGAGCGAAGTAAGAACTTTCTTTAACGGCGACTTTCCTCTCCCCGGCCTTCTTCGGGACCTTCGGTCAGTGCTAATGCGGAAAGAGGGAACGGGACAAGAGGAGGCGCACGCACATGCATGAAATTATTCACATACGCACACGCAAAGTACACGCATGATCACACGCACGGGGCGGGCGGCACGCCGAAACGTTTCGCACATGTGTACACCATACGTGAATGTGTGCATGTACGTTCGCGGGAGGAAAATTGCGGGGAAAAGAAGGCGGATGACGCTGTTTTACAGAATTTGTGCGTTTAATTTCTCTTTCATACGCGAGAGATTCGACTCTATTGTCATTAACACGCGACATTATACAAGTCATTGCGCTCTGGTGGCTCGAGAGAGTTGCGTTATTGCGATCGTGGATTTTCATACGCGCTACGCATATTTTTCGATGTGTGTCCAAAATGTGTTCCAAACGATTGTCGATTCATTTGTTAAATATTCGACGAACATAAATGTATCGCATTATGATGCCGTAATAGATTGTATTGTCCTGTTACATGAAATTAGAACAGTCTCATGTCGTTATACGTTATCTTACACATGTTACGTAGAATTTTTCATATTTCGTGTTTTCTTTCTTATTAATTGAATCCATCATAATTACCTCAGAATAATTTGTCATTAATTATTCAAGATCCTAGCAACGTATCGCTCTGCTGAAAATATAATCTCATCTTAAAAGATCTTAAATAATATCACTTAGAGAAATAAATAATGACAATAAAAATTTGAAAGGGGGAAGGCAGGAATGGGACGAGATAAGAGGGATGTTCGTCGGACGGAGCGGGAATGCCTGTGGAACCACACATTCGCATATGTCCTCTATCGAGAAGTGGAATGTGTATACAAGCCGTTTGCCGACTCGTATTTATGAATATGCATGTACATTGTTCGACGGATCTCAGATGTGTGTGTACACGAAGCCTAACAGACATGAGAAACGAGACGACGAGAGAGTACAGGTACACTGAGCATTCTGGATGACATTTAAAGCATGCAACTCGAAATAAACTAAACAAATAAACGTGAACATAAACGTAAACGTAATTAAATATGCGTGACTCGGGCGAGCTGCGTGGCGACTTTTACGAAATCGATCCCCCTCGTACTCGTGTGATCGCGTGTAACGGAGTAGTCCCCCCGGCTTCGGCTTCTTTGTTTTTCCGATTTTCCGCGATATGCGCACCTCCTCCTTCGTACTCACCGTATTACGTTTACACTCGACACACGACAGAAACTTCCCACTTATGCGAAGATTTTTTTTCTTTTTTTTTCTCCCTCTCTCTCTTTCTCTCTCTTTCTCCGAAGATACTCGTGGCGGGGAAAAGACATTTCGCTCGAGAGATAGCTCCGAATCGGAAATCAAGGTGCTTCCTGATCAATGAAATAAATTGTTCTTACTTCGTACTCCTCACGGCAGCGCGTCCTGATGATTAACGCGATCAGTGGTCGATTATTTATGGACGATTTTTAAATTCTTATATTCAACGTAATCAGGCGTAATACCGACCTTCATCGCGATTGCTCGCTTGTGTGCGGCTTATGAAGCCAGAACACAAAAGTATAAAAATTAAGATACGAGGAATGTAAAATAAATGAAATATATACATATATATGCAATTTATATTAGAAACACGTGATCATTTATGCTCAACATAGGTCGTTTTCGATCAATCACAATATCGCGAATACACAATGCGGTCCATAAGGTTTCGACACAAAAATTATATAAAATAAAGAAAAATGTTCAAAATGTTTTTCTGACGTGTTCTTTATTTTGTACGATTTTTATCTCAAAACTTATGGACTGCATTGTGTACACTCTCCATTCTTTCTAATGGACATTAACAATAACATTACTGGATTTGTTTCTTGTAGGCATTATATTTTATATTGGCATTGTATATATTTTTATACTCCATTTCTCATATCTTGTTTTATATTTATTTGTGTTCCAATCTTTACCGACCACCGCGAGTGCGAGATTTATCGAATACGACGGCTAGTTTTCGCATACAGGGTAAAACATCGATTCTATATTGACACACGGGAATCGGTTGTTTGGTCGTGGTTTTGAGAAATCGTGTTTCAGATTAGCGTCGGCTGGATATCAGCTGGACTTTAGTCACTTACGAGAAATGTCGCAGCACCCGAAATAATACGTAAATACGTAAATTCGAGCGCTGCGATATCTGAGAACATTGTAGCTGCTTAATGATGTGTCGATGATGCTTGTTACGAAAATACGTTAACCGAACAACGCCCAGCGTGGATACGCCAAATCGCATTTATATCACTTACCTTCCGGCTGAAAGAAAAAGAATCAATTTCTCGGCATTAATGTACCGGCGGCATAATTTTCGTATACGCAATTTCGGTAAAACTGGTGCGGTTTAACATAAACGTAAATGCAACATAAGCTTCTCTCTAATCTACTCTTTTCGTCGAGGATGTGATAGGTGGACTAAAAAAACAAGTGACAACACAAACGAGTTATTAAACCAAATATATAGTACATTTCTTATTGTATATAAAAATGAAAATATATTAAAATGCATTTGATATTGCTTAGAAATAATAATAATAATGTGTGGCGATAATAATAATCGTAGTGATAATCAATCGTAATCGTAATAATGAGTGTAGTAACCGTACTGATCCAAAGTAGTAATAACAGTAGCAATAGCAGCAGAGCGGCAGCGATAATGTGTAATAGTGATCGTAGTGATAACGGCAGCGGTAATGACAGCCCGCGAAACTAGTTGCGATAACTCGTTGATGACAACGAGAATACGGGAATTGATAATAATAACAATAATAGTGATCGTAGCAATACAGATAGCGATAGCGATAATAAGAACGATTATGACGTCAAATGATGCTGATGCTGATGAAAATAATATTAATAGCTATAATGACGATGACGGTTGATGTGCGTGTGCCGGTGATACAATAAAAAAAAATAATGATAAAATAATATAATCGCGTCATATAGTATATAAATATATAATAGTAATGATGATAATAACGGTAATAATAGTGACACGGCAATGACGCCGGTCACGATGACATCGACGATGCGATTGTATATAGTTAATAAATATATATTATAATAACCAAGACATTGTGAAAAATAACGTAACAGAATTATCACGGTATATAACGCACACGGGTTTTCGTTCAAAGCCCAATTCGCATTTACGAGTAATATAAACGTTACGTTGCGTCACATTGCGTTCTTGACATTATTTTATGTACTACATCGTCATCTCGAACGTTGCTTTACGCGCAAATGCGACATGGTCTCACGAAACGATTTTGTACCAAAACGGAATCATCCTTCCAAGATAGTGGAGACTTTTCCAAAGTTTTTTTTTTCGGGGTAAGCCGATATGTTGATTACACACAAGTGCTTGAAATTGTCGTAAGGCTTTATACTCGGAGAGTTTATATTCCATGTAATTCTTTCTGCATCGCTTTCATGCGTTTATAGTCAGCGGTTGCGTACGGATATTAATCATGAAAAGCTATCTGTTCGATATCCAAATAGATATCGTAATGTATAATCCTATTATAACGCAAGTAACGGAAAATTAAAGGCTTATTGTATCGTTAGAAAGATGTCACGCGAAAAAACCCTCGGTTTTCTATTTTTCTTTCTTTTTTTTGTGTTTTTTTTCCTTCCCTTTTCAACGGCTGTTTTCGGTAAGGTGTCCTATCGCGCTTATCATTTAGCTCTATGGAAGTAACGGAGAAGTTCCCTACGGAAACCGCGGAGGTTTTATGGGGAAGTAAATCATATATGTGCTTCGACAAGCATTCACATAATCTCTGTGCACAAAATCATCTACAAAAAAAAAGAAACCATGGAGAGAGAGAAAAAAAAGCGGAGATAAGAAAACTGGGTATGTGCGTCGAAAATGAGAGTAAGCTCGTTTTCACGAACGTCTCAATTGTTGTACTACACAGTCGAGCTTAACATTATATCGATTGCTACATCTACCGGCGCTCCCCCTTGAGCAAAAAGAAAAATAAGAATATGAAAAGAAAGGAGAAAACGTAAGGAAGCGTCTCTTTCGCTTGTCCTATCCGATTTCCGCGAATCTGCAGCGCGATGACCTCTCTGCCGATCCTCCTCTCCTAACGTATATTTGCGCGCGCGCGTTCTCTCCTCATAAATTTATAAATTCTTTAACTTAACGTTTAGGTACTTTTAAGCAACGATTTGGTAACATCAGTCAAACAATTTTCACGCATCAGTCCAATATATATATGTATATATATATATATATATATTAGCACTCGTCGCCTAATTAATTAAAACAAAAAAAAATCGCGATGTGAGATACGGATCAGTCCAAATCAGTCGTCGATCCAATTGTGTCGCAGATAGCAGCGAAATAAACTACATACAGATACATATGCAGTAAATTTATATATAATGGAACACGTCGTGATTCTCTCTCTCGGGCGAATCAGGTCAGTCGGTTATATGCGACTCGCGCGTCTCCCTACATTTCCGATGCGATAAAAGGATCTCGCGAAGCTGCGCGGCCCGCCGCGACACGTGCGAATCAACAAATATTTTCAGTCTTTCCCGTGCTCGGAAGCCTGGTAGTTCCTCAGATTGGACTTTTTTTTCGGCAGCGCCTAATCATCAGAACCGAAAGAACGTTCTTGCTCGGCTCAACGCGCCACGAGGCCACGATCTCACGCTTCGTCGCGCGTCGCTTTCAAGCCGATCGAACAAAGACCATCTTACCGTAAAAACCAACAAAGTGTTAACTAAAAACTAGAAACTTTAAAATATTACGAGCATTCGCAAGATAATTCTATAAAGCGAGTACATATAAACGTCAGTTGCGCGTCTGTGATATTTTTGCGTGGAAGACCAATCAAGCTTACGTTAATCCTAATGGTTGCCATTCTTTTTTTTTTTTATAAAGCGTCGGTATTCCCGATCGCAATATTTTTGTCAATTGCACATCCTTTTGCAAGCCGTAAAACTTCGACAGTGCACGATATTGTCATGTATCTTTACGGCATGTACGTTACAGTACATATTACATCCCCCCCCCCTACATTACTTGAAAGCGACGCGCAACCAAACGTGATAATGAAGAATGACGTCCCAACGGCTGTTACCATACCAAACTAACGAGTCTTCGATATAACGCATAAACCGGTGGTAATCTGTTGGCTGCACGATATCGCGTGTTACAGGAATATAACACAAAAGCGAAGAATTAAACGAACAGTAAACAAAGAAGACGCTCAAATAATTCTCTATTAATATATAAATTGTAGTTAAATATTCAGTCAAATTTACATTAATTTCATTAATAATTTATTATTCGCATAATATCGCTCCGACCGCTGATCAGAGGACAGATATATCTACATGTGTGTGCGTGCACATCTACATGTATACGCGTGTACATTCGTACGCGCGAAGTAATGCACGAACGTACACAAGCACGTCACACACACATATGTAAATATATATGTGTATATATATATATATATATTTATATATATTTATATATAGATATATATTCGCAATTATATTTGGCCATTTTTTTACATTAGTCACAAATTCGTTTCTTCGAATAACTCTACTAATTTAAATATTATCAATATCAGTCCTTTCTTGTCCTGACCACTATATAAAATTGTGTTCGTTATTCTCGTAATTTAAAGCTTCATTCTTCTTCCTCATCCTCTCCGTTTCCCTCGAATTAACAATCTTTTTGCCCTTGTTTTACCTCTCAGCGCACAATCTTTTCTCCTTATTTAAATTATCTGCGCTAATGCATTTCGCGTCGCACATAATTTCGCATGCCCGTCGAAATGTACAAGATGACTACAAGATGGTTCCTTGAAAGTTTCGAAAGTTCTCGCGATATATGTACATGATTTATTGCCCCGAGTATTAAAAAATCTAGTCTTCATCCGTCGTGATGTGAAAGACCTACAATTAATTCAAGAAACGTATAATCGATAACTTTTGTTTTTTTATCCGACTCGCGGAAAATCTACAAGTCAATACTTCCTGCGCATTTACATCGATATTTACCACGTAACAATTGACTAATCGATCCTAAAATATGCTCATTTTGAATGCGTTCGAAAAGATATATATACTTATTAATCCGGATTATAATGCGAGAGGCGGAAAATACGTGTGACGCAACGAGATGCATTCCATAAAACATAGTTTAACATAAATTATCATAGCCTATCTATAAATGCATTCAACGTGCATGTACACCTGCGTCCAGAGATTGCCTATACGAACCGAAGTGTGAACACACCGATATGCGAATTCGTGCACGCGCGAACATCAGTTCGTCACCCGAGACGAGAATTCGCGCGTATATTGGAATTTATGCACTTTCAGAAAAAAATATATATATGTATGGGCGCGTACCTGTCCGCACGGAACGCGCCGTGCGTTGTTTCTTTCCGGTCGATCCATTGTCGAGTTACGATTCGTTGTGCGATCGGCGTGAGAACTCGAAAGGTCTGCGGGACACAAATCGGTGGAAGACGCGACACGCGCGCGTGTGTGTGCGTAACGATAGAGAAAATTCTGGTTTATCCTGTCAATGGTACCGCGACGAATTAGCTTCAGTAGAAGAAACGATATGAAATAAGAAATTATTTACTTTACGGCAGCTAAAAGTACATTCGTGTTACGCGGGCAGGAAACGCGATAAGGCCCATCCTCGACTTGATCGCGAATTGGACCTTGCGGTTCAATCATGCTCGAGTCTTATTGTGATCCTGCAGCTTCGGTCACTCGATTCGCACTGCCACACAGACCCTTCGGTCCTATCACGATCGCCATGGTTCGGCCTTAATGCAGTTTCACTGCAATCGCTTCCTCTAGTCGCGATCTAAATTTATTATAGCTCCACTGGCATCCCCCGCGCGGGTCACGCGTCCCGATACACTCCGCAGTTACACTTCCGCCAACGTGATTCGGCCCTATCGACTTCCAGCCCTACCCGACTTTCGTATCTGTATTTCGAATGCGTATCAGGGAATCTATTTCATTAACGGAAATAACATAGGCGCTAGTCATGCCTCGCTGTTGTAAGTCAACTTCGCTTTAACTGTACACCGGTTCAAGAAAGTCTTGTCTTAAATGCAACTCGACCCATTTCAACGACCGTCGCGAAACACTCCATACTCCAACACGGTATCGACCTCGTCGCACACAATTTCGCCGAAGTGACCCCGTATACTGTGCAATCGGTATCGACGTAAACGCAATCGCGCCAACCATGTCACCCTAGTCCTCGCACGTTAGCATTATGGTGGACTTCACATTCGCTCGCAATTGTGCTCTCGACATCTCTCATCGTGTCCCAACTCTCGCGTTCGCACACCGTAAAGCGGCTCCGTCCTCAAGAAAAATAGAAGATTATCTCTCGTTAACTAGCCGAGCCCCACAACGATCGTGCTTTAGGCCGACGCGCGTGCATTCGTCTGCTCCTGCCTACTAGCGATCTATCGCGATAGCCATGTTCGCGTGACACAAAACGGTGATGTCCCAGTTATCATATAGGCTTCTTCACCAAGCGTGAATCGTCGAGGTTCTACTAAAATATAGCGGTTCACGGTTATATGCAGTGACAAGTATGTATATGTATACGGCTGCCTGTCTGTGAGTCACTTAGAATGCGAGTGATCTATCGGTTCCGGACATAACACAAGCGTCCAAAAGACCTTCAGAATTTCTCAAAACTTCTTCGGAACACGTTTCGAACGTTTTCTGGACCTTTGTATTATTTTGGCATTAACAGCACGCGTATCTTTCATCCCGACTTCCCGCCCATTTGCTCTCTCGAACTGACGAAGTCGCATTACCATTAAAAAGCCATGAGAGAAAAATGCGTCGCGACTGTTCGAGAGATTCGGTCGAACGCTCCGAAGCCGTAGAATGCGAAATGGACGAGAAGGAGCGTATAGAATGAGACATTTCGGCCGGATACCACGAAAGTGGAGTAATCTGTGTTCATGGAATATATTATAAAGCGAAGCTCCCATCGGTATGCCGCGAAACGGAAACAGCCGTAACACAATAAGAGCAAGAATAATAATAGTAATACCAATAATAATATTAATAACAATATTAACAGCAATACTAATAATTATAATAATTGCAATATACAATATGAGTAATAATAATAATAATAATAATAATAACAAAGTAAGGTACTTTATGTAAAATTCGTTAGGTATCGTAAAAACGAATGTAAGTCTATATAGGATAGCACGCGCTAAAGCATTTAATATGGAATGAATATATTAGGGTAAAATATATGCGTATATATATGTATGTATATATATATTGTATATATTAAACCATTGCATCTCACTTTTCCCGATTCAAGCGACGACGAAAAATGACGATATAAGAATATTTTCTCGCAGATTTAGGTTAATTCGATTACCCTTTTCTGCTTCGGAAAACCATATCGTGTTCTCTTCAAACCATCGGAACCATGTAAATCGGGCAATATTTAATATCGAAAACGATTAAACTCTCGAATGCTGTGCCTATCCCGAGGCTCGCTTGCAGTCTTATCGAAATTTATTTTTGGACGCTTCTACCTACACTTAGCTGGACGATCGTGTCTTCGACACTAAAAACCTTCCTCGAATAATATATCCCATTTCTCGCGATTATATCGATCTAACTAATAAAGCTTAAATTAATTCGCGTTTCATAGCCAATAAGCGCTCTTGACATGGTTTCGACAATGATTCACCTCGTTCCGCATTTCGCGAAACAATGCCGAAGCTTTAGCCAAAGTGCGTCTACAATTAAATCCCAAACTAACGATTCCGAGACGGAAGCAGCTATAATCACAGTGAGTTCAAATCTCTATGTTACAGGACGAGCTTTGTGTTCTATTCGCGAAACGGCGAAAGAAATCACGATAATTAATGTGAGTCACGATAATCGCTGTCTCTGTAGCGTCGGAAATTGTACTCAACGAGATTATACACCGACGTCAATCTCCGAAATGATATTAAAATCGGCATTCGCGTGTATCCAGTCTATTGTACGATCTGTCGTGCGACCGATCATTTATATATTCCTGTGGCATTAACAGAAATTTAAAAAAAAAAAGTAAGAGAAAAACATACGAGCGTACGCTAGAAAAATAAGTACAAGTAATTATAAAATTAAAATTACTTTTCTCTACTTTAATCCATTGGCACTGGGTCCCGTAAACCATAACGCCAGTGTGTGTGTGTGTGTGTGTGTGTGTATGTGTGTGCGAATCTTACGTGCAAAATCTAAGTAATCGCTTCCGTGAATTACGTGCGATAGGTGCGAATAAACGATTTGTTAACAACACACGCCTCGAGGATTACGCGTTGATTAGAATCAACTCGAAAATCAACTCGCAAAACCAACCCTAATTTCAATCATCTTGATTGCACCCCCGTTCAGTCTCATTCTTTTTCATCACAACTTTGTCAAGTAATTAGATCCTAAAACTTCCTTGAAAGTTCGGGAGCGCGACATCAACGTTAATATCACCGTCTCGTCATAATATCCAATTACGAAATAAAAAAATGGGAAAATATACGTATATATATATATATAAAATAACGGTGCGCGAATTCTCTACCGGTTCCCAGTTCGCGCATGATAACGACATTCACCACGTACTCTCACATCTGGAAGCACTGATTTCTCGCGGGCCGACGTTTCCTACTTTTTACAAAAATTGTTGTCGAGCGGCTGAGACACAGGAGGAAGATTTTTAAGGACACGCACGCACAAACATCGTGAACACAATGGCGACATTCGACGCAATTCCTATTGTCTCACGAAAAGTGACCGAGTTGTTTCCGATAATCGCATCTTCCTCGGATGATCGAGTGGCTAAAAGAATCCACAGATCCCGCATCCTATGGTCCCAAATGTCAAACCCATTATGACCGATGTACAATCGACAGGCGATAATAACGTAACAATTGCGTTTCGAAAAATCTCGTACAAAACGTCGGCGGTCCGTTACCGGTCAAAGGTATCAATTTTCACCGTATATTTATCGCTAAAAGTGTCCGTCTGATTCTCATCTCGCGTCGGCTTTATACGTGGCCTCGTATTAACCCTTTAACGTCTGAATTGGCAAATTGCCCCACGAATTATTTTCATGATTATGTACCGCAGCCTTCTTAGTTTCGCCATTCTAACAAGAAGATATCATGGCAAAATACATGAATTCGAAACCATGAGCGATGACAACATAGGTATTCTTAATTAAAGGATCTTTTGATAAACTAAACAAGCAAAATCAGACGGCTGTACGCGTCCAGCGTTAAATATGCGCGGTTAATAATTGTTAATCGATGAATCGAGTAACGGGCTGAAATCACTCGTCTTTCCGAACATTCGACGTCGTTTTTCGTTTGTTTGTTTTTTTGCCTTTCTTTTTGGCTAAACAGCAAGAATTCGAGAAGAGAACGACGCGATTCTCTCCGGATGGCCAACGCTGCCGACGCGACGGCCTGGTCGATCGCACGGCCGTCGCGAGCAGCGCGGAACATTTCTTTTTTAGCGTCTATTAAGCTCGTTTCGTGATGTCTCTTGGCACGTAAGACACGCGCGTGCGCAATCACTTCTATTTCTGCCTACGGTGATAGATGCTCTTGTGGTTGTTCAGGCTGTTGAGCGTCCTGAACACCTTGTGGCAGAGCGCGCAGACCGCGCTGTTCAGGGGCTGAAAGTGCTGCTGCTCTTTGTGCCGCTTTAGGGTGAGCTTCGTGGAGAGAGTCTTGCCGCACACGTCGCACGTGTAGCAGATTCCTGGTGGCAGCAGGCTACCGTGTAACGGGTGCGACAGTCGCATCGCGAGGATCGCCGAGGGCGGACCTGAGATCCGCGCGATCACATAGACACATCGATTTTTTTTTTTTATATAGATTTAGATCGCGAGAGATATTTTTTTTCCGTTCGGATGGAAATGCCGTCGAAGACGTAAGAAATGCGAACGTAAGAGAAAGAAAGAGGCAACGGCGATACGATGGAGCGTTTTTACAAAGCGGTAGACAAGCAAAGCGAGACAGGGAGAAGTTATACGTGTGAGTTGATAAATATAACAGATAGAAAAAAAAGTGGAGGCGGTGCACAAGTCGATAAATTATATGATAAAAAGCAGATTTTAAATGTGCGTTCATGAAGAAACGAAAAAGTAAAGGTAGATACATACAGGTAGATAGAAATGTAGATAACGTAAAATAGAGACATAGACAGATACATAAATGCAGATATGAACGAGCGTAAAAGAGGGAGAAAACGTAAAGTATGCAAAGAGATAAAAAAAAAGAAAGAAAAATGAGAGAAAGAGAGAGAGAGAGAGAGAGAGAGAAAGAGAGAGAATGAAATCAAGTACCATAGTCCGTTACATATGCATCGACACCCAATTAAAAAGAAATATTTCCATTACGAACCAATATTTGTGGTGTAGGAGGCACACGGAGAGCCACGTGTGTGGATGGACCCCCAGCGCAAGTCCGTGTTCGTGAAGGTAGCGGGTAGGTACACACAGAACAATGACGAACCAGAGCCAAACGTATAGCCGAGCGAGCGGGACCGGGAACAAACAAGAACAAAGATACGACTGCTATTAATATCACTGGACAAGATTAGTTACGATACGCTGCTAAGTATTCTTGCATGATTAGGGCTAGAGAGACAGGGTGATATGCCAAGGTGTTAAGGGCCAAATGTGAGGTTCTCGCTGACAGTCAAAATATGGGCAGGTCAGCTGGTTGAGGGGAAAGACGGTTTAAGGAGGAGCGGGCTTGAGGATTAAATCGGGATCGATCGAGAGCAGATCGGCAGTGGTATCGAAGGAAGTTGCTACTGAATATCCGCCGATACTCTTACTGACAGCCTGTTGAAGTGTCCCTGCGAGCCACGTACGTTGCTCGAGTACTTCGTTTCTGCTGCATCTTTAGTCGCAGAGAGATATAAATGTGGCTCGGAGCTCTGGTTTGTCATTGGTCATGCATAATAAGCGCGACGATTCGTGGACCGCCGGAGGAACGACAGTGCGATTTGCGCGGATTTCTCGTTACCGTAAAAAGACAAAGAGAGAAATCTTCGTTTGTTTTGCGTCTCGGAAGTTACTTTGCAATCGATATTTCGCTTGTTTCACAGTTTCACTTATGGCTGCATTTATGTATTTCTAGTTTACGAAACGCAATATCAAGTGTTGAAGATTTCGTTCTTTGTGATAACGAAAAGTCCGAAAAGAATCCGAAAGAGCGAAAATCCAAGACGGTCGTTTATTATAACCGTTTTGCTGTCATTGTGAAATGAAGAACAAGGATATTATAAACGCGATTCGAGTTTCATAGTCAATATAATTCGACATTTGTATCTTGCTATATGCGTGATCGAGTATTGCGCTTGGAGCTAACCAAGAAGAAATCCAGAAATGATTGATAAGGCGATAAATTATACTTCAATCCGTACTTATCGTAATTTATGAACATTTATGATGGGATACCGAATGAGACGGAAACGATGCCCGATGAGAGAAAAAAGGTATTCCAAGCGAGCTTAACAAGCAACGAAATGTCCGCACATACCTTTCTCCGAGCTGTAAAAGTAAACGTGCCACTTTCTTCCGGCATATTAACTGACTTTCGATGAAAAAAGGGTAGTATCTGTAGTATCAACAGTGGAGGCGACGACGGTAACGGTAACTAATATATATAAAATAAAAGTAACGGTCACAGTAGAGAGTGTAATAGTTAGAGGCAATAGTAGCAGGAGTGACAATAGCAGCAGCAACAATAATATGAAAACTTGCCGATAGAGAAAAATGTTAATGGCTATAACAACTACTACAACACATCAAATAGAAAAGATAATATAATGATAACATCGGAGACAAAAATATCTTTTTTCATTTATAAATAAGAGAAAGAACGATATATCCAGAAATAAACGTGCCTTTTTTAAAAAAATACGACAATTAAGTGAAAGTACATTAATACGCGCACGCGCACCCACGTACACGCACGTGCGTTCTATATCGATAAGTGTATCGTTTATTTTTAGCGATTATAATCTTTTAATGCACGTCTTGTTTACTTGCGAACATAGCTCCGACAATTTTTCCCAACATTTTTTCAATGATGCTTTCTTAAACGCGAGTGTTTGAGTAATCTAAAATAATAAGAACACATCGCTTCAAAATTGTAATTAATAATAATACAGAAACACTGTGTAAATGCTGATACATGTGCATGCACAAAGTAAAGCTTCAAAACGTGGAACAATCTGAAAAACTATGATGAATAACAATACTTATAATTTACGGATGCTTCTCCCACTTGCACTTTAAAATATCAACATTAATTCGCTTTTACACGCTATATCCAAGTTTAAATTAACCATCCTAACATAACATTAATTTTTAATAAGTAAACCCTAATTTTTAATAAATATAAACCCTAATTTTTAATATAAACCCTATTCAAATGTGATGGGCGCAAACACAATTGTGCAAAAATCAGTAAAATGTCTACAACACATTTATATTTTATTTCCGATTTAATAAATCATAGAAATTCAAAATTAAAGCGACATAAAAGTATAGAAATATTAATTTTCCGTGTGAATATCGCGGAAAACTTATTAAATCTGCAAATAGCGCTAAATAAATTGATAGAATTGGTACATATAACACGTGTGTCGTGATGGAAATATATCTTAAATCCTTGAACATGAGATCTTATTGCTAAATCACAGCAAAGAAATTCTGTCGTGGATAGGGTATAAAGGAAGGCATCATATATCAGGAAAGAAGGAAAATTAAGGAGAATGGAGGGAAAAGGAACCACTATTTTATCCAATTATAATTGCCTTGTCTAAAGGAATGTGGAGAGCGTATATTACGAATAAATTAGATACATTAAATAATATTTTATTATCCCGTATTTGTACCGCACCTTTCCTTGTATCGCCACGTAGGACGATAAACAGAAAACAGAACTTGTCTGCAATTATCGTGTGTGCTCGTCACATAAATAATATATAAAAATAACAACAAATCGCGTGGCCCTTGTCGAAAATCGAAAAAGTTATGCCTATCACATAAGTAATCGCTCAGATTCTAATACACGCGGACCTACGGTCCGATCTTTCACTCGTTTCGCAACGCTATTTACAAATAATGCAGATACCTCATTTTTTCATAAAAAATATCAATGCAGCTTTGCGCGCGTTGTCGTTCATTTGCTCGAAGCGACATACCTGAATCACCTTTTCGGCTTTCGCATTTTATTTCAAGACGTCGCTTATCCGACCTGCATTTCACCGATCGTCACAAACGAAGACGCATTGTGTTACACAGACGCCTACTTTGTCGCGAGTGCATCCCTCGCGGACGATGATAGAAAACAACCCCGGCATACATTCGCATTAGAAACCGATCAAATCCGTTTCATCGACACGCTTACCGATTCAAGTGATTCAACTCGTTCGTGATTCCTCCACGCTACTCTGCGATAAGTTCATTGACGTTACACTAGATCACATTAAGTCGCAAAACAATCGTACGATCGATCGACTTTCTTTCGCACTTTGAACTGCCTGTCTTCTCATCAGTGCTCGAATACAGTAAAAACAACGGAGAACCGAGATTTCTACGTTTCGAATCCGTCGAATCTACATATTCCGCTGTACAGCGAGAAATACGTATTTTAATCGCCGGCGATCCCCAAATTCCGGATCGCGTCGGATCTTAATCCGCATCGATAACGGCAACGTACGCCTGTGTCGCGTGAACATCCGGTACACCCTCGTCACCAAAAAATTCATGACGGAGGGAGAGAGAGAGAAAGCGAGGGGAGCAAACGGCGAGCAATCTCATCCCATTCGCGGATGCTGTTGAGGCTGGTGTTGCTGCTGCTGCTGCTGCTGCTGTTGTTGCTGTTGCTGTTGCTGTTGCTGTTGCTGCGCAGAGTAATTTCTCTCGGTGTGCTCTCTCTGGTCTCTCTGCCATTCGCGGGCCTGCGCTACTTCCTTTCTCTGTTGGTCGCTTTTGTTGTGCTGTCGATGGTAGATGCTCTTGTGGTTGCGCAGACTGTTTAGACTGGAGTAAACCCGCTTGCAGATGTTACAGATCGGTTCCTTGCTGGGCCTGGTGTGCACGTTCTGTATGTGCCGCTTCAACCGCGTTAGGGAGGTCAGGTTTTTGTTGCACGGCTCGCATCGAAACTCATCGCTCGCGCCGCTGCCGGCCAACAGACCTGGCGGCAGAACCAGACACACAGGGGTTACTACTTTTGTAGAGGTTTTTGGCACACGGAACGTCGCACGGACGTCGGACAGGTGGACAAGTAGACATTAGACTGGGGCAGGGGAGGGTTGAGATAGATAGAGAGAAAGAGAGAGAGAGAGAGAGAGAGAGAGAGAGAGAGAGAGAGAGAGAGAGAGAGAGAGAGAGAGAGAGAGAGAGAGAGAGAGAGAGAGAGAGAGAGAGAGAGAGAGAGAGAGAGAGAGAGAGAGAGAGAGAGAGAGAGAGAGAGAGAGAGAGAGAGAGAGAGAGAGAGAGAGAGAGAGAAAGGACATCATCCCCAATGTGCTTTTTTACTTTGTCCTTTATTTTTTTGGGAGGGAAAGTTTTTTTCTAGCCGCGGCCTCCCCTCTCGCGATCGCACACCACCATTTCACGCTCCTACACCACCGTCACACATTTAAGATCACACCACCACAGTTTTCGCAGCTGAGAAAATATTGTGCGCCCGTGTGCTCTCTTTTTTTTGCCTCTTAGTACTTTATTTTGCGCCTTTATTAATCGAGCATACGTCGTACCACCGTCACCCGACAAGCCGTGCCCAAACTCGTTTACGTGTTATTTCTTAAAACCACCTTAAGTTATATATGCTTTATGGGTGCTGCTACTGTCGTTGCTGCCTTGCGCCTCATTGCGTAACGTAACGATTATCATGAGGGGAACACCGGATGCAACCATTGTCACCGTATATTTCTCGTTCTTTCTCCTTCTTTATTTTTCTTTTCTTTTTTTTTGGAGATTTTCGTACGGTCAACTTCTCTGTAAAACCGACCACGTTGTCACAGTTGTCATCACGCTCGTTAATTCCTTTATCGTAATCATTATCCAAAGTCATATCGCCAAAAGTCATAGTCATTGTCAACCTCGTCGTCGATGTCAGTGTCATGTTATCGTTGTCATCGCCTCGATCTCTCTCTTATTCTCGTGCCGCTTGACCATCATCGTTATTGTAATTACTAATCATGTTATCGTCGCGGTTATTCTCCTCCATTTTTATTTCGATCGTTTGTTTCGTCTCACCTTCGAACCAGTCATCGATCTCGGCATTTCTGTACAGTTCGACGTCCATTATTGTCACGTGATCGATAGCTCCTCACCTTCAACCTCGTCAGTATCTCAACATTACTATCATCGTTGTAGTAGTAATAATTTTATCCCTCTATTAGTTCGATCATTATCATTTATAATACCGTATAATAAACGGGTTTATAACCACCATTATGATGAGTACCGTCATCGTCCTTGTCTTTGGTCGTCAATATATTCTCCAGCATTATCATTATCTCGTTCGTTATTCCTGTCTCGATTATTGCCGCTATTTTCGTTTACTGCATTTGCATTCTCGCTACAGACTACATCTTGATTTCTCTTTTCTCACGACTGATTTCGTCAAGCTCATATGGAGAGTTTTACGTGACAGATCTTTATCAAAACGTTATAAAAATAAAAGATGTAATCATTTATATAAAACATCTATAAATTATATTAGCTCCTGTAGCACTTATTGTTACTATCAAACAATATATTAATATTAATAAGTGAGAAAAAATGATTTTACACAGAAATGGCATCGAAAATGCTAAAACATCAAACAAGAAATGCTAATGTATGACGTAAGTGCTAATAATTTCATGTATAATTAATATCTCGAAATTTCAGTGATATTTTTAGAGAGTAGGACGATATAAGATGTCAAATGTTGTAATCTCTCAATTCATGTTGCTTTTCTTCCGCATATAAACTTCAAGTGATTTTACTCGACCGTAGTCCGGTTAACTGTACTTTATATAATCACGTAACGATCGAACTTGAATCTTTACTGTACTAAAAACACACTATCAAGGCGTGTTATAATATCGATCGAATACGATGACAATGGTGATAATCGCGATGCTCTAATCCGGAAGGCTCCTCTAACAAGATTCGTTTTTTTTTGGCAGCACCTCTCAGCTCGTCGCATGACGTTCATATCTTTCGAGCGCAATTAGGATAACACAGTGCAAGCAGTTCTAAAGTTCCAGCGAACAATCGTGAGCGATGAAGTTAGTGTTTCATGATCACCAGGTATATATATATCCATGTGTCGATGCATATTATTTACAGCAAAATAGAGCGTAATATCTTATATATAGATATATGTACATGTACGCGTATGTGAATATGCGCGGGAGAGTGGAAATATGTGCGAGCTGTGTACACAAATGCGATATCTGTTTCTAATGAGGTGATGCGAATGAAGCGTAATGTATTCTATATTTCATGATTAATGGCATTTTTGTAGCCTTGAGCGAAAGAGCTACCAACAGAAGTTCTTTCTTCTCGCGCGATATTTAGGCCGTGAGAGATAGCGCTCGCTCATTAGAAACAACATTTTATTTGTTATTTCTTTTTTTTTTCAATTATCTCCTTTATTTCCCCTCGCCGCTAAGTCGCGACGGTTCTATATATACGGCATTATTACGCCGCCGTTATAATAGTGGAGTCGAGTTTGTCTTAAATATAATTACAATCTCACGGGTGCAGGAACAATGCGATATTTATTTATATCAAAACGAACGCAGCTATACATCTTGTATAATCTGAGTCTTTCACGAAAACGTAACATTTTGTAATCTCTTTGTATACAACTAATGAAATGTCAGAAATTGCACAACGTCAAATAACATTTGATTGATAAATATGATCTATTATAAACAGTAACCAGTATTTTTATAACGACTTGAATTTTATAATACGCTCAATGTCGAGGAATAGATAACATCAAAACAAGTCAAACTCTTTTTCCAATAAAAACCTCAGTGGATAAATGTCGACTAGTAATATTATTTTATCAATACGAATATTAATGACTGATCTAGAAGACAAAAATAAACAGAAAAAGAGGGAATATCGAGAATTTAGAACGATATAATTTTAATGAGCCCGATTTTGATACTATCACGTGAACCCGAAATAACGTATCTGACACACTTTCGTTACCAAAAACCAAACGAAACATAATATTACAAATAAGCGTAGAGGTCATCGAAATTCAAAACTCTACAAAATTACATTGGTTCAGTTCGTTCGGCTGTAAGTTCATTAAATCAATAACTATACTCTAACTACACTGTATAATATTGCGTTTCCGGAATTCCGGCTTACAGATAAGGAATCATTATTAATAGTTTTTTTTTCTTCTTTGGTCTCAACCGAGGTAATCTGCCGGTGGAATAAACGACTAGCAACATTCCGCTCCAATACTGTTGAGATATAATTACAATACATCAGCGGTAGTGTAACATACTATAAGTGGAACACATTTATACAAAACGGGTATGTCTTCTATTGACAGCCGGTAGACTACATCCATCTCTCTCTCTCTCTTTCTCTCTTTCTCTCTCTCTTCGTAGAAATCTCCAAGGTCTGGGATCGTGTGTGTATTCTGCACACGATATTCTTAGTTCTTTTATTCGTCCTGTTTTACGATACGACGGAGAGGCTCGTCCTAGATCAGTACCGCCGGTCAATATGTAACTTCGCACTGTGCCTCGTGCTCCTTGCGGTCCTTGCGAGCGTGATACTGGCTCTTATGACTGACCAGACTATTCCTGGACTTGTAGCTCCTGCCGCACTGGTCGCAGGACAGAGATTGCGGCACGTAGAAATGCGTGTCGGCCAAGTGCCTCTGCAGGGACCAGGCGCGAGAGAAGGTTTTCTGGCAGAAATTGCAGTAAGTGCGATTCGAGGATTTGTGATCCGGTTCGTGATACGCTCGCGACGACGCGTCTACGTGTTTCGATTGCACGAGACCGTTTCGCGAACGTAGCCATCGCAGATCGAACGGCGATACGTCATTGTTCGAAGATCTTCCGGACGTTTGCGGCTGCTGTTTATCTCGAAGGCCATCGTGACGATACTCGTGCGCTGAATCGAGATCCGTGTGCCTCTCGATCGTGTGACTCGACAGGAGGCAGGACTCGAGGTCGTCCATCCGCGGCGAGATGGGCTCCGATTTCAGCACGATCTCCATCGGATCGTTAATGTTGTCTAAGAGATCGATTATCGGCAGCTCTTGGTGCTGCGGTTGCATCACTGTCTCGCCGTATCGATTTGCGCTTGTATTTTGGTTCGATTCCTGTATTTTTCGTTGGTATTCGATGTTGGTAGTGGACTGCCAACCCCCGTCCTCCTCGGCGACCTCCTGGTCTGCAACCAAAGAGGAGGGGGCTGAGTCCAACCGGATTCACGCGACATCATTTAGTACCATAACGAATAACTTTCAGTATAACGAATATTTATTCTCTCTCTTTCTCTCGCTCGCTCTCTCTCTCCCCCCCCCCTCTCGCTTTCTCTCCCACTCACACACTCTCTCTATTTATCGTCATAATAATGTAATACGCGCGATTTTTTAAGCTGATTCTCGACAAGAATGAATTCAAATGCTTTTACTAAAATGAGTAATATCCAAAGATTGTGTATTCTTAGCACAAAGTCGACGTTGAAATGAGAGCGACGTCTTGTCGTAGCGTTGCGAGACGGCGAGAGTCAATAAATCTAAACCATGACTGACTTGAGAAAGACCCAAACTAGATCTGTTCTCGAAGAGAATGGCACACAATGTCTATTCAATCTATCCAATTTAAAGTTATTTAAAATTAGAATCCTATTTATAATATAATAGCGGAAAAGAAAATGTCATTAAAACTGTCATATCGAAATCTGTAATTCTGCTCTTGACGGCGGAATTATGGAGTTAAAAGACTAGACGAGGAAAAGCAGATATGAATAATTATAAAGTAAATCCAACGTGATACATCGATGCGATTGTAAAACGGATAACGCGTTGGATTGACTCGCGTGCCATCGCCCGTGGGCGGGGCGCTTTTACTCGTCATTTATTTTAATTCCATGATTTTGCCGTGAACAATATTACAGATTAATACAGCAATTTCAAATAGATGATTTTTTTTCTTCCGCTATACATCGTTGACAGCAGGAATTTAGAGTTAAGTTTGGCTAGTTCGAACGATTCGTTGCAATTGATCTATCGAGAGCTAATTCGAACATTCGTCCGCAACCGGTCTGTATCCGAGTCGAGTCCGTCGAGAGACAACGCGTCGGCACATTTGACACCGTAACATTCATCGGGCGAAGCATGTCGGTAGGACGACAACGATCGTCGTCAACGGGAGCACGGCGGAGTTCGCGGACGCTTCTTTGCGGGATTTTACCCAGCCGGTTACCCGTGGCAACGCTACCCCACGTCGGTCCTCCGCTTCTCTACTTCGCCCTTCCTCTCTTCGTGTTTCGCGCCCCTCGTGATCCTGCCGCCGCCGCCGCCGCAGCCCGCGCGCGCGCCTCCCGGACCCCCGCGTTCACCCCGAAGCGTTTCCCCCTCGCGATACAACCGAGAAGAAGATATATACGTAGGATGTGTATTATTCTTAATAACCCCTGTATGCCGTTACGCTGTATTATGACTGATGTTGACTCTAAGCGCGCTGAGAGAAAGAGAGGAGCAGCTACGATCGATAGGCTGCTCCGCTCCAGGTAAAACGAGTCCAGGACGCGCGGGAACGTCGCGGAACATCGGGGAGAAAATTTACAGCACGAGAATTTTTAGATCAGCTTCGCGCGTGCCGTCGAATATTTAGCTATCTGCATAAATGCGACATTAACAGTCGTCCCGAGTACGACTGGGTACGCTGCAACGAATAGATTTGATCTGAATGCCGTCTGAACGATCGCTATTCCGCATTTAAACGATACGTGACATAATAATTCTTTTCTCCAACCGGTAACTGTGTAACTACGCAATTCGAAAAGAGAACGTACTCAAACGCATATGTATGAAGCATCCTTTTTTTTTCGTTTTTCCTTTAGTCGTCTCAGCTTGCATAAAACGTGCGCGTTCGAGAATATCATAAAAACCGAGAGGTAACCCGTTCTCGCGCTCTGCACAATATCCGTACCCCCAGCGACGGAAAGGATGGGCGTTCCGCAATAGGCAAGCATTATGCCGATAGACAAGCGATCCCCTTTTCTCTACGCTTGCCGGAGGAAACGGAGGGAGGATGCTGGGCTGCGGAGTGTGCACGCACGACGGCCGCGCTATTCTCTAGCCAAACCCGTTCGGACAACGGAGAGAGAGAGAGAGAGAGAAAGCACATGTTTTACGACGCGCAAGAGACATCTCACAAAGCGGCTCGAGAAGTTTTCTCATGTAGATTGTGCATCGCTATTCTTAGCGAGGAGCACTCGTTGGCTTCTCTAACAGGCGCAAACAGCGGGCTGTTAGAGATATAAGCCAGTTGCACTTCTTGCTCTCCGTCTCTCCGCGCTAATCTTCAGATTATACGAGAGAGAAAGAGAGAGAGAGAGAGAGATTTCGAAAAGCATGGAAGCGATTTAAGATGCATTCAATTACATAAACGTCTCATTAAATTCTATCATTTCGGTAATAACGCGCGACCGTTCGGACCATACGCGAAGGTCAACCGGGTAATAGCGATATTGGAATATTTTTTAACGATAAACAATACGGTTATAGAATCGTTATAATATGAAAAAACGATAATATTTATATGCGGTAGATATTACGAAGCGAGAATTACAATTGCTTATATCGATGTCACTGTTAAGTGACTTTATATCGCGCATTCTTTATTTTCCGGTCGTTTCGGTCATTTTATTTTCGACTAGATACGCGATATTAGCGACAAAGAGAAAGTTCATCGTAACTTACGACGTATAATTGATTGTATCTATCGCTTGCATAAATTCCCAGCGTCTATCCTCACAGAAATCTCAGATAAAGAAACGCGTTTATCTGAATAGATAATCGCCGATAACATCAAGGAAAGTCTATGTAGTCATAATCGCCGGTGATGCGATCATCGGTTTCCTCTTTCTTTCACCACCACGATATCTCCGTCATACTACAGCATGACGTCGCTCATTTGTGTCGCGATTATTGTGATCGATGTGTGTACCCTAATCGACGAGAACCTACGAGGAAAAGGAAAGAGCTTTGTTTGGAAGATTCGTTCGGAAGATCGTGGGCCATGACGACGAACGACAGAGCGAAAGTGCAATCGCCGTGCCCCCTGCCCCATCCCCCCCCCTCTCTCTCTCTCTTTCTCTCTCTCTCTCTCTTCCTCGCCTTCCTCTATAGCCCCTCTCTCCGAATCGCCTCGCCATTTCTCTAACACTGCTCGTCTCTCAAAATCCCTCCGCCGACTTGTCGCGTCCTCCGCCCCCGCGCCCTCGCCACCTCGCCCCGATGCCCACACTGTTGCGCAGTTTTCGAGGTCACCTCAAGTTCATCGATAATAGCACAAGCGAAAACAAGCAGCTAGACCTGAGCGTATCCCCGATAAGTACGTACTACAGATAAAAAATTCCGTCGGATTTGGTTCGGAGCGAACTTTCATTTGGCCTTGGCGGACGTCGCGCGTCCATCCGAGAATACGTACCGTTAATGCCGCGCGGCAGGGGTTCCCTAATCCGAGCTCTCTCGCGGCACGCGGCGTCCCGACGGTCACGTGGACCGAGAAACTCGCGAGGAGTACGAGGAAAGGACGTTCTAGGAGGGCAAAGTCCCGAACCGGATGCATCTCGGTGACCGAAAATCTAGAATTTTTTTCGACATTTTGAGACGAACTTAAGTAATCCGCAAACAGTGCAATCCTTTTCCGGATTACTTAAGTTCGTCTCAAAATGTCGAAAAAAAATTCTAGATTTTCGAATATACACGTGGCTACGAAAAACGTGTAATTTCGAAGATTTGGATAATCTTAATGGCTAAAAATTTATCGGGATTTAGGAGAGAGCGTGATGTTTGAAATTTCCGACGTTTCGAAATTAACAAGTCGTAAATCTATCAATCAATTTTACACGCGTATATTTGGAATATTGAAATATAAATGTTCGAAAGGGATTAAAACGGGCGATAGCTCAATTATTCGATAACGCGTATCGACTGAAATCATCGAACTCGTCGAAAATGAAAATTGGACTTTTGACGCAGAGTGATCTTTTTTTCACGCGCAATCCTAATGTAAAATGTAAAAAAAAAAACAGTTATCAAACATTAATTATGCATGACCGTGAACAATAGCGCATCGCTTTGTAAGTCATTTCTGACCAAGTCACATGGAAAGCCCGTTATCAATTTCGATGTTTCCCGCGACGACACTTCCGGCGACCCAACTTCCGGCGTGTCGCGTTAAAGAGAAAAAAAAAGAGAAAGGAATCGGCTGTCTTTTTGCCACACGTGACGCACGTGTTACGCGTAGCGGGATGAACGAACGGGGAGATTTATGGGCGAGTGCAAAAAAAATGAGAGCCACTGTGCATCAGCACGATCGCAACTACCGAAACAGCAACGAAGCGACGGTGGCTGAATGACGGATTGGGTAAAAGAGGAGAGGTGGGAGATAGTACGGAGAGGGACGAGGTATATTAGAGAAAGAGAGAGAGAGGAGATGCGCTCGCGGTATCGAATAAACAGACATGAACGAGAGACTCATATCATCCCGGCAGAAACTGACAAAATTTCGCGTGCCATTTATTCGCAGCCTCGCGAGATGGCATGCCCGGCTTCGCTTTGCCTCTCTCTCTCCCGTGACTTTTGGGTGTTACGCAACCGAAATTCCTCCTCGTATCAGCAGCGAGTTTAAAAGCCGAACGCATCGTATGAGCGATCGCGAGGAAGGATAAAAAGGAAAAGAGAGGAAAAGCTGAAACGCGAACCGACGACCTTTACATCCGATACGTATGGAATCCAGCAAAATGCCACGTGTACACGCGTGGTGTATTCTAAGCCACGAAATCCTGGGGAACAACAACTAGGAACAAGATTAATGGGAGCTGATGACGGTCGTCCGTCGAGATCTCGCTAAACGAATTCTAGATTCAACCCAGGAGGTCTATCAGAGAGGTCTTTTGGACAGCTGGTTGTAGCTGATACGAATAATCTTCCCGGACTCCATTTTAAAGATGTAATCCAAAAAGTGAAACGTAGTGCTTCGAAGAAGCGGTGGTTCACCTTGTGGATCGATATGCGCCTCTATATACATTATATATCGCTTAGAGTTGACACGCCGAAAAGGACAAACCGCGCCCGAAGTGCGAGAGCGTTTTAAGATTGCTGACAAAAGGGGCATTGAGATTAAAAAAAGGAAAGGTGCGCAAAAATACGTTCTTTTCTTTGTCTTTCTCTCTCTCCCTCTCTCTATACGGTGCTAAAAAGCGATAGAACAAATATTTGTTTAGTACCGGTGCATCGAGACTTTGCCACGCCTCCTGATACACAAGCGCAAAAAGAAGATAAACCGCACTTCGAATTCAACCTCGCAATCGATATTTTTGTGCCGCGCTAAACTTTGCGACAGATTACCACCTATCTGCGCCTCTCTACGAAAGAACGCGTCCGAAAAGAAGGAAAATAATCGGAGCGCCATGCGAGGCCGATACGCTGTACGTCTCGGTTTAAATGCATTTTCGAGGAACAAATTAAGTATTCACGAGAGAAACGAGAATACGCGGCTCCAAAAGAGAAGCAAAAGAATGCACGCGCGAATTCGATGCTCCCGCTCTCCCTCCCCAAGCTCTTATAACTGACTTTTTAGTCACGTTCCTTGAACGCGATTGCTATTTTGGAAGTTAATATGTTTTACTCTTTATTCCAAACGCATACGCATCCCATGCTGGATCAATGTCGCCCATCGCTGTCCGATCAAAATATCGTTTCTCGCATTGTGTTCAAGGATTTTAAATACAAAAGAAAAATATTGGAAGATAAGAGACATTTTCTATTACATCGCAATTTGCGATAACTGAAATTGAATAAAATGATGTATATAATGTCAAATAATGTGTGATTTAAAGAAAAAACGTCGCGCCACTTTACCTCGAAATCTCCACTGATAATTACCAACGTCATAATTGCAGCGAACCGGGACAAAGAGACTTTCAGTTCAGACTCAGAACCGATCTTACGGTTCTTGTCGGCGATTAAGCACGCGATGAAGCACGCAGTTAGTTAATGAAAAGAAGGGGCCGTCGTATCAGCGAAAAGTAGCTCTCGGTCCTAAAAATACTGCCGAATCTAATTCTCGATTACGTCCCGCGAACTGGAATGCAAGACGAAGGGCAATATACTGATTCACGAACATTGCTCGGGAGCGTGCAAGAGGCGTCGAATTCACCGTAAATATCGCATTTAGCTTTTGATACAATGCCAAGATCGCGTCATTATCATTGCTTCGCCGTTAAGACCCCGCCGCGCTTAGGGTTTACTTAGCAGCGATCGTCACGTCGAACATGACGAGCATCGTGTATCGTCTACTAAAAATTACATCAGTTCCGAAGAATTGTCTACTCAGTCTACTGGTACTTATCGACAAACACATTTAATCCGTTAAACCCTTCCGACAGAGAACGCGAAATGACTGCAGTCGACTGATGACAAATATTAGGATTAGAATACGCGAAGCTATCATATAACGACAAACAATTTATCGAATACTTTCGAAAGTTAACGTGCACGAGATATTTTGAAATATTCCGAACAAAGTTTTACAAAATACATAAACAGCGTACAAACGCAGTGCACGTTCCTCGAACGGTATCCCCGTATACCCTTCGCAGCGAAGGGGTTGCTAATGCTCCTGAGACCCGTAAACATGATAAATATCTTGAATCTTCGTAAGAGATGCGCCCGACGAGACGCCTTCGAAGTGATCGGTTTCGCGCGAGGCTGTTCTCTCTCGACGAGTGACATTGCATAAATTCCGGTCAGCAGCGAGTGCCGTGCGCGTTGCTGCTGCGTGTCGCAAGATATTCTTCGCCGAAACTAGCGGAGAAAAGAAAAAAAGAGACCTATTGATCCTCAAAAGCCGCCGGTCGCGCTGGTCTTTCGTTCGGCGCGCGAACCGGCAAGATATAATTTAATGTATCTAATGATTCGCGGAGAGTGAGTGGCAGGAACGTGAGTGGCGTACCAAGGTCGTCGTATTTTTAGTTAGGCCAATGTTTAGTTGGCCACGTTCGTTCTCGTCGGAGATAGAGGGACCTTGAAATTCGCGGATAACATCTGCAGCCTTATCGACGCGGCGGTCCCCAATCCGCCTCCTCCTCTTTCTCCTCCTCTCCCTCTCTCTCTCTCTCCCCCCTTGTCTCTCCCCCCCCTTTCTCTTTTCCCCCGCTTTGCGTTCCCTGGCGATAAACTTTTTCAGTACTAACCTAGTATAAGCCAGCCGTTCAAATATTAATCGACAATGCGAGGCCGCACCTGAATTTGCACAACCGACCGATCGACCGATCGGCTGATTGTCGCGCATTTGTCAAAGTTTTCTCCTCCTCCCTCCCCCCAGCTCCGATTTCCTCCTCCCCCCTCCCCAAGGATACTAGCGAAAAAGATATATGCGCAATCGAAAAAATGCGTCAGCCAGACTATCATGGTCTCCGTCGCGGCCGATGACGACTGCCGTCAACTCGGGGAACATTCTCGCCAGCTGAGACTCGGTCGAAGCCGCGAAAACGCACGCACACACGCACGCACACACACACACATACGTCGCGTTCGATCGGATATATTTCTTTTTCTTTTCCCCGCACACACTCGCATTCAGACGCGAGCGCGCTCAATACGGCGCGGCTGCCGAAATCCGCTTGTGGAAGGTCACGCACACCCAGAAGTACGCCATTCTTCGTTCCCGTAATTATTTGCCATTATCGTTAGCGGGGAGGGCGACTCCTGTATCACCTTAAGCGATGTAATCGCGCCATTACGTCGACGTAAGCGGTCAGGCTCCGTCTCTTTCGACGCGCGTCGGCAGTGCGATAATTTTCGATATACGGGTCGCCATCGGCATTCCCGTTTCTCGTTTAATTCCCCGTTTCGTATGGTAGTTGAAACTTGTAATAACTTGGTAACGCCATAACTCGGCATTCTAATTCTCTGGCGTCTTTTTCCACCTTTCGTTAAGTATCGTAGATAATTTCATTGTTAAGAATGCACCGTTTTACAGATAGAAAAAAAAAATTATTAGACCTATCACATCCTCTTTTACGACAATATACGTGTGCTATGCGCATACGAATGATCAATGAGAATCCCGGAAACCGAAGTTGCGAGACGTAATTTCCGGCGCTTTATCGATCAATCATATTGTATTATTTTCTTTTCTTTTCTTTTCTTCGATCGTACCTACGCGTGCAACGAACGTCACGGCGCCATATCGGCGATATCACGCCGCGTATATTGATTCTATTGCAAAACGTTAACACACGGGGGCAACGTTAACAACACACGGATACGCAGCCCGTTCAATCGAGCGATACAAGCACGTCAACGATCGATTATCGAGAAATCGGCAACACTTATGTCAACGACACTCAAAGCATCCGGCGCTGATAGTTGGATTCCCGATCGGGAAACCGGCGAATGCGATACGCATACACAAACGCCGGGGGCGCGTCGCCCTGCGCGTCATTAACCCCCTTCTTTTTAGGCCCCGGCGACGCAACCCTCTCGTGGGTGTCGCGGTGCGCGGCGCGCCACGAATATTGCACAGTGATGCCAAACTCTGGTGCACACTCCATTCCATTTCTTTTACGCCAATTGCGTTCGCGTGTACATCGTCGTGCCGACATTAATAACGGCGGTTCGATGTTCGAGCGAATGTATCTGCTGCGGCCAGCGTGAATTTTTCGCGCGAGTCGATAAAATTGTCGTCGGGCCCAAAGGCGTCGCTCTGCCCACGTAACTATGCTCTTTATTCAACCGCCTCGGCTATAGAAAAAAAAAACAAGAAAAAATACTGGTAGGTATACAAGGTGTCTCAGAGAGAAGTTTTTCGGAGTGAATTATTTGTCCTTTTACGATTTTTAGATGCAAGAGTCCAATTTGAGCTGAAACTGCTTTATGGAACATTTTTTTAAGAAGTATAGTTTCGGCTTGTCTAGGAATGTCTCACAAAAGTTATAGGCACAATTAACAATTAGCTACTCGAAAATATTCTACGTATAGTATTGACAGCAACATGAAAACGTAGTATAGCAATAGCACATCGATGATAATAATATCTATATATATTATAGTTGATACATTTTTGACACATTTCAGTGCTCTGCCCTATTTAATTGCCTTATGTTACAAATATTCCGTTCTGAATAATATATTCTGAAATTCTCGCATATTTTTCCCGGGACACCTTACACCCATATTGATTTGAAGCATAAATAGATAAAAATATCGAAATTATATGTCTACACTTTTATAAAAATTTATAAAATGACGCGTGAAAATTGACGAGTAAAAATAATTTTTTTAACGTAATATCTGCGAAGTACGTATATGTAATATCAAACGCAACGCGTATATATGTTTCCGATACATAGATATAACGTAATAAAGCACATTTGTGAAACGTGCCGCGCGCGGATTCACCTCTTATACGGAATCTAGATAAACCGTGATAATAAATTCGATCGTATTCGTGTATTAAAACGTAGCGCAACGACGTTTGACGTGTTAACGAGCATAAGTTACAGTCGACGAGCGTGCTTGTGCGCCGAAATTTTGCAAGGACGACGCGACATTCCGAGAATTACATTTCCGAGCTCGGCTGTAAGATTACGGTTACCGAGCTCGGCCGTGTCCACTCGAAACTGTGGAGCCGCATGTGCTCCGCGTAGTGATTTTTTTTTTACATGATTTTTATGATATGCAAAATGTAGGCGATTCGTAAATGGTGCCGTAATAGTAATGATGATATCGATGATTTTGGAACGCATGCCAATTAGAAGAGATTTTAATAATCTTCCAAGCAGATAGTAGTGCTCTTTCACCGCAACCAGTAAACATTTTCATTCACGTAATTTGTGATTTGTGGTTAGTTTGATATAACTGCACAAGTCCTTAGTTACTTTTATTAGAGCGAACCGCTACATCGCGTACGATCGAGGTCTGCCGCGATGTATCGACTGTCAGTGGAAGAATAATAAAGTAGCGCAGAGTGCCCTTAAAAAAATCAAAAGAACGCACATTGAACGCACGTTTCTACGGCCGCGTGATAACGAGTGCTACATATATAGCGGGAGCGTGATATCGATTTACCTCGACTTCTCAAGCAATTCTAATGATTTCAAAAGGGCAAAGAGCTAAAAGAGATTCAAGTTTCCTTACCTTGCGAAGTGCCCGCTAGATCCGGTGTCTGCAAGCCGTGGCCCAACCCTGGAAATTTCACTATCGTCACACGTAGCAACAGCAATGCCATCGCGCGCAAAAACTCAACAACGGCCTGTACGCAATTTCGCAATTAAAGAAGAAAAAAAACGCGTGGTGATGCGAACGAGGGTGGTGCGGACAAAAATCGGTCAACTGCGAAAGCGGAGTGCTATACGCCAAGAGCCGAGAACTCCAGTCGCGCAGACGATGCGTGCTCAAACGGTGCTCAAAGGTCTAAATCAAATCGACGGAAGCAACTGAATATCTTTCTTAAAATGCAAAATAAAACAACTCAGGCAGGAGTGTTGGCAGTAACCAATATATAGTTCGACTCAAACCGTGACTTGTAATTCGACGTGCACGTAATGAGAAATACCGCTATATGGAACAGAGACCGTATGCGCTGGAGAGACGATCAGTCGCGTACGCTCAACCCTTAAGTGCAGAAAAATAAAACATACATACAGCGACGTAATTACATTTCCTGAAAATCTAGATTTATCCTTTCTTCAAGTCCTTTCATTCAAGGCCTACCTCAGCTTGAATAGAAAGTTGATAGTCCGAGATTAATATCGAGCAGTCACTCGCGCACTTAAGGGTCAAAGGGTGAACGCAGCCGAAGGGCTGCGAATTGGTCTGTGCGTACAGGCCCACCACGGGCTCCGGTGCCCCGCACATACCTGATAACGGCGTGTGATCGGTGGTGAGCGCCGCCATACTGAAGTTGAAGCTGCCGGGCGTCGACGTGAAGAGCTTGCTTTCCGGCAGGAAGTTCTGCGCGGACGTGTGCTCCGGTTCCGGCTCGTGTTCGTTGCTGCTCGCGGACGCGGGCGGCCGGTCCGACGCCGCGGCGCCGGAATCCGACGAGTCCTCGTTGCCGGCGTTACCGCCGCCGTTGCCGCCGGTCAGCTCCAACGGCTCGCACTTTATATTGTCCTCGACGAGGCTGTTCTCGTCGTGTAACCCGTTGCCCTCCACCTTCGTCGACAGGTGGTTGTTCTTGACCATCGAGAAGTCCGTGGGCGTGGCGTCGTTGTTGTTGAGCGGTGGCGACGGCACCCGCGGTCTCTTGGCCGACTCGTCGTGCGGGTCCGGGGTGCGTCTCTCGTTTCGACGTATCTGGGCACGGCGCAGGAGCTGCTGCACCGTGGTCGGCGTCGGGGTCACGGGCGTAGGCGAGCCGCCGCGAGGGAAAGTCTCCTCCGACTTCTCGTGGAACGGCAGGTGATTGCCGCCGGCCGCTAACGCGCGGACATGCGACAGCTGAAAACAAAAATGGAACGGCAATGGTAGTATTAATTATACAGACTACAGCACACAGACAAACACGTACGCACGCGTGCACGCACACTCCACTCCTACACACGCTCCCAGATCGGCCGTAATTACTGAGAGACCGTCGCGATACGCGAGCCGGATTTGTCGTTTAATCGATCGAAAAATCGTTTCACCAAAAATGATAGTTCGGTCGGTTGGGTGGTGAGCAAATTGAAGAGTCTCGCGATATCGCGACACCGTATCGATATTCGATACTTTACATTTACGGTAAATACCGATTTTCAATTTATTGAGCGAGCCGCTTTATCTTTGTTTGCTTGACCTATGACAATTACGAGTCGGAATCAAGATAGACGCGCTCTGCATCGAGATAACACGGAGGGGATCTTTCGCCAAATGTAACGTCTAACAAGTAACGTAAAAGATACATTTGAGCTTTCGAGAGATATACGCGGCGAGCTACACGACGTTACGTCGTGGCCAAATACCCACACATACAATACGTGTTCACTTTCTCACGGTTGAAACTCATGCTTACACGCGCTTTTAAACCAAACTTCGAAACCGTACGTAATTGCGGTGCATTCGATTTCGAACGTGCTACAGACACGGTCAAGAAAATGGAACGGAGATAGAATCTTACGCCAGCTGTCGCACCTCCATTGTCACTCGTAATTCTCGTAAACGCGGCGTGCAACGTTCTCACGTGCCCGCAGCGTCAAAGTCCGAAACTCACCGGAATTACCCCCGCTTTCAGTCCCCCCCCTCCCCCCCGTAATTGCGCCCGAAAAACTTACCTCATCTCTGTCGGGCTGGTCGGTCTGTTGCGTGAGACCCGATACCCTGAGGACCTCCGCCGTCTTCAGAAAACTACTGAGAGAACGCTGATGCACGTTCACCTCGCCGTGATAAATAAACTCCACTAAGGCATGCAAGTCGCTGAACGCTACATCCTGGAGCACTATCACTGGGTGCTTGCACGGCGTGCTCTGAAACGGTGCAACGTTTATTGCGGATAATCATTAACGGGTGGCGATTGAATTTCTTTCTATTGACTTCTAAATCGACCCCGTTTACTTCGCGAGCGAAATCCACTCCGAATTTCACGTGAATCGTGAAACCGGAAGGTCTTCACTGGCATTAGCGAAAGAGGGAAGAGGGCGAGAGAGGCGGAGTCCTTACCTTGAGCAATTCTCTGAAGTACGGACTACAGGCGGAGAGAACGACGCGATGCGCTTTCAGGCTCTTGCCGTCGCAGGCCAGCGTCACGTCCACGAAGTCCTCATCGTCCCGCAGATTTTCAAACGCCGAGGTTATGCTGCTCTGGTAATTGTTCCATCGCAGACAAAAATGTTGTGTATCTACCATCGTTGTGTCTATTCACCTGCAATTAGAAAGGAACGTCTTGCTGCCACCGACTGGACTGAACACAGAGCTGTCACTTAGCGATCTAAACGCGACGCCCGCGATGCGAGAACGCGCGTGCAAAAACACGCGCGGCCGATCGGCTTCGCTGCTTAAAACTAACGTTAATGTGCGTGACGCACGCGCGCGTAATTAAAAATTTTCGGCTACGATGCCGTCCTAGGGCACGACGCGCGCCGATAAGCTTGCAAACTGATAATTTTAGATAAGTCCAAATTTCGACATTCGAAAACACAATTGCAACGTGTACACACATTCGATACTGATATCAAATCGCAGTTGCATGTGTACCGCGATATTCCTGATAAATCGGAGGATGACTATAAAAAAAGAGGAGAGAACGTTGGAGAGAGTTAAAAGAAAAAAATAACACACAGCGATTAGATGCTTGAGAATGTATTCTTGTCCTCGCGTGATGCATATTTAATTCAGCTGCGATATCCGCTCGTTTCAATTCTCCCCGCTTGTTACAATGACGAGAAAATTTGACATCGTCGATATTAAATTTTTTTTCTACGCGGCTTAAATTATTGGCGATAAAAAGTAATTTCCGACCGGCAATCAATTTTTCATAAATTTATTGCAGAAAGTTCGAAGCTTCTTGTATCGAGGCTTGACTCGAGCTTAAGAAATAACAGGGAAGAATTGTGTAAGAAACGCAAGATTAATTACAGAGATGTAAAAAATGTATTACGACGTCGAGAGATACAAATGAAGAGACGTTTTCATGCTCCTCTACTTCGAAATACGTCTGCATGCGTGATAATCCGAAAAATGTCTTGCGAAAGATACGCGTTAATCGGCGACGCGTAGTGAAATAATGAATTGGAAATTCTACAGAAGAAATGGAGGAATTTCGAATAGATAACCTTACTGCCGGCGCGGGAAGGAGAGACACGCGTTTATTTGTCCAATTGCGCGGAGGAGAAGCGGGGATTGCGGGAATAAAAATCTAAGAAGCACCGTGTGCAATTCGCCGCTTCGCCATACGGAAAAATTAGGTCGTCAAGCCGGAGCCAATTGAGAGTACGTTGATTAAATAATTCTCCGCTACTTATAAAAGCGGGAGCACTAAATGTGCGCTGATAGTGTTATCTTAGCGTAATGATAAAAAAAAAGAGGAAAGATCTTAAAACAAATTTACAAAGCTCGTTCCTCGCGTGAGTGTGCTAGCGCGCACTGGGTGAAATGCCGAGACGTTTAACGAGAAGCGACGAGAGACGTTTTCGCGAAGATAATGTTAGCGAAATTGGAACCGATAACCGTGCGCCGCCGCCGCGCCGCTGCGTTTTGTCGCTTTTTAACAAATAACAAAATCTGCATAACGAATTCGCAAATCCATTTATGCCATCGAATACCGTATATGTATCGTGTATCGATAACACGAGCTCCGTGAATTCAAATTGTTTCCGGTCTCGCATTTTTTTCCCGTTGCGTACAATAACGATAAAAAAAAATAGGAAAGTGAAATGACGAAGTGGTGCAACACGAGGAAAAGTCGGCAGGCGGGAAACGCTCGTATCTCCTTCCCTTTAAATCGCGTACCGATATGTAGAAACCGTTCTCTCCGAGTTTCTAGGGTCGCGCTATCGCAGTCTGCTAAATTTACGTGTGACGAATCGGCGAGATAACTCCGCCACCGAACATTGTTTGATAACAGACCAAAAAAAAAAAAAAAAACGTCGGGCTCGCGTCGCGCGCGCTGGATTCGGCTGGTACAGCCGAAAAAAATTACAACTCTATCGCTGTTCTCGCGCGCTTTATTGCCGGCGGTACGCCGGCGTGCAACGCCGTAACTATTTGCACAATTTTGCCGCGCACAGCCGGTCGCGGGATGACCGCGGGTGGAGATTACGCGAGCGGGAAATACCGGATCGGAGTTTTGGAAATTGGCATGTGTCACAAGTTGTACATCACACTCCCGCCGAAACGTCGGAATCGAGACCGAGAGAGGGTACGCGCACACACCGTTCGACACGCGCGATCGACGGATCGATCCCGTGATCGTGATCCTCTCGAGAGTACGGTACCTTCACTAACACACACGTGCAGCCAAGTAGTTTCTCGCACGATATATACAGTTTCTAAGGCACGCTCGGCCGGCAACGCGAATTACAGTTTGCCAAGTGCGAACGCGTTATCGCGAGGGAACACCTATCGGCCGTCATGCCGCGTAAGCTAATGACCGAAACAATGAACCGAACACGATGACGACGGAGCGACGCTGCCTGCGTGCGTGCGTGCGTGCGTGCGTGCGTGCGTGCGTGAATGAATGCGTGCGGGCGAACTGTGTGTGTGTTTATCTCCGAGCGAAAAGAGAAATGGAGCATATACACTTGACACACGCGACAGAAAAAGAATCGTTCACGAATTCGCGCGGTGGTCCCTCTCGTATCGAGACGCAAGTTCCATCCGAGAGATCGAGCAGTTCCGCGATCGATCCGTGACACCCGCGTGATCGACACGCGTATAGCAACGCGTGAAGATCGGGAGATAAGATCCTCGGCCGTGAATCCGTCCCCCGAAAAACGGATTCGCGGAAGCGTTTTCGCGCGAGCGAGCGAACGAGGGTGCGAGGATATCAGTAAATACACTTTCAAATAAATACTAAACGATTTTGTCGTTCCTTCCTTCCTGCGCGTGGATCATCCTCCTACCCCTCCGCTCCCTCTCATCGCGCGCACCAACCACCACCACCGCCCCCACGCTGTCGCCGCCGCCCGAACTGTCGGCCACACCGAAAGTGATCGCGATCGAACGAGGACGGCGCGGCGCGCGCGTGAGATAGAAAGAGAGAGCTAGATAGGCGGAGGCGGAGGCGGGATGGGGAGACGAGAAGGATGATCGAGCGGGCAGGATCGAGCGCGCCGCGACTTTCGCGCTTGCCGTGCGCGCGAGATCCGCGTTTCATCCGCGTGACGGATTTCCGGATGTTCACGTATCGCGCGACGACGACGACGACGACGACGACGACGACGATTATTGTCCAGGTCACACGTCGCGGTACGCAAGTACCGGAGAACCGATACAGCACGGCGGTACAGTGGCGGTGGCGGCGACGACGACGGCAGTGACGGCGGCAACGGGGACGACGACGACGACGACGTCGACGCGCGCGGAATCTTCTGCACCTTGACTGGGGGCGCCGCGAGCGAGCAGTCACCGCAGCAGGCTCCTTCCCCGTCGCATGCCGTGTGCAGAGCGAAACCGACCAACCCCTAAAACGTCACGTCACGACTGTGCGACTCCGTCGCAGAGAAGGCGCCGCGCTTTCCCCCCCGCGCCGCTTCACGTCGGGCCGGTACGCCGCGAGGCCGCACGAAAATGTACGAAAAGCCGGCGATCGTCGCCGTTACGAGAACGGGCGAGTACCCGCGCGAGAGGGAGGAAAGCGGAGACGCGGAGGAAGGAAGAAGTCACGAGAGGGAGAGAAAACGCGCGCCCGTCGCGCCGTCGGGGCGAGGAGGAATACGGAGAACACGGGGAAAGGGTGAGAGCGCGGGAGAAAGGGAGAGGGAGAGAGATCGGCGACGATTGAATGACACGCGGATCGAGAGGAAGACGCGAAAGGGGGGGAAGGAGATTTTTTTTTTTCATACTTGGGGTACATCTCTAATCAATAGTTTAGAAGACGAGTGGTGCACGAGCGGGAGCGAGGAGTTGAAAAATAGCGCGACGTGTGTGAGCAATGACAGGTTTTGCGGAGCGACGACACCGCGTGTGCGATAAGATGACGTGTGCGCTCCGAACGCGACACACACGCACAAAATGAGACGGAAACGCAGACGGCCGATCGAGAAAGAGAGAGACGAAGCGACATAATCCATTCCTTATGTTCGCGTAATGAATCGGTCTGGCGGCTAACGATATGCACGCTAATGCACGATTAGAATATCGCGGATTAGAATACCGAGAATTGAAATCGGTACATAATTTCTCGGCTGGTTCTTGACGTTAGAAATTTGGGCTTCGTTATGTTAATCGCGTCCGCGTTTCCGTCGCCGTGAATAAACCGCAACGTTGCCTAGCGTTGGAGACTAGGTTTACGCGAAATTATACATCGACGTCTTGCAAAGTACAACGATGAATTATCACTGGGAAGAAGTAACGTTATCTAATAAAATCTTTCTTATTACGAAAGCTATATATCGATCAAAGATCATGCTCCGATCATCAATCGTGTACTGATCATTGCATGATGCTCCAAGATTTAATCAAGATTAATTTAAGAATCGAAACCGGCTAATGAACTCGATTTTCCGTGTTACAGGTATTAAAAATGTACCTTTGCCGCATATCTAGCGACGAGAATAAATATGAAAAATCATTTTCAGAGTGCACCGATTTCCATCTCTGAATTAAACACGAGAATATATAATTCTGAAATAAATCTTGGATTACTTTACCGATCATTTTTATACGGATTTTATATGATTTTGGGATTAAAATTTCACGAGAAAAAATTCACTCCGATGTCGAATTAGCGCGAGAAAGAGACGAGAAATGGATTGTCACGAATTCTTCAAGGCGATAATAAGTAACCGAAAATAAAAATTAACGAACGAGGTATGAAAAATCGCGGAGCGAGCGTAATCGGATAGAGCTGCGAGCTAAGAAATTCGAATAAGGTCGATTATATACCTCCAATCTCCGTGTGATGTATGGAGTTATCGTTAGCGTAAACTGCGGACGGCTCTCTAACGAGGCAAGATTTACTCTCTAGAGCGATGCGCTCGAACGCAGCCCCGAGTTAATTACCTTGTGGGGAGGGGAGTCTGTCAGAGAGTCGCTCTCACGTGCGTCGCCTTCCCGGTGTCGTCTCGCCGATTTCAAACCACCATCCTCCGACTTCTGGTTCCGTCTGCGGTCTGACGGTCTTCCGGTCCCTTTCCTCCACGCCGGCTGTCACTGTGTGGCACGCGGTTCGCAGTTAAATATCATCGTTCACCGACGACGCGCGGTACCAATTGACTTGAATCCCGGCGGTGCCCTCGTTATCGCCGTTTGTCTGAAAACCATCCGTTTCTTTCTCTGCGTGTTCTGCGATGATCTTATTGCGATGGAAAGAAAGAGAGAGAGAGAGAGAGAGAGAGAGAGAGAGAGAGAGAGAGAGAGAGAGAGAGAGAGAGAGAGAGAAAGAGAGAGGGAGAGATAGAGAGACAGAGTGGCGCGCGTCCGAACCGATTTACCCCCTCATTACTGGCGGTAATGGTTGCACACCGTGCACATGTGCGTACGCATGCATCAACCCTCCCTCTCGCTCGCTCGCTCGCTCGCGCGCGGTGAACTCAACGTGCGCGCAAACACACATACGTGTCCACATACGCGGAGGACACCACTTTTTCTCTCTCTTTCTCTCTTTCTTCCTCTCAGACAAGGCACATACATGCATACGCACAACACGCGCGCGCGCGTCAACATACCCGCACTCGTATACGCACACGTTGCCACGAGCTGCACTGCCGCGATCGTCGGAAAGCGGAATCTCATCCGGTTTGTCTCGGCTCCTTTCACCCGAGAAGCGCACCGACCGAAAATCTCCGCACTCGCGGGAAGAACACGCGCGAGACTCGAACGACCGAAAGCGAGAGGTGATGGAGGATCCTATCTCGCTCCCTCTCTTTCTCTCTCTTTCTTTCTCTTCCGTCCGCCGGCCTCGTTTCGACCGCGAAATACGAAATGTTACCGCGAGACGAGACGATAACGATCGACGGCACGGATGGACGTTCGGGCAGGGGATGAACGTACCTAGCACGTGTCCCAGCACCAATCGTCGAAGGAGAGAGTGCACGTCCGTCCTTACACCCCGCGATCGAAACAACGATCCCCGGTACAAGTTCGAGGTCGGATGGACGAGGGCACGATAGGCATAATCACTGTCGCGGCATCGCACGCGGGGAGCAGCTGCCGATTCGCGACGGCAGTGACCGGCTCGGGAGTTTTAAAAGCGAGATATGAAGCGTGTGTGGTGGCGAAATTGAAAACGAAAAAAAAGAGGGGAAAAAAGAAAGAACGAAAGAGAGAGAGCCGAGGGAGACAGAGAGGAGGAGGAAAGAATGAGAGAGGGAAACAGAGGGAACGAGGAAGAGCCGGAAGAAAAAAAGGAGAGAGACGTGCGTAACGTAAACCGGCGCGTTACAGTGACACCACGAGCCGACGAAGCACCAAGTACGGGCTGCTGTTCCCGAGCCTGGTTAGGACTAGCATGCGGGGGGAAGGCTCCCGCTTTGCCCGCCGTTATTCTTTATCGGAGCATGAGACATCTGTCGTAATAAGTGCGGACTAAAAAATAGTGCGTACGCAGAGAGAGAGAGCGTGAGAGTTGAAGGCGCGCGAGAACGAGAGAGCCGGCCACGGGCGCCATGGTGGGAGAGGTTGATGCTTGCGGCCGCGGCGGCTGTTTCTCTCCCCGTGTACCCCGCACACAATCTTGGTCTCTTCCCTCTGCCACACTCTTTCTTTCTCTCTCTCTTTTTCTCTCTCTCCCTCTCTCTCTCTCTCTCTCTCTCTCTCTCTCTCTCTTTCCCTCCGCCGGCGCGCTCTACCCCGCCGTAATCAGTTCATGAAACGAAAATGCGCGTAGCCGCCGCGAGCCGAGTCTGGCCACGAGAGCTGTAAAAATCTTGGATGCGCTCGCGGAGCCTGAGAAAAAAGATAGCGTCCGTCGCCGGATTCTGCGCGTCTTTTTCCGTGCGCTCGAAAAAGGATCGACGATCTCTTTATCAACATTGAATTTATTAAGATTTAATTTTGCGCTAGTCGCGAGGACCGTCGACTTTCATCGTTTCGGACGTTTCGCAGGATCTCTCGAATTCCTCGCACGTATCAGAGATCGATCTTCAGTTTTGCTTTACGAGCGGCGGAAGGGAAGAGATGGATGAGATTCGCCCGTTGAACGTTGCCACGGAATAGGATGTCGCGCGTTTCGCGACGATCGTTTCGATCCGGGCCGGTTTTCGGTCGGCTCCGGATGCGAGTACGTTACTGCTCCGAAACAAGAGGAACAAAACTGTAAAATGGTTCCTGCATGTTTCGACTGAGATCGATAAACGGGGATCCGCTCCGCCGTTTTCCCCGATAATTATGTACCCCTCGTTCGTTAACATTAACGAAGCAAAAACGCGTTGACTCGCTCGCTCGCGGATGCGCGCGAGTACGTATCCTTGCCGCGCGGCACGCGCGCCGTCCTGCTCCTGCTAAACTCGACAGTAGCACCCAGAGCTATTACCCCCCTCTCTCTTTCTTTCTCTTTCTGCCGCGAGCCGTGCACCACCGTAGGCGACCCCACTCGATTCGCCCCTCAAAAAATCATTACGCCCTTCCACGGGCTGCGCATGAACGCGGTTTTAATTCGCTACTAGAAAAGTAAAATGTAAACGGTGGTGGGCTCGAGGGCCCGTCAAGGGGCGGGTGGTGGCTGGTGGCGGGCTTCAGGAGGATGAGAAAAAGGCGGATAGAGAGCGCGAGAGAGTCGCGGGGGTGCGCGGGGAGGACGGCACACGGGCTGGCAGAGGCGGCGACGGTACGCGGGGGGTCGGTTGGGTGGTCGGGTCGGGTAGTCGGGTGGGTGGGTGGGTGGGTGGTTGGGTGGCCGGACGACGGGGTGGGAGACGAAGTTTCGCGGACGTGGTCGAGGACGAGGGCGAGCGAATGTACGAGGAATGAAGCGACTGCGAGAGCGCGACGTAGGACAGATCCTTTTTCCTCCGACTAGCGACTAGCAGGAGGAGGAATATGACGGCGCGGGAGAGGATGGGGCGCGGTAGAGAGATGGAGGGGTTGGAGGTGGAGGCGAGAGGAGGATATACTGCGCCCCTACTTCTCTAGGGGTTCCATTGTAATATTTATTGATTGGATTCCTAGGAGCCCAGGCTGTGAGGGCTGTGGCACCTATGCTTGGACTAGATTGCGTACGAACGCTCGCGACGTTCCTCGACGATCGAGCCGTCACTTTTTCCACCACGCTTTTTCCTTCGTCTCCTTTACTTGTTTTTTTTTTCTCTCGCGCGTTATCTATCGACATTCTCCTGCATCTCACTCTCTCTCTCTTTCTCTGCGATCCACGTGGTCACAGATTTGCGTAAATGTCTCCGAACGAACGGCACGTGTCCTCGCGCGATTGCGACAAAAAAATCGCAAGAGGCGAGAATTAATTATAGTACGAATAAGTGCTGAGAAATTTTCGATTTAAAATGAATTAAAGAAGCAATCGTCGAAGAGGACGAATTGTACAAAATTGCTCTGCAAAATTCTTGTCGATGGAAAATGAATAATTTGGGGACTATTCCTTTTTTGCAAATAGAGATCAGCAAGTATAAATTTGATCATGAATTATATAATGTAATTAAATTTAAATTAAATTATGTCAACACAATCGTATCTCAAAACGATGTAGGAGAATATACGATTACGAGAGTTACAACTCTAAGTTTGGCCATCTATGTTTTCGCAACAAATTATTTACGCAGATTTTGCCGAAACGAGTTTCACGAGAAGAATTTAACTTGTCCTCGTTTCGCCCTAAAAACTATTTCGGCACACAGACCGATGCAAAATCGTCGATCCGTTTGGTAACAGTCGATTTTAGCGAGCGAACATCAAATCGCATATATTTGGAATGCAAACTCGCCAGGGTCGTAACATTATCGTTCCCCCGACGATGAAGCGCGAAACACGTTATGCATAGGACGTGGCAGAAACGACGGAACTTACTTTCACTGGCCTTCCGTACACACGCATTCGATGGTTTCGCATATACATAGAACGACTAGTCCGATCACGTGACGCTGCGCCTCGCTTGCAGGCTCGCGTCTGCATCAACGAGAAGCAGCAGGTGTCCAAAAGCAGAGGTGACCACACCACGGGCGAGAAGGAGAAAGAGCGTTATAGAGCATTGCGTGTGTGTTTGTATGTGTGTACCTGTGGCTGCGAGAGAGAGAGAGAGAGAGAGAGAGAGAGAGAGAGAGAGGAGAGGAGAGGAGACGAAGGCGGAGAACGTGCGCGCGCGAACGGTGCGGAACTGGTAATCCTTGATCTTACGTGACGTAATAAATCCTCGCCGAATACGGGAGTTGCGTTAAATGCAGAATATCTTACGGACTCCGTGAGGCGAGCCCCGAAAAACACGATCGCGGCAAAGATTTACAACCGCGCGTAATTGATTTTAATGAACGCTTCTCGCAGATTTGGAGGATTCTCAAGGATGTTCTCAAAAGTGAATGCATGTGTATATATATACATATATATATATATATATACATATATATATATATACTCTCATGTATATGAAGAGAGAGAGAGCTTCTTATGGGATAAGGGAACAGCTAATGTGCACGTGCAAATTTACGAATTGTTAATACAACCGTGCATGATTGATTTGGAGGAACGTCTTACGTTGAAACGGAGAGAGAGTAAAAAATAGAATTATATAATATATATTTCACGTTCTTCTTGTACATTCTTCTTCAAATAGATTCTTCAATTCTTATTCCATTCGTAAATTTATAAAGGCAGACAAGCAGAATATACCATGTCTCGAAATCACAGAACTGATGTCACTAGAAAAATATCCGGAAAAGTATTGGCCGATGATTTCATTGTCTTCTTTATAAAATAAAAAGCCACTCTTATTTAGGTGCATAACTCGCCATTACAAAGTCGGGAAGAAATGCTTTGTAACGTAGCATTGTACGCATTCAGGTGGATGCTTCAATTGCAACCAGAAGCGTCTACATCACGTAAATCATCCAAACCTTTCTTGCACATCCTGTCTCCTTCATAAGTCCACCATTAAGTATATGACATTACGTACATGGGTTATTTCAGCAATAAAATAAAAGAGTAGTAGCATACGAACGAATAGGAAATGTCGCATAATTGTATATAGAATAATATGAAAAATTTAAATTGTCATAAATGTTGAAAATTAGGCATTCAAAATTATTGCGTGTCGTACAAAGAGCTAATATGACATGAAAGTATTAGTACTAGTACTATTATAATTACTCTGCGCGCGTCGCACATTCTTCATTTAGAATGGAATCTATTCTCGCATGTGTGACCTCCTTTTCTGTTTAAAATTATCTAAATAACATATTAACTCTACCCCTCATTTGAAACCTGGCAATTTTACGTTAAAGCATATCGTATATTTCATTCTCGACGAAGAAGACGACAGAGAAAAACGAGAAATGCACGATGATATTCCTTAATCGTCGATTTCAGGACTAATCCCCTACAGCCATCAGTATTCGTCTCTATGTCACCTATTCGATACGAAACGCAAAAAAGCTATTACGAGAATCATACAGCGTCATTTAATTACGATGGAGAGCAGATCGCACTAATGAACGCGACGTACCAAGCGGCACGGAGCCCAAAATGGCCCCCTCCTTCCCGCGTTAGTGGCTTGGAAACGTCGTTAGGCGTTACGCACCTGCCGGTTAAAGTGCCGCCTACCAACGGCGAGACCGGCGTTTTCCGGGATTCGTGGTGATCGACGGCAACTGTACACGGCGATAAATCGCCCTGTTTAGGGAAGCGACGCGGCGGCCCGGTCCCAAATGCACTTTGCACACGCGAAGTAACAAAAGGCAGAGGTGAGGTATCGGGGGCAGCATACGTTTGATCGCCACGTACGTACCTTCCCCATTCTTTCGTCTATCCTTCTCTGGTCCCCGACTCGCCTCGGCCCGACTGCCCTCACTGAGACCCCCTCCCTCCGTCTCCTCTCTTTCTCTCTCTCTCTCTCTCTCTCCTTTCTCTCTGCACTTCTCTTTCTCCTTCTGCCACCATCGTCCCCTCTGCGCGAACCGGTACCCTTTCCTCTCTTCCCCTTGCACTCGCAAACATTTGGTGGCCGTTGACCTCAAGCGGGCTAATCCGTCGACAGCCAAACAACCAATTATTTCTCTTCAACGGTACGCTTCGCCACGACCGGCCGACATAGCGCTAAACGTGGGAATGCCCGTGGTACTCGACAAATCAGGTGAAAAAAAGCCTCGGTCGATTGCATCGGCGACGATGCACGACGCTCTAACTTCGATTAAATCAAATTTCTTTCGTCGCTTGTTTCCGTAGGCGAAAATATAATTTAGATACAAACTATCGCGAATGCCCGAGCATGCACACGCACAATCATCGATGTAGAAACCTTGTAGAATTTAATATCGATTTTTTAGAGTCGTTACAATTAATCCTCGATAATAATTTCCTTGAAAATAACTTCTAAGGTAGCTCTCACTTTATAAGTGAACATATAATAATATGCGAAGATCCCAAAGGAATAGCAGCTTTATGATCTCGATATTTAAGAAATTATAAAGAATTTATCATGATTTGTCAATAACTTTCCCTATACTGGTGTACTATTAAAGAAATAAAAAATAACAGCCCCGAGGAATATGCGATTAAGTAAATATAGGTATTGAGTTTTTTGTGATGATTGTCCGATTAGCCAAAAAAAAAAAACCGTCGATATTGATGCCGCGATGGAACCGACTTCGTGCGGCAAGTTTTATTTTCCTTTCACGCGCCGCTTTCGGAGGTGCAGGAAGGGCTCGGCGTCGAGAACCTTTTACCGTCTGGCCAATACTAGATACGCGCTACTTCATACGAGACTAGTGCTACCGCTATACCTCACGTCTATTCCTACGCTATCTTGTACTACTGCGATTCCGCCGTTCCAACCAAGCGGGGCTTGAAACCGTGGTTCGAAGCGTGGCATCGATGAGTCCGGATTTCGAAATTACAGACAAAAATTGTTTTCTATTTTTATTCCCACGCCGATAAAATCGCGACCGAATTGGCGCGGAGAATCTCTTTTTGCATTTATAAATCGAAAAATCGAACCTACCAAAATTACGACGGTATCTAAGTAAGTAGCTGTAGACGTTCGTGGCTAAAAACCGCCACAGATTTTTCTTTCGGTTGCATATATTCTTAGCTTCTGAATACAAACGATCGTTATTAAAAAATTACTTTTAGCTTGCAAGGACGGCGGATCAAACGCGGTATTTTCGCATTTAATGGACTGAGAATTAACATTGGATCGTTAGCATTGAACTTTCGTAGTTGCATTGCAAAATTGTGCATTGTCGATGCAATTTGTGCGATTGCGTGGAGAGGTGATTTGAACGCAGGATAACGACTGCGTTCGGATGCATTTATCTAGTCCAACAGGTTCCGGCAAGCGTCCACGAAACGAACGTGCAACAGATAAACACGAGATCACGATGGTCGAGAAGAAGACGCGTGAATAAGGATACGTCACTCTTTCTATTTTTCGCATCAAATATATATACTCACGGGAATGCGCATCGCGAAACTGGCCAGCGGCGACGAGAACCGGATCTACGAGACAATCGTTTCATCGATTATCGATCGCCAAATCGTTTTCGCCCGTGCCCGTCTCGGACCGACCTAGTTTCCAACGATATTCCGTACGATTAATTGAGGCGCGATGATCCACGAATATTTCCGTCGGCGCTTAAAAATACTGAAAACAGGTCAGCGGCTATATTTTTAATTGTAGCGCAGACAGTCGGCTGCATCGAGTTTGCATCGCGAGATACATATACATGAGGCGTTTACGTGTACGTATACATGTTTACAACGCGGGTTAAAAACGGATCGTAGTAAAGAATTGAGGATGCGCCGCTGGCATTTTTTAGACGAGCGCTTTCAGCGTCGACCGTCATACCGCTTGCACTCAATACGCTTCTTTCTCGCTTCGAGACAGATATGTAACCAGTTTTTTTCTTCCTTTTTTTTTGCGAAACTAGACACACCTGTAGCAATTCATTTACGCACTTGCGAGCATATCTCGTGCGTGTGGCACGCGAAGTTAATTACAGGATAAAATGCCACATTCCAAGCGAGTGTATCTCGCGTTTCCAATTAAAATAGGATTTTAGAAAAAAAGAAGCTCAGCTTTACAATATAGATTAGGTATATTCATCATTCAAACGCACATGAACGATTTTTAAAACGGATTCCACGGGATCTCAATTACACGGAATATGGAAGAATTAAAAAAAACAGGATCAATCTTCTAATCTGGATATTTGTCTGAGTGACAACCTTTCACCGCGTAAAAAGTGAAATTCTCGGCTATCGAAAAAAATATCGATATCGAACCATCGCAATAACAGCCTCAGTGCGCTTATTTCAACTGGCCGGATTAATTTCCGATATGGGACACGCAAAAAAAATGCCTAATATCGCGATATATATGGAAAATTGCGAGCTTGCAGAAAAAAAGCGACTCGTGCTTTTTACATGCGCTTTATTTTTCCTCGCTCGAAATATTTAAAAAAAACTACGTTTCCATCGAAACAGCTTTCGATTTTTTTAACGCGAAACCGTGACCTTGGGCGAATATTTCGAACAAAACGCCGCTATTCCATATTGTTAGGAGGGAAGATCGATATTTTTCTGGATGATTGAAATTTCAGAGATTCTTCGGTTTCTCGGGCGTCGAACAAGCCGTCGTCGAGCGTGTCAATTATCGCGAAAGAAATATCGTATAACATACCTATAACGTGATGGTCGCGTAAAGTGCCATCGACAGCTATGCGGTGTGATTCGCGATCACTACGATAAAGGCGGCTGCGATCTGCAGAAAGAAATCGGGGCCGCGAGTTTTTTTTTTTTCCTTACAACACAGCCTATTTCTGGGGGCCGCCTAATTCATACGCCCGGGACACACTCTAGCGACGCAATATAAACGCACACCCGCGCCCATTGCCGCGTGCACATTTTTTTTTCGCTCGCGCGGATGTGGGCGCGCGGCGTGCGTGTGCGTGTGCGTGTGCACATGCGCGCATGTAATGCACGAAACAAAGAACCGTCCGAAGGAAGGAACCTCGCGCCCGCTCCCGCACGCATAAATACTCGGGCCGCGCGCTCGCGCGCATATACCCTCGTCGCGATAACTTACTCTCCGCCGGATTCTCGGATATGATTCGTCACGATCAGCTGACGTGCGCATTTCAAGTGGCTTAAATAAAGTGACGCTCTTTCTCGCCGCTTTCACAATAGGGCGCCGCATCGACCTCACATTTTTCTAAGCGACTGCAATTCGCGACCGTTTCCTCGCTTCACGTTTTCGACGCGACGTTAAACTTTTCCTCTCTTCCTTTTCTTCATTTTAGAATGCCTTTTCAAATTACAATCGAGGAAATAATGCCAATTGCTATCGCGTGAGATAAGTTTGATAATTTGATAACCGTTGGAACAGTTGCAATTTTAATATCGGTGCCGCGCGATGCGATAGCAATTACGTATTGAAATTTTCGCGACTTTCGTAAAATCGCAATAGAGGAAACATAAAGAGATAATAATTACTCGAGACAATTATATAAAATAATTAGGGCGTTTAATTATCTCAACGTAAAATTAAGTTTCTGCGAGATCGTGCCAATGGAAATTTCTAAAAATGTAATAACTACCGAAACCAGCAAAATGAGAAATCGATACCGCGCGATATCGCTGCGGAAAGGATTAATATTTAATCTATTCATATATCCGTGGATTATTTCTGAGCGAGAAATAACATGGTTAATATTTTGCGACAGGAACATAATAACGAAAATCAAAGGCAAACGGCTCTTTTCTTTCTCTGTTTACATACCACGTGTTTCTCTTCTTCATATGCATATATGTCACAAAAAAAAATATATATATATATTTATTTATTTGTGTGTACGTATGTGCGTGTATGTATGCGTGCGCGCGCGCGCGTGTGTACATATACATATATATTGATATATGATTAATCGTCGTATCCGCTGCGTTACGACAAACGTTTCCAAGTTTCTCTTGTACGCAGTCACGAGAGCTTGTAAGACGCGATTTGTTAAATCTCGCACCTGCGACCTTCCTCTTCCCAAGGTACGCATCACATGGAGTCGACCGTGCGAATTTTAACGCGCAGCATGCAAAACGTGGCGTGGCCGCATAATCGCCGCGCACCTGAATTCACGTGTAATGCATATAGTAGAGTACATATGTGTATGTATATACATAAGTGTACATACACACACACGCACTATTCAATTGCACGTCTTGTATCGATGCACGCGGGAATTTATTCGATTGACTTGCGCTGGCCGGGTCGCTGAATGAATTCGCTTTGTTAATTTTATCGAACTCGCGCGCTCTTATCCGCGCGTGTTCCGCGAGCGCTCGCTCTTCTCTCTCTCTCTCCGTCTCTCTTTCTCTTTTTCGCATCGATCGGTATCGATCGTCGAGCACGGAGACGCAGGCGTTCCGCGCATTTAGGAATGTTTAAATTTAATAGGATACGCGATGTATATCGCGCGATAATCTCCTCAAGTGTATCCGTGGCTTGGGTTATCGGTTTATCGCGTGTAATACTAAATCGGGTTTCCGTGGAAATAAATCGACAGAGATCAACGCGAGCGCGTTTTGCTAGCAACGTTGACAAATCGATGCTAATAAAATGACAATTAATGTAAATAATATGTAAAATGTACGAAAGATTACGATTTTTATACTATTCTTACAATATTTCTCTATTCGATATCGCCAGATATTGTTACCTGTCTAATATCAAGATTAAATTATCAGTGTCAAAAGTATACGCGACGATGTCGAAGCATCGCGACTGACGTGTCAGTCTGTAATGTGAACGGCGGTTTCCCAACCGCGCTCGTTCCGAGCGAGCGTCCGCTGCGCCTAAATAACGCGTCCGCTTGTCGGGGTCTAATTTCGCAGATAACGCGCGAGTCGCCGCGAACGTAATCTAGTTACTAGGCGTACAATCTAATCGACCGATTCGTATTATGTGTATGCATACCTGCACGTACAAACTACACTTCTATTCGTAGAATCGCACTAGTCCCGCGCGATAAAGTCAAGTTTGCCTTTAATGTTACGATGCCGAGCCGCGATTTCGTTACGCAACTCTCTAAACCTATCCTCGCATTAATTCGACTATCTGTTTTCGTCATGTTAACGCCTCTGCGCGTGATAAGACTTCCTGTCGCCGACGATATTTTTGACGATACTGCGAAATATGATTTGCAATAAAAAAAGAGTGCCCCGATGGCTAATGCGATAGGTGTACCGTGGAAACGTGTTCTAATATGTAGAGAATAATTTAATAATGGTCTTTTACGAATCTTTATTCTGAGACAATCTTGCAATTTAATCACTCCGTCTTTTATCGGAACTCTTAATTTTTTATATATCCCGCCTCTTTCTTTCTAATTCAAAAGAAATATAAAAATTATTCATTTACATTCTACAGACAGATTATATCTCGAAATATATTCTCCTTTAAAAATTTATCCTTTTTTTTTTTTTTCAAGAAATGTTTCTGATATTACATTACATTGTAATTTATTATTTCTTCATTCGAATATTTTACGGAATTTTGTAAAATTATTCGTATCTTCGAATCTCTCGAAGGGGCCAATTTCTATTTGCATCGAGGCCATCGAGCCGCGGTTAGAAAGCAAGTATGAAAAGATCGAGCACGGCCATTTTACGGTGTCCGACAATTCTCGGAGCGGAGAATCGAAGGACTGAAGGAGCAAAGAAGAACGGGAATAACGGGTGAGATTCAGCGTCCGTTATGGTTCAAGGAGAACACACCGTTACCGGATACATCCCCTTTTCTCTCGTGCAGGTGCTTCCAAGAAAAATAACTGGCCATCGCCGCACTAATTGCCCCGACGTATTAATGTTACCGTGCAAATATGCGATCAGACAAACTGTATTATAAATTAATAAGGGTTAGCGGTCATTTCGATAATAACTGGATCGGACTGGATGAACGTGTGCGAAAGATTTTAATTACGTCAATAAAGCGATATTCCAAGAACGGAGAAATAAAATTCTCATAAAGAGGCATGATTTAGTCGTATTTAGGGAAAGCTGTGATTAACGTAATTTCAATCACGTCTTTATTGCAATAAAGTTGCTTGATAGAAATAATAGACAGCGAGTATTAATACACATCAAAATACGTACAAATTACAAGGACTAGATAACTTATAAACTTGAAAATAACGCGCTAAGCTTATTTTGTGGAAGCTTCGGGGCAAACAACCGATTTTAAAGAATTTACTTTACGAGTAGAGCGTGTGACTACTCACACCCATTTTTATATAAGCAGATTTCACGATGAAAAATAGTAGTAGAAAAGCCAAATACAATAGCAGCCTCGTAAGATTCTTACGATCTTTTCCTTCTAATCGGATTTACCAAATTCTTATGGTTCTCACAATTGGACAGGTATAATTGAATGAGAGAGAGAGAGAGAGAGAGAAATAGAGAGAAGGTATCGTTATGCGCACGCTGTCATGTGTGCTATCGCGCGTTGAATTGTTCATGCGAGCTAAAATTACCAGGCGCGAGCGTTCGCGCGGTATCGGGATCCGGACGGGTGACGGGTCTAATCGTGGGAACAATATAGTTTCTCTCGCGGTCGACGAAACCGTCGGTCAACAAAGGAGATTAGGTGGGCGCGGACCCCGCAGCTTTGTCCGAGGCCCATCCTTGAGAATCCGCTTCTGCACGCCGCGCGGGTGTTCTCTATCGGCTATGCCACCGCACGCGCGCGCGTACGATGCGCATACGTAGCGAGTAGCGAGTGCACGCGGCGGCTAAATTTTTCAGGAACGTCCGCGTCATCATCGAGGCGCTTCTTATTTTTTACCAGAGTCGCCTCACCTCCCTCTTTCCCTCTCTCTTCCCCTCCCGCGGCCCGTTCCCTCATACGTATCGTCCGCCGTGTGTCCTGTTCGCTCTCTCGCAATTTTTCTCCATCTCTTTCGCTCTAATGTTGTCGATGTGTATACTCGCGGAATCTATTTATACCTAGGTCCACTGGTGTTTTCAACTTGCTGCACGGCCGTGCAACAAACTTAACCTGCGGTCTCTCGTAAAAATAGGGAACGGACGCACCGAGCAGAGAGAGCGCGATTTGAAGAAACTCTGCGCGCGGCCGCAGGTGCGGGCGAAATATCATCTACGAATAGCAATTGTCCGCCTCTTAATATTTATACCGCGTGCTTAATATTTGCAACACGTGGTGTCCCTCCTGACTGCCGTGCATCGTAAACGCACGTAAATAAAAGAGAAAGGAAATATATACGTATATATGTGTAAAATATATACATATGTAAAGGAAATATATATGTATATATGTACACATACATGTGCGAAACGCGGGACACCGTGCGTAAACTCGCGGGTGCCGAAATCCCGCGCTACAAAAAATACGTAATCGCCCGCGGTTAGTGAACAAAAAAAATAAAAATAAAATAGCTCTCTCTCTCTCTCTCTCTCTCTCTCTCTCCTTCCCTCCCCTTGCGCGCGCACGCGGCGCGGTAACGTGACGAAATCGGGTATGTAAAAAAAACACGAAAAAAAAGGAAACGAGGAAAAAACGATTACTCCCACGCAGCGGGAGCTCCGCGCGCCAGACGAGGTGCGGCGCGGCGCGGCGTGGAAAACGAGAGTGAACGCGTAGAGTCGAGCGCGTACGCGCGGCATGGCGCGGCATGGCGCGGCGCGGCGTGGCACGACGCGACGCGACGCGGCGCGGCGACCGTGGCACGGTCGCGGCACGGCCCCGGAGCGACGTACGACAAACGAGGGAACGAGCGCGCCTCTCGCGGCGCAAAAAGTGCGAGCGAGCGACGAGGATTACGTCATGTGCCAGGCACTCTCTAACGTCTGGCATTATCTTCGTCTAGCGCGAGTCTAGCCGCGCCAGTCCAAACGGTACTAACGCCGCGCTACCGGCCAGCGTTGCCGTCGCTGTTTCTACCGCCGCCGCCACCGCCGCCGCCGCCGACGCCGTCACAACCGCCGTCACCTTCGCCGTCTGGCATACATAGGCAAGGGCATACGAGACACGCCATCGTGTGTGGATTCATGAAAGGACACAGGCGCGTATTCTAGCGCTAACTAGGTGTTCAACGACACGTATGCGTGTCGCGCTCACGGACACATGCGTATACGCGCGCGTATACTCTCGCTCGTATGTTGGTGCATGTGCACGCATCGCATCGTCACGAATACGCACACTTACATAAATATTTGCATGCGTACCGCTATATGACTCGCGCGACAGATACATGCAAACGCTCGTCCCCTCTTTCTCTCTCTTTCGCTCTCGTTCTCTCGCTCTCTCATTCTCTCATTCTCCCTCTCTTTCGCACTCTTTTTCGCTTTCGCCCCCTCCCCCTCAATCTCTCCTTCTTCCTCTTTCACTCTCACCCTTGCGCATTCTCTCCGTCTATCCCTCTCTCATTCCCTACCTCCCGTCCGCCCCCTTTAAGTACCCCCTCCCGAAATTTTTACTCTTTCTTTCCTTTTCTGTCTCTCTTTCATTCGTTCCCTCTCCTCCTCTATACCTTCGTCTCGCTCTACTCCATTCCCTCCCTCTCTGTCTCCCCCAAACTTCTTCCTCTGTCTCTAGCGACCGCGTACACCGTGGAAGCCGCACAGGCGGCCGAAGGCCACCGGTCTCAGCTGTGGACGTACCTTGATCGTCAAGCGAGAAGTGAAGTGTGGACCTCCTTTGCCCGGCGTCCTTGTCGTCAGTGCTGAGTCCCGTGGATTCTACCGTTCCGATGCGACGAAGATGACGATCGAGAGACGATTGTCTTTCCCTCCGACTTCCGCCGATTTCTTCCTCGCCGTGCCGAAATATCACCGAGCAGACAGACGCGCCCTGCCTCCTCGCTCTTTTTACTCTCGCGTCTCTTTCCTCCGGCCACCTTTCTTTCAGTCTTCAAGTCGTCGCCGGCTGATCTCTATCGTATTCCACGACCGTCTTATCCGGTGGCGGAAATTGGACGAAATCGCGCGTAGAATCTTCGACGGACGAGCGAGCCGTTAGCGATTGTATAATGACGTATGGGACAGTCGCATGTTCCACCCAGCGAGCCTCGATGATCGACGGATTTTCTCCGATTTTTCACAGTCGCCTCTCACAGAGATCACCCCTCAAATCGTCAATGATCTCAAAGACCCGCGGAGACCGCGTAATGAAAAAAAAAAAAAGATCTCCGATCTCTTCCGCTAGCTCCTTCTCATTCTTCGTCGCGACTCGTCCCGAATTGACGTGGCGCACTTTCCTTCTCGCGCTCTTCTTCCGTCACGATCCTCCTCGGATCCGTCCGCGGACACGTCGATCGTCTCGAGAGGATCGTGGATCCGACGAGGCACGAGACACAGGATGGCGAAAAAACGTCAAGCGAGATTTAATAGCGCGCGTACCATGGCATCACTCACACCGTGACCGAGGGACCGTTTTCTCTCTCCTCAAGGAAGTCGTCTCCCTTTCCCTCTTCTTCTCGTGTAGAACGCGCGTAACTGGATCACCGTAACGCGTACTCGCGGTCCCGTCGATACACGCATGGGCGCGCACTGTTTTTCCGCCTTGTCCCTCGTGACGTCGGAGTAACTGAAGAACGCGCACTTCTTCTTCTCTCCCTCTCTCTCCCTCTCTCTCTCTCTCTCTCTCTCTCTCTCTATTTTCCTCGACGACGACGATGACCGCCGGACACCCCGAGTTAATTTATTCCTTTGAAACGTACGCGACAATCTTCATGGACCGATAACGGCGAAAAGGAACGTGGAAAGGGGGAAAAAAATACGAAGGATTCGGCGGTGGAGGATTAAATATTGATAACACCTTCTTGTGCGTAACACGCGCCGCGGGATCGTGGAAACGACGCGCGACGAAGAGAGAGAGAGCGAGCGATGACAATTGTCGGTTTGCGCGATTTTCGAATGTCCTGGCCGTGTATTATCTTGCGCGCCGGTTGAACGTCGAGGACCGAAGGACCCAGCTGCTCTCCTCGCCGCTTCTTTGGGACACACACCGGGGGACTACCTAGTCGTAGAGTGATTGGGAACGCGACTGGCCAAAGCACTTGATTCGCGCGCGGTTCGGTTTGCCCGTTGCTGCGCCTCTCCCGTGCAGTTTTTTCGGCAGTCCTGTGGTATGCGTGCGCGCGCGGCGTGCATGTGTGCGTGCCGGAGTGCCCGCGAGCGCGCGCCCGCGCGAGCGTGTGTACGCTCCTCTTTCGCCGTCTCTCTCTCTCTCTCTCGGTCTCTCCGTCCCTCCTTCTCTTTCTCTCTCTCTCTCTCTATCCGCACGAAGAGCTCTTTTTCGTGCTCCTTCCCTCCGCGCCGTTCTTCCTATCCCTCTCTCGCTTCCCTCGTTTTTAACACGAGCGCGTGTACCGCCCGCTTGCACGCGCGTGTGTGCGGGTCCTCACGTGTTCGTGCGGTGGCCCCCGTGATGTACGCCGAAGAGCGGCCCTGCGCGCGAAAAAGAGAGAGGACTCGAGGGGGAGAGCGGGCGAGCGTGCGAGAATGAGCGAGTGTACGAGTATATGCGGCCGTTTATATGCGTGCGTATCGCGCGTACGTATGCACGTAAGTATATATACATATACACACGTCCGTCCGATCCGGCTCGTCGTGTCGTGTCGTGGCGATGCGTGCGTGCGTCTGTGCGTGCGCGTCCCGGGTAGGCGAGGGTATAGTTACCGAAATGTTAACCTCGTGGAACCACTTTTTATTGAGTGTCGCAAAATTCATAGGAACCTCGCGACGCGAGGAGAGGGGGCTTAACCCGGCCCCCGCTCCTCCCGACTCACGCTTAGCGGGGCTGACGCCGCGCGGAGGGGCGACAACCCCTACCCCCCGTGCCACGGGGTCCCCCGCGGCACCCCTCCGTGTACCCACCAGACGTCCTCCCTCCCTCCTCCCCCTCCGCCCTCTTCCTCCTCCTTCTCCTGTTCCGTCACTTCCTCCTCCTCGTTCTCCTGATCCGCGTCCTCATCTTCGTCCTCTTCCCCTCGCGCTCGCCCGACTCGAGGCCCTGGTCCTCGCCAATTCTTCGGCCCCCCACCATTTCCTCGCTAGTGGCCCCCAACCCTCGGTTTAGTTCTTTTCCCCCCTTGCCCTGGCACCCTTGGTCTCTCGGCCATGCACCGCTTCGGCTGTTCCCCTTGCTCGTCTCACGAGTCTCGTCCGTGCCGACCAATCGCCCTCCCTCCCTCCCTCTTTCTTACTCGCCAACGTTTGGCCCATCCGCTTATTCCTCTCTTCTACTCCCTTCTGTTCTTTTCTCCGCTTGACGCTCTTCTCTTCCCTTCTTTTCTCCTTCCCTCGCTATCACTTCTTTTTTATTCCGCTATAACTCGTCTTCTCTCTCTCTCTCCTCTCTTATCCTTACCTATCCACCCTTCCTTCATCGTGCTCTTCACTTTCTTTCTCTCTTTCTCCTTCTCCCTATTTCTTTCTTCCCCTTTCAGCCGCCTTCTTTCCATCGCTCCTCTCTCGTTCTTCTCGTATTTTCTCGTCTCGTCTCGTCTCATCTCTGCCGTCAGCCTCCGAAACGAAACGAAGAAGTCTCGCCCGCTTTCCTCTGCCTCCCCTTGTCTCCCCTTTTCTCTCGCTCTATCGTATGGCAGTAGAAACGACTATCTCCTCACGCTGGTGTTTGACACCGCCAGCAACCCTGCCTTGCCCCCACCTGTCAGCCCTGTTACCACCCTGCCGCGTCCGGTATTTAGCCTTTACATAGCCAAACTTACGTAGAGTTAGCTGTACATAGTACGACCGATTTTATTTTACATTACACGAGACATTATGCGTCATCGCCTATCGTTTAATGTCGGGTGATCGTACGGGGCCGGCTTGAACAATACGGTTACATGAATTAGAGATGAATTTACAATATCCTTCAAAAGTCTGTCTTTAAAAGAATAGAAATAATCTAGAACGTTATTAGATCAATTATGTATATATGATATATAAACATATACATATTTCTCAATAAAAAAGTATGTTGGATAATCAGATTATGATTTTTTAAAAGCAAGATACATTTTTATATATTTTTATATTTTGTCACATTTGTAAAATTCCGAAAAAATTCATCATCTGACATATTTTTTTTATTGAGAAATTAAATTGACTCGTTCTCTGTACAATGGTTATTAGGATTATGTCATCTACGGACAGTACGGACGGATCTAAAATTAATAGCATCGCTCTCGATAGCCGGGGGAAAGAGAGAATGAGAGAGTCGTCTATAAAATATTATATCATTTGAAAAAGAGATCGACGAGGTAACTGAAGAAATCATCGGCGCGTATACCAAAAGTGATGGAGGCAAATTAGTTATGCGGACTGTTCCGTATAAAGAGATACGTGTCATCGATGTGTCAGCGACACGGCGATGCGAAAAGGAAACGTTCCGATCTCTCGTGGGGCAGAAACTTTTTTTTTTTATAAATCGCCAGCGCTCTAAAGCGTAATCAGTAACGACATTTTTTTCCGCCGTTAATTCGATTCCTCTTGCAGATCGGCGAATTATCAGTCGCATTAATCTATAAGCGAATACCTTTTTAATGTCACTTGTAATCCCAGATGCATCTGTGTCAATACGCTGCAAGGTGTTTTCCTCAGTGTTTTCCCTCTCGACATCGTATTCGAATGTATCTTTAGATTAGAGCGATAAACGGCAAATGCAGATTGCTGTTCTTCACTCGTTTAATCGAGCAGAGAGCGCGATCGACGTTCGCTAGCGGTTCATTGGGATAACGAGCTCGAGGACTTGGCAATATCCAGGCTCTCGTCGAACATCAATGAGCAATGATTTTAGGGTGGCCGTTACAAACTCTTCGGAATGCTTAGAGCGCGATCTTAACCCGTCTATATTTTGCATAGCGATGTTATTAGTACGTCACAGATTTTCCTTCATAACTCTTTAATTGAAAAGACGAAGCAGTACAAGGCAATTGATTCGGAAATTCTCTTTTATTGATTTTTTACACTATGTGAATTATTTTTCTAAAATAATACACATTTTTGCGAGTTTGCAATGTTGGCCCCGCTATGACAGCGTAAAAGTACCTAACAATGCAAGTTCTTCTCCGAAAAAAAAATCTAGTTTATTTTATACAATGCGTCTTGTACAACAATCTCGTAAAACAAAAGATTTAAAGTACTAGGGCTTTAGATAGAATCATCTTGAATTAATGATAACTGAAAGCAATAATACAATAAGAACAATATTAACTAGACGATAAGCTAGCAGTTGACGGTTTGAAAGTTCGTCACATTCACATCAGAAAAAAAGAGAAAGAAAGGCAAAAATGCGTCTTAACGACCAATTAGATTCGCGAGAATGGGCTTTCGCAGTGTATTGTCGAATCCACCGAGATGGTCAATTAGGAACGAACGAACGGGAATTCGCAAATGCCACTCGTGGTGATAGCGATCAACCTGGTCCTGGCCCTCGGATTAATTCGGCGCGATATAATCCACACTGTAAATGAGACATGTGAGACGATCGTGACACTTAGCCTAAAATTCTGCGCTTATGCCCAAACAATTGAGGCGGCGTGAACAAACTACCGTTACTCTTTCGCGCAGGCGGAAGCCCATGAGCGAAAGCAGATTATTGTGTGGCGCATGAAAGCACGACACAAACCATTCCGCAAAGAGCCGCGCGATAATTACATCGTAATCGTTTGACTTGTGTGTTTCGTTACATGAAATCATTGCGAATTTCCGATCGATAGGTAAAGTATCGATGGCCCATTACTAATACGAGTGTACACAAGAAGTATAAACTGTTTGATTGAAAAACGCCAAGTTTTAAATGATACTAACAATAAGCATAAATAGACGATGTAACATATAATATCTATAAAGAGAGCCAGAAGTAAAAATGTTTCTATTATAGACATAAAAAAACGTTTTTTATTATAGTTGTTAATCTATTATTCAAGAATCATAAATTATACAAATTTTTACACGGCTTTAATGCAAATGTCTGTTGCGCAACTCGCATGTTATCCTTGCGATTTGTTTTTCGGCAGTGATTATGAAAAACTCTCAACGTGCAATATCGCTTTAAAAATTGTTAAAAAATTATTTGAGGAAAAACTTAAAATCAGGAGGTACGATTAGCATATATCAACTACGAAATTCTTCGCTGTTGACATTTATAATAGAAAACCTTGGTCAAACTTGAGAGAATATTTGCACGATATATTATTACGAATATAACAACACGAGTACGAAAAATATGATGTATAGTTCTCTTACATAAGGTGGCCGAACACTTAGGAAAGTATTATCGATATAGGTGTGAACGATCATCGATTCACCTTGCCCGCATAAAGGCGCGATGAGAGAAGAGCTCATCGTGCGTTCGATCCAAGCGCCATTATATCGAGTACCGGCTCGCCTGGTGTATACTTTGTTACGCAATATCTCGAATCTGTAAAAATTCGCAGCCGTCGTCTTATTGTCTCCTCTCTCTCTCTCTCTTTCTCTCTCTTCCTCCCTCTCTCTCTTCCGAGGCAGGCGTGACTTGTTGCAAACGCCGGCTCTCTTGACGTCTGGAAAAGGTGAATCGAACCGGATCCACGAGCGACTGCTCGAGAGCGTTTGATTTGCTGCGTTTTGTATCGCCGGCGAAATTTCGTTCGGTGATTTTAAATATAAAATGGCTGCTCTATATACGCGTCATCATTGTCACTGTTATCATCACGATGCCGAGAAATAACATCGATGCTCCGCATATGCAACCAGTCATTAATCTCCGAGAGACGTACTCGGTAACATCGCGATACTTATTAATCTCGCCATCTCTCACGCACACCGTGGAATATTTGCGTTCTGACTAACGCGAGAGATAAGATTATAGTTTATATCGAGGGCAAGATGTTGCTGATCTATGCGAGTTTCGCATCAGAGTCGAGGACTCGCCGATGGAAATAAGAAATAATCGCGAAGCGAAAGTCGGCAGAAAAAAAGTTGCACGTTGAGTTTTTGGTAGCCAAAAACAAATCGCGAGAGTAACTTGTCAGGAGTTACGAAACAGACGTTTGCATTAATGCGCACAAAGTTGTATAAATTAATACTTGAATAGACAACTGTGTGTGTGTAAAATTTAAGAAAAAAATGTCTGCATTCAGAGATATATTATAAACCAAATTACAGTAAACCGGTATATTAATGGGACTGCTATAATCGACCGATTATACATTCGATGCGATCGGGACGTCAAAGAATTCAACTCGGTTATGCACGTCGATCATCGCCTGTTCTTCCGGTTTTGAAATCCCAAGTCAAGTTTTTGCCTTAATGTTTCCACTTGCGAGGTTGCCTGTTCTCGCGCGGACTATCCTTTGCGGTAATATTTTGTAAGGTTAAACCTTGATCTCTCGAGGACATTTATTCGAGGAAGTAAAATTTTCTCGGAAGCCATCCTCTTTAGTCATTCGAATTGTTGTGACAACGATGCTAAAACAGTCAATATACATACATGTGACATACCGTGATGTTATAGACATACTCTCTTTATCTTAGTGTATCGTATATGCTATACTTCCTTCATTTCATTTTGATATAACAAAAGATACGTGAAGAAATTATAAAATAGAGAATGAAGTGATACCATAAGAGTATCTCTTTTTAAAACGTATGATCAACAAGATTTCATTAATCCTTTCCGCGTTGATATCAAGCTATTTTATTTTTTATGCATTCTACAAATCTTCAAAATCTACCAAATTGCTAATTATTTGTCACATAACCATCGTACAGCAGTTTAAAGTGAAATATCTTGGATGTGATGCACGCGCGCGAAGGCTCAAATCGTTTATTTATCTAACGTTTTATTTGACATTAGCGAGCGATCGAAGCTGATGAAACGCGGCAGTTTAACGCCAGCGTTGTAAACGTGCGGTGAGAAGACTCACGATATCCCGCGCGTCCGCGATATTATTCGAAAATTCCGGTGCAAGGTGCGGCGGTCCTTTGCACGAGGCTCGCTAGCAGATTGGGCAGGATGGCTTCCTGCAAGAGAGTTTGCTAGTCGATCGGGGGCCATGAACCTCGAACAGGTTGGCCCCTTGGACATTCACCTTCTGTGCCGCTTCGGCGCTCGTCCGCCCTCCCCCGGTTCCCCTCCTGTTCTCACAGTTGCTGCATCTCTCGCTTCCTAAGGGTACGTTCGCCTTTACCCCGTCCTCGGCCCCCCTCCTCCCCCCTTGGCCCTCCCAACCGCTATTCCTCCTCTCCCTTCCGCGAGCCACGCTAACTCTATTTCTCGTTTGGTCCTCTATCCACCCATCTCTGCACGTCCATTCGTCTCAATACCTATACGCACGTCTATCCGTCGCAACGTGTATTCGGCTAGTGCATTTTTGCGTTCAGTCGGCCCTCTTCTCGCCTGTCGGTCTCTCTCACCAACGGTTATTTTCAAAGAATTTTTAGTCGCTGTAAACGGTACTTGCGAAATATACTTGCGAAATTCACGATTATCCATTTAACTATGAAGGGCACATCGAAGAACAGCAATCTTTATCACAATTTCATGCGGCTTTGTCAATTTTTCAATATAATTAAATAACTGTCGCGTGAACTGCGATTGTTACTCCGTATTACTTTGTTATTTTAACATCTTACGACTATTATTTTGCACGATTTCTTTTAAATTATACTGCGCGATAATATATTTTTAAGATACATTTTTCTCTGTCATCACGTTAACAGTATCCTAATTTAAACAAACAGGAAAGACAATCAACTCTTTTTCTCATATAATTTTAGGATATTTTGATGGCGTCTTTTTGGAATTCCACGTTCAGCGCATTAATCACGCAAGCGCGTACCTGGTCTCAAAATTTTTTGCTTGTGCAGCATACCTTTTTTTTGCGCAATATATACAGTCGTCCGATGCGGAATTACGACATGCCGCGTCACTAACCCTATTCATCGTTCGATACATAATTTCGCAAGAACTCTCACACTGCACATTCTGTTATCTTCTGTTTATCTAATCAGGATTAGACCGCATTGGGCAACAAGATCGACATATTCAGTGTCAACATCGTGTAACATGAATTTCTTCTTAACTAATTAATATATTCGCGAAAGCTGGTTATTGTAAATTTTTGCGAATAAAGTATAATAAGGAAAAGTAAAAATAGATTTAAGTAAGTTTCATCGGACGAATTGAATTCATTTCTGCAACTTTAATTGCATGACTCAAACACACACGTGTGTAATTTTCACGATACTGTTCCGCAAATAGCACACATTAACGAATTATTTAAATGTGCAAATTTAACAGTTGCGATAGCTTATCTTCTTGTACAATTAATATATTTGCTATATTAGATATGTCTCAATGAAGTTAAATATAAAAGACGAAAGGCCTGTCTTATTTTCTCGTTAAGAACCGAATCAGATGCCTCCGTGAAATCTCGTTATTTACGATTGCACTATCATGTTATAATATTCTAGTAGACATATCTATTAGATTAGCAAAAATGTCTTCTTGGAAGTGAAGTCTGCTTACTAGATGACATAAGCAGACGTCGGTATCAAGAAGACTCATTTTTGTGTATGTGTACTAGAACATTGTGAAATAATATTGCAGTCATAAACAAATTAATTCGAGATGAGCTTATCGTTAAATAATGAGAAGAGCTTATCGCTAGATATGATATTCTAACGAAGGTCGTTATGCAACACCGTAAGAAACCTTACACGAATTGTCTGAAGATTATGCAATACGTGTATCTGTCGTAATATGTGAACGTAATGATGCAATTTCTGCGACATTTCACTGTCTTAGGATTACGATAATCAGCCTCGTATTTAAAGTGGCAAATGTCTCAAAGCGTGACAACTTCGTTTATTTCTCTACAGAATAATCTTGGCGAGATTGTAATTGTAAGAACACGACGGCGATGATTTGATTTTCCTTCTGCGCCACTCGGCCGTTCCAATCACGCGAGATCGTAACGTAGGAGCGAAGCTTCACGTCGAAGTGTGCCGATTATTGCGCGATGTCACTTTTGTTATCATTACTGCTTTCGGGGAAGCATTTCACAAAGCATGAGGTAATATAATAACAGAAACAGCCAGTGCCACGTGCCAAAAACAATCTAAAAAAAAAAACGCTTCTCGGTATGACATATATTTATAATATCGCCACACACAAATGTGATATATTACAACGTTCCAATAACATATAAGGCTTAGACTCATAATGATTTTATAATTTAACGTTTGAGGAGATATTATACCTTTACGTAAATCATTGATCGTCAAATAATGCACATTCGCAACGTTTACCATTATAGAAAATTAATTATGGAAAATTTTATACGCACACACACACACACGCGTACATGTAATGTATAACGCGGTAGATTACGCAATTACAACAGAGAATATTTTTGCTGTTTTCCGTCCTATGCGCGCACGCGATTCAGTGCGAAATAATTAAAACTCGGAATACTAAATTCGTCTCTCTCATTAAAGACATTTAATTAAAATGTAATTTCCATTTGTACAAAAAGAAGACGACATATATACACCAATTTGAACCGCGGGAAAACCGATCGCTTTAACATATCGATATCGCGTACGTGCGCGTGCACATATGTGTGCGCACACGTCTATAATAATCGCGGTACGATGATCGTATTCTGAGGCCCGATCACAATTGATTCCAGGTTTAGTCTCTACGAGATTATGGCGGCTGTGGGATGACAGTGCGTGAGAACCCGCCTTTCCGGACGCAAATGACTGGGGCTAATGGATGATTATTATGCGCATCCTTGCAAATTTGACCAGGTAACGTTTGTTAAGCACGTCCGCGTGCATCGGACACCGGCGAAAACGTATCGTCGTGTGTACGTTTCGTGGGGTAATAACACGATGCGGTAGATGTAAGATAGTTATAATTAGGCACTTATTCGACCTAGCAACGTGCTGGTTACCCATGTGAACTTCCTTTTTGGCAATTCGGGATACGCCGCAAAAAAAGAAAAAAAAACGTAAAGCCGTTGTTAGAGCGTCGCTACGGGCCCGCGAATATAACTGAAATTGCGCGCGCGCGCGCGGTCGTATGTGTGTATCGGTTCTCTTAATTAGCGCGCGTTAATTGAGAATGCAACACTTGAGCGGAACTGTACGGATTCGCTCTTCCTACGTTTACGTACACGTGTGCGTGTGCTTGCTCTTTTAATCTGTCCCGCGACCTTTATTGGTGCAAATCACTGCATCCGAAATACTTTTGTTTTGTTTTAAGAAATGCCTTTTAAACGGAGTAACGGTATCTTTCCGCTGTGAAAATTGCGCAAAGAGACTTTCGCGAGATTTCCGTCAAACAATTTTCTCTCCTAAGTTCCTCCTAATTAATGTACCCTTTCGGGCATCCTAGAACTAGGCTAATTGTTTGTAAGAACGCGCGCTAATGACTGGTTAACTTGCCACAGTTAGATATGTTGGAAAACCAAATCTCTAAATCTCGTTAAAATAAAATACAGTTTTACATTAATTACTAAGCTTCCGTTAATTATGCGCATCCTTGAGCGCATACCTAATTAATTAGACATTATTTCAGTATTAAGTAACGTTGTACTTTTTAATTACGCGTTTAAAAATGTTTACGTCGAGCAAGCGGACTCCAATTTTATGAAGGAATTTATCAAGTCTCTCCGGTGTGTTTCGCGTAAATTTCACAGAAACATTATCTTGTTTATTTGTCCACCGCAAAGTACGCTCTTATTTTTGCATATATCGCTTCCTTACTTGGCTGTCCCAAATTTTCCGCACAGGTGACCTACGTCACGCGATTATTCAGTTAATTAAGTCGGTAGGACTGACATCTGCCCTTATCTGTCTCTTGGGATGTGAAACGTGCCCCAAAGAGGGCACCGAGCGGACGGAAAGGGTTTATTGTGACGTCCCGCTATCTGGCATTATGACTGGTACCGACTCCTCCTCCTCCGAAAAATTATATTAATGCCCCACAAGAGAGATTTAATACCGATCCGATGTCACGTGCGGCCGTTTGTCATCCAACGCACTTGTATCCGCACCTGGTTTTTTTTTTCCCGAAACGAACGACAGCAACCTTAATGCGACAGGATGTGCTTTAATACCGATGCACGGCATCCTCTGTACTTTCCGCAAACGCTTAATTTCTGGAATTTGATGGCACCGAAAAAAGGAACCGGAAACGAAAGAGCGTTTCCATACTAAAGAGCGTTTCGATATTCAATGCGATAAATTATCCTACCAGATACGTATAAAATCACACCGCGGTCTACCGGATCGCGCGGTGTCAATTAAACAAAAATGAAAAAAAAAAGAATAGCGCATGTTGGTATGAAAGTTGGTGATACAAACGTCGCAATGATATACGATCACTCGAATTTTTACCGAATAAAACCGCGTTGCGGGCTTTTATATCCGGTCGATAGAATTATCGACTATTTTTCCATTCTACCAATCCAGTAACATATGTATTATTGTGCATAATTACACAATATTGCCTATTGCAAACGTGAAGCCTAGTACGTGTTCGTCAGTACACGAACGCTCGGTTCGCAGACGATTATTCACACGCCGGTTCGGGCATTATGTGAAGCGATTATTACGACGAGACGCGACCAGACGTCTTGACCTTCGTCTAAATTCACGTCAGTGACCGTAACGCGAGTCTAATACGAAAGAGAAATGAATCGCTCTGGTGGGGAGGAGGAAGGCCAAGTAGATACCAAGGCGAGTAGATACACTTTATCGGCGATGAGCGAGCACGCTGGCGGGTTTCTGAATAGACAAAACGCCGGACTTGGGCCTTGCGTTCAAGAGAGAAAAGAAATGAAGAAGTCGCTTAAAAAACGCATATATTTCTGAAAGCATTAAACATAAAAGAGGAAGAATAAAGAAGGTGTCCAAAAAAAGTATTTCTAATATATCTTATCGTATAATATCTTTATGAAATATATATTTTGCTCATTTTAGATGGATATATGTTATACATAAATATATATATATATATATATATATAATTATCATTTATTTACAATTAGTATTATGTATTTAAATATATAAACATACACAGTTAAATGTCAAACATATCGAAATATAGGGGAATTTATATAAATTATAGATATGACGATATAGAATATTAAATATATAGAACCTAAAATATAGAATTTTTAATATTAATTAGAAATAAAATATCAATGATGCTGTGTGTCAATGATCGTGTTGTACCCAATTCATGGCTATTTTTTTTTTTAGTCCAAACAACTCTGTTTTGATTTTTCGCGAATTCTGTCGAGTGGTTTTCTTTCCACACAACTAGGTGCGTGCTGCAATTCGAGTCTCCCGAACGCACTCGCGGCAAGTAAAGCCAAGGACAACTGAATCGTGGTCGAATTGTTTGTTTTCGCGGTTTGTGTTAGGAAATTTACGAGTCCGTGTGGAATTTCTTCGGTAGCCGCCTACGATCGAGATTCGGGATATTGAACTGGCGGATACGACCGACTGCTTTACGACGCGTCATAACACCGCTCGCGATTATTGCCGTGCCGACTAGCGCGTCGAGATTTATTATTATGAATCTCATTTAATTCGCAACCAGGAAAGCCAGGCGTTCAATCATTACAGAATCGAAAGCTGTCTCAGAGTCAAACGCTTCAGCGTTCCGGGTGTACGAAAAAAAGAAAATTAATTTCAACTCCGCAATGGAACCTATAACTGTGAGAGCTAAGTACGACGTTTGCGGGATACTTTGCATAGTTTTGCCACGAAGCGTCTCGACAACAATGGCCCTTTCAAGCCAATGACATTTGCGTCGCGTCGCTCTCGTGCCTCGCGAACACATATAGTCGAAATATAGCCAATTTTCGACGTTACTCTGCATTCCATTTGTAACGACCCCGCCGGTTGTGCACTTCCTACATGCCTGCCCACCCGGGCCGTACGCCGTACGCAGCCCCATAATCTTCCTTTTTATTTCATTTCGACCGTCCTAACGCGCGTCTTCCGCCTTCGCTCAAAGCGAACTTGGCTGCGCTTCTACGCACACGCACGCACCGTCCGTGTTGGACCGTGTTACGTACCAGGAAGCGTGCGTTTGCATTTTGCGGAAACGCCGAGTGAGAGTCCAGCGCGTAAAAACTGATAAAAAGCACATGTCCATTACGTATAAAATATATCGTGACGAGCGAGACGTATTCTTTGAAGATCGGTTTGGTTTAAAAATAATGAAAGACGCCCCTGCATGTAAATCTGAGAATTCTTTCCGAACTGCAGACGTTGTACTGTAGCAACTGTAAAAACTGTTTAACGTATCTAAGGGTAAAAATGAAGATGGCGCAGCCCCTCTCCCGCATAAAAAAACTAATCTAACTCTAAGCCTATTTCAACCAAATTTCATCTTCAAGTTTTTAGAAATAGGCTTGGAATTTAGTTTCTTTTACGCCTACATGTGGTGTACTATACACATATCAGCAAATTACTTTCTTTAGCACTGACACAAACTTGTATATTTCTCAAGCTTTTTTGTTCATAACTTTTAAATAAGCAATGACCGACGATTAAGTTTGGTCAGGGTCATTGGAGGTGCCTCCTCTCATCTTCATGTTTACCAAGATTTGGTTTGGTGGGGGGAGGGGGGTAGTATGCGAATCGTTGCCAGTGAAACGCCCTATAAAATGCTGAACGATCGCTTGATAAGGTAAACAATTAAAAGTTGCAAAAGCAAAGAGAAAGGAATCTAACATTTTAATATGCTGATACTTATGAATAACAGTTGATATTATGAGTCAGTTTATTAAGAATTGATAGCTTTTGAACAATTGATAGCTTTCTCAATCGGTCGCCGATAGAATACAGAAACAGGTCTCGGATAAACGTAAACATCGAACTTGCCTCACTGCAGTTTTCCTATCACTCGCAAGATAACGAAAACATTGCGCATCTTGCCGATACGTTTACTCGGAAATGGTCGGCGTATACGACCACCAGTTCGATTATCACTATCAGACTCCTCCGAAATAAATGCGACGGCTGGAGCCATCGCATTAGCCGCCATCGCGAATTTTCATCCTGCGAACGTCCGAGCGGCAACCCGGAGATACACATCGGTCAAGGTAAACAGGCGCGTTTTATTATTTGCCGGGCTACTTTGTTTGCGAAAATTACGTATTCGCGCGACGATCATTGTAACCTCGGTTACGTATTCCCCGGGGTTGATGGCGGTGACGATGGCGGCGACACCCCCGCGCGAGCGGGGGTCCGCCGATCGCTGGGGTGGGGACCCCGCGAGGTGAAATCGAAGGGGGGTGTGTAAAAGAGTGCGTGCGCGCGCGGGGGGATGGGCACGCAGAGACATCATCATCGCTGTTACTTGAACGTTTTTGTCGGCGGCCAGAGGGATGGTGGGGTCATTATGCGCAGGTAGAGGAAAGCACACCGAGAGAGCGCTAACCAATTCGTTTGCCGGCGCGCGTTATGGTTTTACTCGCGAGAGGTGGTCGAGAGAGAGAGAGAGAGGGGGGGAGTGAGGGACCCGATGCGGGACAGAAGCAAGCGTGCGAGCGCGAGCGCACGCGAGATCGAAATGTTATTAATGCCGGGGCGCGCGATAGGAGACAAACAAAAATAATTAATATTTATCGTCCGCGATTTGCGCGTGTATGTCCAATCGAAACGCAATATTCCCTCAGGCGGCCTTCGCTAATGCAAACACATCGGGTCCGCGCAACCATCGCGAAATTCCGACCGTACGCCAATCGCGCTAATTCGATAATGCTGATCACGCTCAACAGTCCCGAGCAGCTCTTTGCTTTTCTCCTTTTTTTTTTCCTTTTCATGAAACGGTTGCCTGATAAACCGCCACACAAAAACACATATGCACACACGTCTGACGGATATTAATGTAGTAGGAGAAGAGCGCGCGGGGTGTTTTGAACGGGTAAACGATAGCATTTCCTTTGAGGTGAATCTTGTTCAGCTTGATATTCCGGTATCCTTGATTTCTGATGAGCAAGTCCGATGGAGGAAAATGTACAGTGATATCAACTATTAGTAAAACAATTTTGATACTTGTTATTTGTCACGGTTATATGGCGGTATAACTGTGAAATCATAAAACACAAAAGCATTTAATGGCATTACTATATTATTAGTATTGCGTAATATTTTCGCATATAGATAAAACTAGTTTAAAAGTTTTTCAGAGTACGCTAGCATAAGTTACAGAGAATACATTACGGGTCGCGTATATATCGCGGAATATATGGGAGGAAATTATTATCATCTGTAATTACCAATTAAAATTTGAAATGCGCAATATGCAATTAAAATTTTATACACGTAATAACCAATCCAGAAAATACATTTTGTAAAATAAACTTAGGAATTTTAAAAGCATTCGACATATTGGATAAATATGTGACGACGCATAAATATGAAAAAATTACGAGAAGGGAGAATAATGCAGAGAAACGGAGATAGAGAGAAGGGGAGGAGGAGAGGACAAGTTTGTTATTTAACACAACTTCAATATTTAAAAAACTAAATATATTTTTTTTAAATTAAATTAAAAATTATATACATTTATATTATTTAAAGAATTTTCTAGCGTTACACAATAAAATTTGAAAATCAATTGCTAAACTTTTGCCAACGTTCGAATCTATTTGTTGCTTGTAAAACGGAATATAATAAAATAACATATAACATATAGTAGGCTGAAAAAAAATGTATATTGTTCGAGATCTATATCATTCTGAATTCATCGTCGCATTTACACATATACGTAATTCATCATTCTGCCTTCCTGCTTTTCGTCTATTGGTCTTCGCATTACCACATAAAAAGTAAGCAGATGGTAATCAAATGTATCACAAATCAGAAATTAAGAAATAACAATCTTTCGAGGAAACCCTACAACGTATCTCATATAATTCTTGTTAAACATCTAAATTGTTTAACTTCGTTAAAAAGTTAAAACGAATATCGAGAAGGGTAGGAGGGAGGGGGGCAGAAAAATAAGAATAGGAAATCTCTTGACGGAGAAATTAGAGAAAATTGAGAACTTGTAATTTCGCAGAATATAAATTCTCGTTAATTCCTCTTAATTCGCCCGTTTCGTGTTTCGGGAAGGTATCCGAAATCGTTCGCCAGATACGAGACGCCGAATACACGCTAGCAGCACCCTGGTTCGTTCCGCTCTCAGGGCTCTTGCGGCGGAGCCTCGGCCGGGCAGGATGCAACGAAACAATTGTCGAGAGGAAGAACGAAAAAGAATTTTTAGCGTGCCTACGAAACCGTGACCGTGGCCGAGCCAAAATTCACGTTGCGTCAGTGTACGCGTCGCTTATCCGCGCCCGAGACTGCCCCGTGTGCGCGCTCTCATTCCGGCTTCATTTCTTTCTTTCCCTCTTTCCTTTTTTTTCTCCTCTGCCTCTTTCTTTCTGACTCTTTCCGTTTCTATTTCATCATGCCGGATGGCATTGGGTTCTCGCGCTAACTAAGCTTCGCTCCCCGAAACCGCAGAAATTCCTCGGCGACGGGTTTCTCTTCAATTCGCGATAAAAAATGGCGAATAGTTGAGACGCGCACCTTTTGGTTGCGAAACACTCAGCGAGCGCCACTTTGCAAATTAGATCTAGTTTCATTCTGCCACTATTTTTATGAGAAATTCCAGCAGAAGGTGATCCTATCTTTTCCATTATGTTTACGTCTCGTGCACGAGTGAACGACGAATGAGAATAAAAGCGTAATCTTATTCTTAATATCGAATTAACCTTATTTTAGAAGAGAATTAATTCATGCGCTTACTATGATACTGCTAAGAATTCTAAAATGCGATAAATTAAAAATACATGTGCATAATTTGGCAATTAAGCTTTTCGCAGGAAGTCGTAAATCAATCGTATTCAATATTTTAAAACGATATACATATTCGCGTCATGCTTTAAGACACGGGAAAGACTAGTTTGCGAATTTCTTTTGCATTTTATATTAGCAGCCAGAATAATGTAAAGATCGAACGAAACGGGTAATAAAATAATAATTTTACATGACCGCAGCTAAATGAGATTTATTCTGGGACATCGCGAAAATATATCAAATCGTAAGAACGCATTAATCGGCTCGAAAACTTCCGCGACTACGCGAAAAAGAAAAACGATAGTCGTGCGTAATTGTGCATCGGGCGTTTTCTGCGCCCGAGGAATACCGAGAAATTGTTAAATATACGGCGTGGTTTGCAGAAGACGAGACCGGCGGTGCGAGTCAGAGTCTATTTCTTTCTCAAATCAAACATTCTGGAAATAAAGTTTCGGGCACGGTGCAACCAATCGCGCGCGGTCGGTTGCACGAAGCACGCTTATGCCCGAGCGAGCGCACGTACGCGCGCGCTACATATGCACACGCGAGCGAACACGAGGCGCGCATGCACACGCACCGCAGTCACGCACGCTGCCCGGCGTTTCGGCCCTAGAGGGTTTAAGGCCGTTGCATCGTAACGAAAATTCGAACGTCCCGAACAGCCGGGTTTAGATGGCCGCGGCAATTCGTCACAAATCTACGCGAGACGATCTTTCGAGCGGGCACTCCTTGATTGGTTGCACTTCGGCGCGTTAGCTTTTTTCGATCTAATTTTTACACCGATACCTTGACCTCCGCAAAACAGCACACGACTCTTTACTCCGCGATTTCCGTTTCAATTTCGTTTCAATTTAGCAATTTCATCCGGTTTTCTACGATCGCGATAAAGAATTGACGTCGTTTTGTTAAGAATAGCATTAACGGATAGCGCATCAATCCAGAAAGCTTGCAAAGGAAAATACTGCATGAATAAACTAGTGATTCACAGGTTTCTTTATTGCTCATCTAAATAAAAGGCATTTTGGTTTCCATTCCGTCAACAACATCTAAAGCACCATGTTTTTACGCGAATAAAATTAGAAAGTCTCGAAGGAGAGATATACCTTCTCGAAATACGCTTTAGAAGCAAGCTTATTACATCTATTCGATTTATTTGCACAGAAATACAAAACTTGATGTAAAAATGGTGAGCGTTTTATTCCGGCGTAAGACAAAAGTGCCGGCGAGATTTAGAAGTGAGGAAAATTCATATAGGTATTATGTCGCTTTTAGCAGCGGAAACTTCGAATGCACGGCATTCGGTTCCACAAAGGGCGTCAAAAATCCTGTATATACATATATATAATATATATATGACGGCTAAGTCGAAGTCAAGTAAAGTAAAGTCACGGCGTACGGGAGTAACAGGGGCCAATGCACCGGTGCCGTTGCGCGCTCTGGGCGGGTCCTTCGCGGGCAGGTGGTCCTCGGCTCAAAGAACTTTTGCCGGGGCATTGATCCGCATGAAACGCGGGACCGCGAACGGAGCGAGGAAACCTGCGTGTGCAACGCCGAGCTTCCTTTCTATGCTCCATCGTGCCGTCCACCGCGCCGTCCTCGGCCGCGTCTAACTAACTCCGATGATCCTTTCGCGACGCGGGACGTGGTCCGAGGATCCCGGACGATCGGGGACGCGGTCTCCGTGCGAAACAACGGACACCACGATGACGACGACGACGACGACGACGACGACGACGAGGGCGGAGGGGCGATGGAAAAAACAACGAAACCATCGCGCGCGCGACGATAAAACGGGGCTGGTCGCGCGAGCGAGCGCCACAAAGTGCAGGCGAGCCGAAATTGACCGAATTTCGCGTGAAATTCGAAAGCGCGCAGCGCGACTCTCCGGAGCCTCTCTCGTAGAGGTCCCTCTCTCCCTCCCCCCCTCCCGCCGCGCCACCGGGGTGACTTTATCGGACGAAAGTCGCTACGCCGGAGGGGAACGGAGGTTGTCTTGTATCGTCTTGTGTAAGGATGATTTGACCCTCCTCCTCCTCTTTCTCCGTACCCTCCCCCTCCGTCTGTCTCTCCTACTTTTGCGCTGCACCGTTCGCCTCCTCCGCGCGTCGTGCCCTCTTCCCATTCCCTTCCCTCTCTCGCGAAACGTGGTAGAACGAGCTTCTCTCTTCCGTCCTCGATGCCGCTACCACAGAATTGGTTCCCTCCGGGCGTTTCGGCTTGTGCCGAGAGAGTAACGTAAGTGCATTCCGCTCTTGCGCTCTCTCGCACGCCGCGACGCGCCAATTGCTTCTAACCGATTTTCTTCAGCGCGGTCCTTCGCTCATCCGACTGAACTTCTGGCTGTGTCAGGATCTCTTCTTCGATTTAACGCGTTTTTAATTTTCCGAACATGTTATAATCTGCACGTCTATCTGTACAAATTATCTCGTATATTATTCAAACAAGGAACTGGGCGTAGGTAACAGAAGATGCTTACACGTTCTCCACTGTTATACACACACTTCCGTGTTTACGTATATATACCTATGTTCTAGAGCAAAATATTTATATGCTTCGTGAATCTTTTTTCGTTTCGGTCGACCTACATATGACAAAAAATTGGGTTAGAAAATTAACCCACTTGAGGAAGCTGCTATTCTCGCACGATGACCGTATCGGAATAAAACCTTTCGCATTACAATATTTATCCGGACTAATGGCAGCGCGAAAAGTCGATATCAAGAATTAGAGTTATTCGAAACGTTTATTTTTTGACACAATATCAACTTTTGTTAAGTTAATAAGAATGTTATTATTATTATTAATTACCGATATTAATATTTCTTCTTAATTCTCAAATTGAAAAGTTCCACATATCAATTTTTCGCCAAATAATGACATCAGAAACCGCAGGTTTTCAAGTTAGACCTTTCAGAGCATCAAATATTCCTGATGTTGGCATGTAAATTATGGAAACTAAAAAATTGACGAGGATGAATATTTTCGCGATGGAGCGTGGCCTTCGCGCTGTAGTTCCGATAGACTAGACTCTCATAGCGCGGTCTTAAACATGATTGCACGTGTTATTCGCGTCTTATTACGCTTACGCGACTTAAATATCGTGAACGCGGCATCTCAGATAGCCGGACGAGTTTTGCGCTCTAGAAATGCATCATAGGAGCGCGAGTCGCAGCTAGAACGTTCATATTTAATATTCTCTATCTTCACATTGAATCGTTTTAGGAATTAGAAGGAAAACGGAAAGAGATGCAACGACGTAAGATGAATAACGATACGAATACAACAAAAGAGATATAACAACGAGAAGTAAGCTTTAAGAAAGAGAAAGATAAGGCTAAAAAATTCTACCAGCGTTGAGTGACGAAGGTCCGAAAGAAAGGCAGCGCTGCACATACTATAAAGTGCCGTGTGACTTTTTCTTTTATCTGTCCGAACGGACCAAACTTCATTTCTCGCGATTTAACCCAATCTTCACTCAAATAATCACGTGTGCGATTGGCCAGATATTTTTCATGACAAACTTTGCTGGTCCGTCTCAAAGAAGAACGAGAGGGAGAGAGGGAGAGCGAGCGAAAGAGAGATCGCGCGAGCGAGTTCAAAGTCGCTTCTCAAGTCTCTCTCTTCATCGTGCTAGCCGTAGCAGGACGAGAGATCGTATTGCATGCACGAATCGCTAGTAAGCGGAGACGATTGCACCGAGGCAAAAGGAAAAAAAAAGGAGTAAAGCAAAGAAAGAAGGAAAAAGAGAACGGCGTAGAAGAAGAGAATGGCGAAAGATGGAAGCGGGTCTGTAGGAGCTCGGCGGGGTGATCGGCGGGGAGGGATGGTATAGCCGAAGAAGGGAACCGCGCGGGGAACGGATGGCGAAGCGCAGGGCGGGGGGAAGGTAGGGCTTGCCGCCGAAAACCAACTAGCGATTGCATTAAGTAGAAGAAGCGCGATACGATGGTTCGAGCGGGCCTGGTTCGAAACGGCGAACGTCCGACTGAGAGCGGCGAGTTTCGGCGGTGGACGGGAGGGCGGCGGTGAGGGCTGGTGGGAGCCTCAAGGGGCCGAGGGGGTAACGCGCGCGAGGTGAGGATGAAAAAAGACGCGGCGGCGGCGGCGGCGGCGGCGGTGGAGGCGGCGGTGGCAGCGGCAGCGGCAGAGGGGTGGACGGAAGGGGGACGACGAAACGCGTAAGAGGAAAGAAAAAAAGGGAAGAGAGAGTGCGAGAGAGAGGAGGAGGGTTCTAGAAATTAGGTTGTTGCACCGAGCCGCCGGGTGGGAGAAACCCAAGGCCCTTGTTACCTTCCTCTACGTGAATTTAGGCCGTTGCACTTTTCGGCCCGGTACCATATGGTGGGGGGCCCAAATAGGTGGAATGCACTTGGTGGGGGCAGCGCGGCGGATAGCGCATTTAGGTGCAGCCTTCGAAGTGAAAGAGGGGGTCTCTAGCAATGAGACAGGGCCGCGCCTAGCTCGCGAATTCTGATGCGAAGTCTTACAGCCGAATTCCGGCTCTGTCACGCCTCTCCTCAACGCCAAGTCCGTCGAATTATTGCGATATACTCGAATGTTATATCGGCGATGTTAAAAACGGAATATTTCTTTTGTTCGAAGAATCAAATATTGATAAATCTGTGGAGTGACAATTTAATTCTACGAGACAAAAATATCAAAATGAAAAAAAAGTCAGGATTCAACGACGTGTCGTTCGATAATGTTCCCGATTTGAATTGGAATTAATATATTCGAGTAAAATGCAACATGTATTTTTTTAACATGTCATTTTCCATGTAATTTTCTTATCTTATATTTATAAAACAGATAAATCTCGCATAAGAATACATCAATCCAATATTAATAACCATTTCTCGTCCGGTAATTATTAATTCTCGATTAGTATGCTTGAGTTACTGCAGACTTGTATACTATCAGCTAACTCCGTAACGTGACATATGTGCGAAAATATTGCTGACGATGTGTTTGTCGCCTTCATAGTTCAGCGATTTGTCTGGAATGGAACCAACATGTAGCATACATCGTCGTTTTATGAAACGATGAATGTTATATTTTAGACCGATGACTATACTTGTAAAATTATACCAGCTGATTCTTTCCACGGATATACTATTACCGGATAAATAACATTCTAAATAATTCTTAATTTAGCACGTTTGCAAATTGCAAACTGTAATCTGCATGAAAGATATATTTTTATTTATATCCTTTAATAAAACTTTTTTATAAAATTTCTTCATATTATACCTAATTTTGTTTACACTTGACGTAAATATAGCGCGAAATATCGTTTAAATTACGCTGGACAATTAAACTTGAAGGCTAGTTTAAATTAGGTTGGACGAGATGTGATGTACTTTCGTAATAAAGTATAATAGGATATAATTGCAACAAGAATAACGATCTTTTGCTAATCTTGTATCTCAGGATTTCAACATTATCTCATCGACACCGCGTAAGAAAACATCACGAAGAAATCGAACTTTTTTCGATTCGCCTAATCGGTCATTCTGTCATAAATGTTTGCCGTTTTGATAAGTGGAAAGAATACGTTCAAATGAGTGATATTATCCGAGTCGGATAAAAAAAGGGTGATGTAACCGGACATGATAATAATGGCAATATGCCAATTTTGGCAGTTTTATCAACGCCTCGTATTTCGCTATTCGAGTAGCTGATTAATAATTCATAATGTATTCAAATTAAAGCGCAACACGGATGCGCGTCGAGCATAGGTTTTGAACTTCGTCACGCGTCCAAGATCCAATGCACATGGAAGACATGCATTCGGCTCTATTCGCGAAAAAGCGGACCTAGCAACCAAGGGAGAGGTAGTTCGGCGGGTAGGGCTGTCGTGCGCCGTGCTGAGGAGACGTAAAGAGGGTAGTAGACGTGGGAAGAGAAAAAGGAAAGAGAGAGGGAGAGAAAGAGAGAGAAAGACAGAATTCGCGAGAAAGCGAGAGAGGGACAGACGGAGGTCCGGCATTGCTTGCCACGCAATGAGGAGGGATGAGGGGTAAGGCGCGGAGGCACCGATGCATTTTGGGACTATTCGGCAGCGGTAGCTTATACGAGAGGGGGCGAGGTGGGAGATGAGGTTGGGTAGGCTTATCGAGTGCGGGGCCCTAGCAACGAGAGAGGAAGATGCCTAACAACGATGGCCGATGGAGGGGAATATCGGGTGGGCGGGTACGCGCGAGCCCGTCCGAAAACCTAGCCTGCATTTTAGGTACGCGGTTCAAACCCGGGCAAGCAGGCCCGGTCTGAAACGAAAGAAAGGAGTCGGAGGGGCCCGCGCGGTGGTGGGGGGTACGTAGGGTTCACCAGAGGTTTTCGACTTCTCCCCGACCGCAAGAAACAAGCTGGCTAGTTCGCGCGCGGGCTTCTCGCGCTGCCTGTTTCTCGATGCAATAATCTTTCGGTGCATGCAACGGTGCCGAAGGGTATACGAAACTTTAAACCGAAATCTTTATAGAAAATACCTCCTTGTAGAAATTGCTAGGATATGTTTACGATATCTCACATAGTTGAGTAATAAGGTATCGTGGTGAAAATAGTTTGAATAGCGATATTTCTGGATTAAAAATATGGTCAAAGTTAAAATCTTTCTACGAAAATGAAAAATATATGTATATACGAGACTGTCGAATTAACGCTTCTCGAATCAATCATCAAATATCTCGGAATTATTTGTTGAGAAATTATATTTTTTTATGTATATTTTGGGGTATTATTAAAATTTTCCTCGCATTATATATAGTATCCAATTTATTAAATGATCGAAGAAAAAATTTCTTATCAGCCTAAACCCGAAATAATTTAATGACTGGCTTGTGATACATATTGTTAAATAAAAATTTTTTTTAACTATAGATTTATTTCTTTTGCCTTCATTTTGCTTAACACCTATATTTGTTTGCTTTATTGTGTTAACTTCAGTATTTGTAACGCGCAGTATTTTTAGATAATCTTTGAGTATTGTGATATTAAGTAGTCTTAATACATTGAAACATGCATTTAAAAATAATCCAAGTTTGCATGTATGTTTATAAAATTTACGGTCCTCCTTTTACGAATTAACGTAAAGAGAAAATTAAGAGTGAGAATTAAGGAGTAAGTATGAAACTTTTCGGAAATGATACGTCGACGGAAGAATGAATTGCAAATGTAGCGTGACTAATCTCCAATCGAAAATTAATATCCAAGACTCGCGTTACATGTTCCGCAATCTCGATCGTTTGAATAACGTATTAACGGTAAAAGATGTATCTCCCTTTCAGTATCTCTCCGCGCGCGCATATAAAGCTGAATTCCTTATTCCCCCTTTTTCTCCCTCCTTGCATCCACGTCCCAATTCCGCTCTATAGCGATCAATTCTCTCGATCGTGAGTACGGCTACGTCGTAATCCAAACTGTTATATAGTCAAGCAAGTTACCCCGGTCTCCTCTCGCCATCGCTCTCCGCGCCACGTGAAAGGATCTCCGCCTTGCTCAAGCCGCAAATACCGTATCTCGTTGCTCATCGGTGATGATAGAGAGCCATGCGTGTAACTCACATATGTGTTTCGTATAAATTATGTGTTCACGATCGCGACAAGGCGATACATCAAATTACCTACCTACTATATATTAATTCAGGTCTGCCTCTAGCTCGATATTTCTAAATAGCGTCACTAAAGAGGCGCCGTCTCATTAACACAACTGTCTTAATTTAACCTAGTGACTCGCCACATTTCGATCCAGTGGACCGCTGAACGTTTTTCGGTCTTCTAGTTTTCATTTCCTTTCGTATCCTAATGTCCTCTATGGGCCTGAAAAAAAACTTTTGGCTCTGGACCGGAGTGTGGCGAATTAAGGACTCGAAAATAAGTGTGGCTAGCTAAGATTAATCGTTAATACAACGTCTGTGTATCAATATTTTCATTTCTTTTTTTCTATTTTTGTGACATCGTTTGTGACAAGAATTTCTAGATGTCAACGTTATAAGACTGTAGATTTTAATTAATTAACAGTACACTATAATATTAATCTCGATACGAGAACTGGTACCGCTTTGGCACCACGCGATCCTCTGAACATTACCACGACTTCTATTACTTTGCATCTCAAATTTTGAGATAATTGTTCAAAATATTGCGACAGATTTTTTTCTCAGCCGTCTTCATAACGCAAAGCTTAGCGTCCTTATGCCATGGGAATCTTAATCCTGGAATAGAATAAATCCCTTTCCCTCCTCTCTTTCTCTATCTCCCTGTCTTTCTCCGTGTCCTCCTCGCTCCCTTCGGAACTCGTTCCTTCTGCGCGCAGAACGCCAGCCATACCAGCAACGCGGAACACAAGCGAGCTCCTCCGCAAGGAGGCCATATTTCATAAGACTCGCTTCTCTCATCCGGCAGCTTTCCATGCCGCCTACTATTCCCGCCTGCGTCGTCCCTCTTCCTTTCCCTCCCCCCCCCGGGTTTCTCTCCTCTTTCTCTCTTACCTCCTTTAGTGGCCGAATAGCCGAGCTACCGAGCCCTTCTGCCGCCGTCAAGGTTTCTAGCAACGCTTGCGCGCCTCGTTCCCATCTCGTTTTCCCCATCCAATCCCATGGCCCGTGCCAAGCTCAGTACTGCCAGCCGCCGATGTAATGTTTCTTTTATTGATTTTGCGGCGGTTCGCGGAAATTATACGGCTCGCGGATATGTGTGTAGACACCCCCGCCATCATTTCCTTGTCTAGCGGGCGAGCGAACGCGCCCATTATTCTCCTCGCTTTGCGTGTAGCCTCGCTGATTTTTTTTCGCGACTTGAATGTAAAGACGGATTTAATGAGGGCATCTTCAAGGTGATGTGTCTAACGTAACTTCGTAATCTCCAACCTGTAATACGAGAGTCGTATTTCCTGTACGTTGTTACGCAATTCAGTTCTACGTCGCGAACTGACTTACCGAGGTTGAATGTTGATCGACGAAACATCTTGATTCCTTGAATTTATTCTAACGATCACATAAAACTTGCATGTATTTAATGGAATAACTTAACATTAATTATGTTAACATTAATTCGATCTTGCGCCTTTTTTTGAAGATACCAATTAATACGCTATACAGGATAAAAAATGATTACAGAGCTAAGATATTTCACCGACGAACATAAAAAGTAGAACAAGCTGATATTTAACGATGTTAAATAACTCTATTGCAAGTCTCGCATATATCATGCAGTCATGACTTTTCTCTTTCTCCGACTGAACATTGGGGATAATAAATCACATACATTTTATATAGACAATACTCCGTTCTTCGCATTTCATTTATCTCGTATTATCGTGAGGCGTCCTCGTTGATAAACATGGATTGTGGTACATGACGGTATAACCGAATCAAATCGATAGAGATTAAAAAACTACGTGGTCGTTTCGCCGCGCGTTTTTCCGTCCATGAGATTCATAGTGAATTCATGCTGATCGATCGTAGGATGGGGCGCGTCAATCGGCGCCCGCAGGAAGGAATCCGTCTGTTGCATAGGGACATCCACTGCTTCCGACGCTCGACGTCCTGTGTCCGCGTCGATAGGTCAAGGACGCTCCCACGGTTCTCGAGGTCAGGTCGACAAATCACCCTTTCCGGCGCGTAGGTCCGTGGCGGAGAAAAAAGAAGAAACCGACTCCGCGCGCGAGGGAGGCGGGATAGGTGGAGACGAGGCGCAACAGAGAAGGAGATCCGGTCTCTTCTCACCCCCGATTCGAGGGCGCAGATGGGTCTGACCCCTCGTATCTCGAAAAATCGTTTACTTCCAATGATCTCATCTTCGATCACTCGAAAGCCAGAAAGCTTTTAAAGAGTTTTGTTTTAAATATAAATATATATATATATATAAACGTTTAATTCTTTTTTATTTATATTTAAATAAAAGAATACGCAATATACGATAAGATAAAACATCTTGGATCGTGAGGTCAGAATATAAATATGAGTAAAAAAATAATTAAGAACAAGCGTAAAGACAGAGGATTAAGAATTTTTACTTTTAGGTTTATACCTATACTCTACATGTCTTCTATACCTAATACTGATCTTTTTGTGAACGTTCTATATAATTAATATTTTGTAATTGATGTGACATCGATTGTTTTAAGCCATCTTTTATTTGCGAATATTGCGACTAAGGCTGCGTTCGGGGAGCGCGCTACTAGCGCTATTGCATCATTCTATCTTTATCGCTCATCAAGTGTAGAACAAGGATAGAATAAGCAAATAGCGCTAATAGCGCGCTCCCCGAACGCAGCCTTATTCAGTACCGATTTAACAAAATCGTTAATGATCATTTCTGTACTACAAGCGATCGGAAATGATGAGCTTTTCGAAAATTAAGCTCCGAAACGCAAAATAAAGCTACATTATTAATATTATCATTATCCTAACTCACGCGATAAGAATAGATAATAAATAAATTGTTGCAAAGATAAATTATTTACAACACAAACGACATGCAAATAAATAGAAGATCATGATTTTGTGTCAACAAACGCGCACGCTGTGCGCACAGATAACGCGCATTTGGTCAGTATGACGAACAGTGCCGCGGAGAAAGGGCGATAGGTGGTGTGTTGGCGGGGACGGGGAGAGATTGCGGGCTTTGCCATATATATCGGGTGCTAGAAACGTTGGTGGTGCTCCGGAACGTACGTGACTCTCGTTTTCGCCGAGAGCCGTATAGAAAGCGAAAACGGGCTTCTACCTACATTTCGCCCATTCACGCGGAGAGGCCGACAAACGACGCCGCGAGGGTGAGGGCGAGGGGGGAGGCGGGATGCGAGAGAGGGAGGACGGGGGATCCGAGAGGGTAAGTAGGGGGGGACCGAGAGGGGCAGGTACAGAGGGAAAAAAAAGGAATAAAAAGCGAAAAGGGGGGAAAAAAACCCCGAGGAAAAGGGAAAAAGCGTAGAAAAAGGGAAAAAGCGGGCCGTGGGCCGCGGGCCGCCACCTATCTCCACAACCGGCACACTATCAAGCTTTAGAATAGCGCGCTAGAGGGGAATAAAGGGAAAAATGAAAACAGAGCGGTGCACGCACGCTCCGCGCGTGACACACGCGCACGTACGCACGCATTCACGCAAGAGCGCACACATTCATCATGGCACATACAGCGCGTTACGTACTAATAAATGCATGTATAAGAATGTACTTGTACGCGGAACCGTTTGTAAATAAGCGTGTGTGCCGCGACTGAGGGAAGAGAGTAGATAGGGGGGAGTTGCGAAAAAGGGTGATCCCTCGCGGATGGTTTGTTAAGAGAGATAGAGACAGAAACGGAGAGAGAGGGAGAGAGAAGGAGAGCGAGAAAGAGAAAGAGAGACGATAGAGGGGATGGAGAAGACGCGGGAAAGAGAAAAGGGGGAAAACAGAAACGCAGAGAAAGACAGTGTTATGCGTAACGAGGGGAAAGAAGATACTGGATTAGGGTGAACAGGTGGGTCAGACGGAGACGGCGAGCGAAGGTGGGGTGAGGAAGAGGCGGGCGGTGAAGGCGGGCGGGCGGGCGGGCGGGGAGGGAGCGGGAAGGGGTGGGTTGGTAGTGGAAGAGTGCGAGGTAAAAAGGGTGGCCAGGGGGTTGAAGCGAGCGGAAACGCGATGGGTTCGTTGCCAGGGATGAAGTACGTAGGTATTGATCTATTTAAAGCCTAGAGTTCCAAACGAGGTCCTTATTAAAAAGCGAAATAAAACGCGCTCGCTCGGAGGGCGGTACTCCATCGTCCAGGGCGTATCTTATCTCCTTTCCTATCTCGCATTTCGCTTATCCGCGTTCTCGCGCCGGCTTCCTTGGACGGCTACGCGCTTGGGAACGTATCGAACACGCCGCCACAGAAAAATTCATGAACGTCACATTACGCGTATCGCGCATAACATCCGGAACATCCGACTCATTAAAAAAAAAAAAAAAAAAAAAAAAAAATACGAGCTATCGTTATCATTTTAACACAATAATGGGATTGAATGTAAAGAAAAGACGCTTGATTTTGTTTGTGTGTCTGGAATATAATTGAGCAAAACGTTGAAAGTAACATAGCATATATTCAATTGAATAATTAAACGCCATTTTCCCACGATCTTTGGAAATAATCATCGAAAGGAAGAGTAATAGATGGTAATATTTATTACTCTCAAATGTATCTCCTAAAATACAATTTTAATACTAATTAGATTGGAGCTCGAAATTAGAGCCATCAGATTATGCAATATTTGAAAGGAAATATTTAATGCGCTAGCACTGTTGAAATATACAGGTTTCTAGATTTGCACAAATTACAACGTTTTATAAAATTCGTTATCCGTAGGAAAAAAAGTGGTTGAAAAAAATAACAAATTTTCTGAATACAAATCTGAATAAATCTGATGAACGAAGCGCGCGTGCTACGAATTTTATAAATCACCTTTCAAGAATATTTTGTTTAAAGAGAAAATCTTTTTAAAAACCTATTTTTTTTATACACGCTCAAAGATTTTTAATCAAACGTAAATTCACGACTGAAGAATCAACTTTAAATGAAAAACATTGCAACGCCGCGATTATAAAATTTTTTACAAAAAGTTAAAATTGTATTGTAAGGGACGATTTATGTGAACTAAGACATGAAAGGATAGATATTTTCTAATATATATCAATGTTCTTGCATCTGATTGAGAAAAATTGCTGGGCACTCGAAAAATTCGTTCATGCACATTCCTTTTTTTTTCTTTTTCGAAACCATCAGTGTTTTACAAATATGCGGGAATGAATGGCCAGCACTATCTCTCTTTTTCACGCTGTTAATACCGATAGCGGGACGTTCAATCAATATTTCCTCTTTTTTTTTATTTTTTAAGACTATGATACTTATAATTTCGATACGATTGTAGAAATCGCGAGAATATCGTAGTTGGCAAGTACGACTAATGAGAAGTCCAGTCGGGACGATGGATGAGAAGTAAGAAGATAATTAACAAGCAACTGCATAAAATCTGCTATTATTATCAACCTGAGATGTTCGTAAAAGTAATCCATTTATCAGGAATTACATTTTCAAAGAGGAATATTACGTTAATTTGTAAATGCTATCAAGAGATATTATTAAGCTTAAATCCGGATATACTGATCATATTCATAAAGAATACCGGTTCTGACATAATACTGCAAATTGAAATGCATTAACAGAAAATTTCAAGTCATTGATAATGTCTTTAGAGATGACAGTTATCGTGATAATTATAGTTTAAGCCCCTCCGGATGGTAGTAATAATTATATGCCTTGAATTTAACCTGGCGTTAATACTTTTTCTCATTCGATGTAAAATACCGGTATATCTAAATCGTACCGTACCATAAAGTATTTGCAAGTATATAACGTTTAATATTCGAGGTATTATGAATATTCTATATCGAAGATTCCTGATCCTATATCCATTGAAATCAAGTTATTCACTGGACAAGAATAGTCGGGATTTCGATTGTCGAGAAAACGCTCTTGGAATCTTGAATTCTTCTGGTACACACAGCACGAGCTGTGATACGAACGCGAGGGTGGACGGCAGGAAGGATCACGTCGCACGTAAACGCGGTAGCATTCGGCCGCCGCGGCTGCATCGTCAAACGTATCGCGGGCCGGGGCCCGGTAAGTTGGCGAGAGTTAATTACAAAAGCCTCGATTTTAAAAGCGTTTTAGTATCGATCCCGTTTTTAGCAGTAGTCCGCGATGCTCCTATGTCGCTCTCGCCGACGAGAAGTGGGGAGGATATACCTAGCCCGCAATGGCGGGAGAGACTCAGCATCCCTCTGGCAACGGCCCCTGTCGCGAGGTCGGCTTACTGAAGCTGCGCGACGTATGTGTCTATAACTGCATAATAAAGCAGTACTCTTTGCCGATAAATTTCTGCGGCGGCACCTAGATGTAATCTCTCTCTCCCGACCTGGGAGATGACGTGTCCGATTACCGTAATCTGTTTGTATACTTCCTCGCGTTTCTGCTATCACTGCGATACATGTACAGTTGAAAAATATGAAATTCGCTTGCGGGGAGGTTTGGTAATAAAAACAGAGGATATTGACTCTCGCTTAATTCTCATGAAATTCGGGTCTTTTCGCACGCATATCTCTATAAAACTAATATTTTTTAAAAATAGATTGCAAAGAAACGGGATATGCATTGTTTATTTATATCCAGAAATCTCTTTTTGTTTCGTTTTCTATTTTCTTCGTTCGCGATAATCACGTCATGTGGTTGTTTTTATTATTTATTTTTTTTCTATTTTATTAATCCTTGAAAAAGAAAAAAAGTTTCGGGCTATGGGGATATAATGAAATTAAATTCTGATACAGAAAATCTATTTTGAAATAAAGGGAGGAAGACATTTTATAAGAGTAATGAATTTAAACAGATTAAAGGACTTTCACACTTCTTTGTTCGGCTGTTACCTAAACATTTTACCGTTTGAAGATTAATATGGCATTTTAATATTAGAAGCGTAATTATGAGAGATTATCTAATATTCACAACCGGTTATTGGATTAAGTTTGCGTTAATATCTTCTCATTAGTTGACAATTTTTAAGTTTTAATTAATATTTCTTAAATACGTATATATTCGTATAAATTAAATGCATAAAGTATATGTAATAAAACTCGTACGCAAAAATTTATTTCGTATGGAAATTCTTCCGTATTTCAATTTTGAGTATAACTCGCGAAGAGGCTGCCCTTCCGAGCGAAATGCAGCGAGATCAAGTGAAAGCACGTAAATCGTTGTCACCAGTATCGTGATCGGTTACGTGCGCGAGATACTAAAAGGAGATCCCATCCGGAGCGTGCATCAAGGGTGCAAGAGGATGCGAGAGGGAGAAGAGAAGCATCTGTAGCTGTTACTCTTTTCCGTTAGCTTCCCCATTAGCGAATCGGTTAAACGGTGCAACAATCGGGGGCGCCATAATGCGCGTCGCGGCACGTCGTTTCGCGAGTAAAACAGAATGGAGCGTAATTTAGCGTAAGCGGATTAACGTTTGTCCGTTTATTAGCCGATAATTATTATTAATTACGTCTCGCGAGTGTTCCAGCGTAGTTTCCGAATCGTCTTTAAGACGGCATTTGATCTCTTAACATTTAATCAATTATTCTTTATTGAAAAAAAAGACAGAAAGGATTTTATTAAAAAATGAGTTAATAACAGAGCGTACGAGTTTTGCGGGATTGAACGTTTGTAATTTAAGGATTCCTATTGCGAAAATTGATACCGAAAGAAATGAATTATTTCAATTGTCTCTCAATTGGCGATATATTTTTTTTTCAAAACGCTATATAGTTATTTAAAATTAGTGTTAAAAAAAGAAAAAAGAAAAAGGCATATGTCGAATGTAATTCCAACGATCATCATTATTTCTCACAGGCGCTCGCTGTTCATATGCGATAAAACAATTTTGCTTACTGTAATCAATAATATTTTACATTTCATACGGATCTCGCCAATAGCGACGCTCTCCGGTTTCCCAAACGTTCCTTTGTACCGCGTGTTCCTCATAGTGCAGTTTAGCCGACGGCTTAGCCTCGTTGTCCGAACCGTACATCTACGTGCTCTACCATTTCTCTAACCGCGAACGAACTACATCGAAGAGCGATACATGTGTACGTATATATATAAAAAAAAACCGCGAGCACCCCAAGCGAACGACCGGGACTCGCAGGGAGGCGACGCCGCGGGCCGCGGAGGCGGCGGCGGCGGTGGCAGCGGTGGCGGTGGAGGCGGCGGCAGTGAAGGAGAGCCGTCGGTATCGCTGGTGTGCTCATGCATAATTCAATCAGAGTTAGACTAGAAACGTCAATACAGCTCGCAGATTATTTCTTTTCCCGGGCTGCTGCGCTCTCTCGCTCCGCGACTGTCCTCTCTTTTTCCCGCGCGCGCTCTGGCCCCCGCCAGCCACCCTAGTCGGAGCGCGGCGGGCGGAAGGGCGAGTCGCGGGGGGACGGGGTGACGAGCGGGGAGCACCGGGGGGGTGCCCGCACACACGGCACACAGTCGCGGGACTGAGAGGGGAAACGAGATTTCTCCTTCTGGCGCCTATCTCTCTGCTCTCCCCTGCCATATTTCTCCGTGTCGTCCCTCCCTCCCGCCCTCCACATCCACTCCTCTGTCCCGCCCGCCCGCCGCGCGCGCGCGCGCGCCCGCGCCCGCGCCCCTCCATCCCCACCCGTTCTTCTTTTATATTTTAATCAACTAATTCTGCGCAATGCGTACATTTATTGCGCCCTTTCGGACGGCGGCATCCGTCCACCCCCGTCCCCGTTCTCGGTCCCCCGTCGCTGTCCCCCTGCCCCACCGATCCCGATTTCCATCCCCCAACCCTCCCCCCGCCTCGTCCCCTGCCCGCGTGGCGGACCAGCCCGCGTTTTAATTGCAAATCTCACCTCGTTCGCTGATTCGATGGGATTTTTTCGCCACCGGCCAATGAGGACGATCATCGACGATACCGTCGGCTCTCGACCGGTGTCAATTTTTCGCCGTGTTTCTTCGCCGCGCACCGTCTCTTCCCCGATGGCCGATCGGGGCGATTTCGGTTGTCCTCGTCTAATTATGCGTGCGCGCGGCACCGCCGAAAAGAGGCGTAGCTATCCCATCGTCTGCCTATATACCGCTGTCCTTTTCCCACAATTTTTTTTGTCTCCCCCCGCATTTTCCGCGGGGCTTCAATTTTACGCTCGTTAATAACGATACAAAATAATAGCTTGAAACGCGACCCATTGTAATATTCTCGCGTTATTGAATCGCGGCGCAAAACAGAATTCGATCTATCTTTTTATCGCAAATGTATTTACCTGAGGTATTAATTAGGCATCGTAATGACTTTGTCCTTTTTATCGCGAAAATGAAATTTTACGTTTCTATTGTGCCAATAATGCGGCGCTCGCGTGACGCCACGTGTCACTAAAACGCATGGCGCAGAGGCACTCACGCGTTTGCCTTATAGCGAACGAAATGACGAGTGCGGATATGCAACATTGTCGACAATCGCGTTAAATCCCACACATTCTCGCGTGAAGCGCGTGTCGCAGCTTCGATGCGGCGATCGTGCGTATCGTAAAACATCGGCGGTATCGCTTGTGGTATTTGCTCTCTATCTCTCTTTCCGCCTCTCTCTTTATCTTTCTCTCTCGTGCGCGCGCGCGCGTGCGGATGGAATAAATATATTCTCTCCAAAAACCTAATGGTTTTTCTTCAAGTACTTCGTCGATACCTGCCCTTAATCTAGACGTTCATAAACCAGTTCACTTTCTCTGTCCCCACCCACTCTCTTCCTCTCATCTCTCCTTCTCGGTATGTGTGCGTCTTTTCTCGTACATTTCTGCCGGCGCGCGCACGCATATACGTACAGGACACGTGCCTCTCCGTGAAGCGTGTGCGTGCGCGTTTGTGCGTCCGTGTAAATAAACGCACGATACAATTAAAAAACCAGGAAGGCACACTCCGAGGGAGAGGGAGAAAGAGGATTGGGTTGGCGCGTGCAAGAGAAAGTGCCACAAAATCGGAGAGCCGCGTGTTGAAGGCCGATAAAACGCTAATCGTCGGAGAATACATTTTGCGGAAACGATAATCGGACGAGGCGAGAACGATTGAAGAATCTTTGATGCTGGGAGGCGCAGCTCTCGTTAATCGCTACCTAATTGTTTCTCTCGTCCACAAATATAAATTTATTTTTAAAAGCAAATTATAGAACTCGTTAAAGTTACGAAAATTTGTCGACTTGTGAAAGCCGATATAAATTAAACTATTTTGATACAGTACGTATAAATCCATTGCTTTACCCCTCCTTGCTTCCGTCATCGTGATATAACGTAGAAAAATCACTTTTGCGCGTTTACGACGTTGAAATCTGAGCTCGCACTGAAATATCGCCGGCATTTCAACCCCCGCTCGTATTCGCGCGCGTGCTCCCGGTCTTTTTTTATTTAAATATCTCACCCCCTGTGTTGCCTCTCGCGTTCAACAACGTGGTGAGCTTCTTTTTCAAGGTTCCCCGTGCCCGTCTTTTTCACGGTCTCCCCCCTCTCGTCGTTCTTGGTCCCACATCCCTGTCGCCACAGCCACCCGTCTCTCTCTCTTTCTCTCTACCGCCGCGTCCCGGCAACTCCTTGCCGTTCTATCCTTCTCTATGACGGCAGGTACTTTTACCCTCCTACCCTCGAGCAACGACTACCTTTGCCTTCAAGCAAAAAGGGAAATGAAAGCGAAACTGTTCGACACTGCCGACTTTCCGCTCTCGCTATCCCTCTTCTCCTTCAGCTTTTTTTTCTGTTGGTCTCTCTCCCTCTCTCTCTCTCTCTCTCTCCCCTGCGTCTCCCTCTTTCACCCTCTTACCCTCTATCGCTCTACATGCGCTATGTCTCTCTTCATCTTTCTCTCTCTTTCTTTTCCTAGCCCTTTTTCTCTCTCTCACACCCTTCCGTTACACTCGCCAGCCCTATTTCCCTCTCTGGCTTACACGCTCGCGCCTCCTTTCCTTCCTACCGCCGCCGGCTGCCATCCTCTTTCCACCCTTCTAATTTTTCCACCCCTTTCACTAAAATTAAAATCAATAGTAGCACCACGTGCCCGGGGACTATGCCGGAAACATTGCTACCCTCATCAGTTGCTGCCTACGCAGACTCCAACAGGCATTTTCCTACGTCGGCAGTTAATTTCTATTGATATATCTCGTCAATAGAGAGAATTTTTATTTTCATTATAACCAAAGCGCATCTAGCACGCGTAACAACGTTGCAACGTTGAGAGAAAATAAAGCACATTTAATTAAAAAATATGTAATTAAAAATTAACACGAATGATGTAGATTTGTTTGTAAAATACTAGCAGTTAGACGAGATACAAAGCAAATAATTTATCCGAACGTTTTATATATTTTCAATTTATCTAAAAAAAAAAGAGAGTTAAAATGCCTTTTTCTTGGAAATTACCACATTGTAATTTGTACTTGAAACTACGTGCAGAAAAAGATGCACGATATATTTTGTAGACATGCAAATTGGTTAAATTAAGCATGTAAGCGTAATTAAAAGCGTATTTTTTTTTAATAAGCGGGTTCGATTAGCGTAAAAGACGCGTCGATGATCTCGCAAGGCCGAAATAAATGCATACACATTGGGGGATGCGCCACGTCAGACGCGTCGGCTAACAGGCACGGTTCGATCCACTGTTAAAGCATACAGGTGGTCGACTATGCTTCCATCATTCCTTCGTTGCGAGTAAAAATTTCTATCATGCACGTGCTAGCCGCCACGTTCACACGCATACACGTACACACGCACACGTAAACGGTGTTTGCGTACGGAATTTTTTACACGTGCGCGAATAACAGAATAAAAATCTGACGCCTGCGGAATAAAAAGTTTTATTCAATAACGTTCGCGTTTGGCGTTAAGTGGTATTAACTCTTTGCTTTTCTAACAAATCTAGTAATATCGCGTTACACGAAATATTCTTTCTTTATCTCGCTCTACCGTTTTTTGCAATTTTTCCCGCTGTCGCTGTAATGAAGATAATTATCTGAAATTTCTATTATTTAGAGGTTCCTCTCATGAGCCAATAATTCCATTTTTTAAAATGATAATAGAGTTATATACATATACATCTTATAGTTGAAGTAAAATTAGAAACGGTAAATATACTTCCTCATTGAAATTAAAGCATATATATGTACATATATATAATATGTATATTTTTTTAAACGTCAATTTGATGTTGTAAATGTTTGTGGATGAGATTTGGAACTGGAAAATTATTTTTGCAAATGAGCCCTCCATGATAATGTATTCTCCTAATATATTATACATAATACGCTGACATCGTTCAGCGGAGCATAACACGATGTTAAAATTCTGAAAATATACATTGTATATTCGTGCGTGAATTACGAGCCGCGGTGTAAAAAAAAACGGCTGTTGCTCGCTCGCGAGACCTCCGCCACGTACTCGATCTCCTAGCCCATGCCAAATCCACTTCTATACGCTGAAAGACATCTCGGGAGGCACGGGACGGTGTTCGTACCGTTACGGATACTGTCATAATTTAATGTAACCGGCGCGCGCGGTCACGACGATGCCTTTCGCATAACGGAGCCATTCCTCCGGTCTCCTACCCCTTGGTATCCCAACCTCCCTGTATCCTATCCTGTCCCTCTATTCCCTTATGACCCCCTCGGCAGCGCCGTCGGTCCCACTCTCTCCTCTCTGTTTCTGTCTTTATCTTTTTCTCTTTCTCTTTCTCCCTCTCTCTCTCTCTCTCTCTCTCTCTCTCTCTCTCTCTCTCTCTCTCTCTCTCTCTCTCTCTCTCTCTCTCTCTCTCTCTTCTCTCTCTCCCTCTCATCTCCCGCGTATTCGCGGGTTGCGAACGTACCGCCCTCACCGGTGCCCACAATACGATGGTGGTATTGATTTAAAAGTACATTCGTGTTTTCATAATGCCGTATCTGTACCGACGTTCAAACTCACCCGTCTCCGCGCCGCCCGCCCCCTCGCTCGTTCCCCCCGCGATCCCCATCCGCCTTCGACTATCCCCCGCGCACAACCCCTGGCACGCCGCATACATAACCCGAGCATGGGTTGCAACGACGCTCCCATCAGCACGGAGACCAATCAGACTGCCCCCTGATTTCCAGTCATTCCACTCGACTATTCTCTCTTGTTCTCGCTCTGATCTATCCGTCCATCTAGCCGTTCACCATCCGTCCACCTTCCGCTTGCCTTCGTACCTTCTCTTCCTGCTCCCGTTTCTCTCTCCTTTCGTCTCACCTTCTCCCCTCCCCTCTCTCTCTCTCTCTCTCTTTTTTCCTGTATCGATGCAGTTAAATCACTGTCCAGAGATTCGGCAGACAGCTAAATAGGATTGTGAAAAGTAATCAGTTCCGCGTATTAAAGTGCGTGAATCATTCCCGTATCTGTCCGGGGAAAACGAGCCTTTTGAAAGTTCTATTTCAGAATGATTTAAATGTAGGAGCGAGAAGACTAACGAGAAACTACGGGCAACAAATGGTACAATACGATGATTTTCCGATGATAAAATTAATAATTACTGCAGAGAGCGTATAAAATCGTCAGCGCTCGTTTTTACCGCCGTATCATATAAAATCATTAAAAGCAACAATTATTTAATTAATTATTGAAAGTTATTATATGTATGGAGGGAGAAACTCCGGCGCAATTTACGAGCAACCATCGATAATCTTATCAAAGTACGTCATATATTAGCAACAAAGACAAAAAGAGTACTAGCAAAACAAATTATTTCTCTCGCTCAGGTTTGGCTATTTAATTAGGGTCCTCCGCTGATCGTATATTTAGACTCGCAATCGTCAGGCATTAAATAACAAGATATCATTGATTTTTTTTACAAGGCTATAAAAAAAGCGGTTGTATAAGCGCGCTTGTATCATCGATTGCTAAATAAAAAAATACACGATGCAGCCTTGACGGCAATTATATCAGTGGAGACTCCTCCCACACGTTTCTCTCCCGATACATCGTTCGTAAGTGTGTGCGTCTGCAGTAATAAACAATACTTTATCCGACAATTAATCTGCACGTGGATGACCCGTCGATTCAACGCGCCTAGGTGGCGTCGGGTACTTATCCTTTGGTTTACCGCGAAACAACCTTTGCGAATTTTATTACTTTTTTTTCCTTTACTTTTTTGGATAATAAATCGTATGCGTATAGACCGAAACGTGCCTACGCAAAATTTCTCCACGCGAAAATGTAGTACGCAGCTCTAATGAAATATCTTGCCTTCCTGCGTTAACGACGTGTCAGATACGGCCTCGTTAATTAAGCGAATGCTTAATTAAATGGTTATATTACGCAGGCATCGGACTGAGACGTGTCTGACTCGTGTCTGACGAGTAAATTTATTCCACGGACGTACGTAATTATAAAACGAATGGGGGGAAAGATCCGCGGCGATTCGACCCCCTGATCGGATTGAGATGATAAAGTAGTTCTCCGCTGAGTGACTTCACTACGGTATTTAAAAAATTGTTTCGTTGCTCGACTTTGTTCCGTTACGCTATGGGAGCTGATATTTTAATGAAAAATGAATAAATCCTCGGTGTAGAAGGAACAAAATTTTTATTTCTCACATTGGTTCGTGAAATAGATAGGAGTGTTCACGCATGTCTTTTAATAATTTTATAAAACAATTTGATATAAACAGAGTATACATTGTTTAATACAAATACAATAAAGCGCATGTGTGCAGTTTCACATTTTGTGGAAACTTTGAAATGAAAAATTTGGCGTAATAACATGCCAAGTATGAGAGAGAGAGAAGAGCTCTCTCTTGATTTATCTACGTGTTCGATTATGGTCCCAATAGAAGTATCGCGATTTTTTAAATGTCAATACATTAAGGATTAATTTTAAAAGATGCAGAGAAGAATGTTGAATTTTATTAATAGGAAAAGTTTGTTCGTTTTCGTGCAAAATTTGATGGCTTGGCATGTCATTAGATCAAACTTCTCGTACATTAAAACATAATATGTCTGATTATATATACTTGTAAAATTAAGGGAATTAAATAAAATTTATTAGATTTACGCACTAACTTTAATTAATAACCGATTAATTAAATGCGATACAAGCCGAAGAACTCCGCAATTGTGATAACAACCAAACGCTTTCTTTGTGCCCAATAGTTTATTTTTGCAAAATAAGTTGACATGTACAGTGAGATAGCTTAGCGATTGTTAGAAATAAATGTCAGTAAGAAAAATCCTCCGCATGTGTTGTCTTCGCATTACATGTAATGAGCGCAATAACTAGTATTACTTTCGACTTGTGTTTAAAGAAAGAGATGTTTAGTAGGAAATTGCAGTTTCTGACGTAGCTTGCACCTTATAAAATATTAAAACAGTCTCGGACGTTGAAGCGTATTTAACGCTCCCTCATCAATATCCTTATCAATTTCTCTCTTATGCATTACGTTAAAATCTTCGCATTGATTAACCCTCTCATGCGCAATATCGACTCTTTTAATAATTATAATTAAATAGAAAGTATTACGATAATGGAAATAATTCCCCAAAAATTTTGAGCCTCGTAAAAGAATCGTGTGGAATTTTCAGTTCAAAACCTTTCAGTTGAAAACTGAATTTCTGAAGAAAACTGTTAACACATGAGTGCACTATAATGTCCGATTAATTTGCGCATGAAAGAATTAATTTCTGTAATAATTCGCGAATACACGACATAGAAGGACGGACGCATGTCTTAGCGGGTCCAAATTGCATTTATTAATTACATAAGAAAGACCGCAGATGTCATTATTTTAGCACCTTCATCGCAACCTCGAATAGCTTGTAGATTTCTACAATCGAGTGTCGTCCTGTACTTTCACATGAACAAACCAGACATCATATTATCCTTCCCTGCAGAAAAAATTGTGCGTATATTTCGCAAAATATTTTTCGCATATTTCATAAAATTAATATAACAATATCATCGTTAAGCACTAATGAAGCTTCTATTAAATCTCTATATTAACCTATCTAAAAATATCTGCGATTTTCAGGATGAGTCATACAACTGGAACGAGTTGTAGTTCTTATTTCGTTATAGATAGGAAAAACTGACAAAGGAAAAAATTGAATAGTATAATAAGGTCTATCTTTGTATATCTTTTATAAGCGTAAGGATGCATCAGAAAAATGCAATTATATTTTTTTTAATGGAATGTTTTTTACATAAATCGAATCTGATAAACATTTTGCGTATAAAAAAGTGTTGAGATAAAATTATTAAGAATTAATAGTTTACGAAATATTTATACTTTATTTTAATATTTCGATATAAAATATAAAATACCTCGTAAAGTATTCATATTTTAATTATCTCACCTTAATATTTCTATCAAATAATAAAATTAATTAACTAGTATAGAGACAGCACATAGTTGCTATTAAAAATATAAATATATAATTTGCAATTATATATTATTTCAAATATTATAACTATAATATGTTTTCTTTACAATTGATTCGTCTGCAGTTAACAAGAATTGCAACTCATCGTGATTGCATAAATCATCCTGCATAAACTCTAACAAAAGGTTAAACTCTATTTAACAAGATAATATTTAACAAGTACGCAACGCGATCACATATTTAGCGATTAATGAAGAAAACAACTCCTCATGTTTATATTACATAAGTAATATATAAACATAGAACAAAAATGGCATATAAAATATATGATTTTTGATTTATGGAAGTCAAAATTACATATTGCACTAAGATAACATGTGTTTTCTTTAAAATTTGTATAAACAAACAATCGTACGATCGTACCATTCCGATCGTGTGAAAGCTCATATTCCATATTTTTAAAGAGCACGGCGACGCACGTTTAACGGTAATAAGATAAGATAATAATCTTGTGGAGAGATAAAATATAACGCGCAATTATAAATCGATCACTACCGTAACATTTCCTGCTCCTCGTTCCTCCTCGATTTTGCATTATGCATTCGGACGACTTCTACTTTCGCAGTTGTAATACGTTTCGAGTTCTAGATCTACGATAATCCTCTAAAACATGCTCTATCGGCAATTATCTTAGATCGCAATAGAGACTTTTAAATATATTTAGGGAAAATAAAAGCTTCCTCCCCAGCATGCAATAATGATCACGTTCGAAGACTTGGCTCTAGATCGCATTTCCGACCACGCCTATACGTGGATGAGAAACAGCAATAATCAGTATCGAATGATAGAGATGAAGAACAATATTTCCAACTCGCAGGAAACTGAAGATAATCGCGCGCTAAGAGTCACGTTTTATTTAAATACCGAGATACGTTCCTCGCGTAATTATAGGCTGGAGGGGTTATCGAAACGTACGCCGCGCCGCGTTTCTGTAATGTCAGCTAAGCGCTTCGAACATGATCTCAATCGACAGAGTTCTGTCAAAAGGATGATTAAACATTTAATTATGGATAGGAAAAATTTCCAGCGTCTCGACCCATTTATACCCATCTGTTGAGAAATTCTACGTTGCTCGCGCTTAGCGCGAAACCCGGGTGATCCGTACATCGAAGTAGATCGTTTTGATTTTCTTATGGAGCAAAGTTTGTAAATATAACGGCGGTAGTAGGAACAGTATTTGCGAAAGTCAAGAGGATATCTGATACGAGGGGAGGGGGGGGATATTCTCCGGGTATATACAGGTTAAGAACAATTCAATTTTACATCGTGAAAACTCACGGCAAAGCATCGCAAAGCATCGTCAACATTCGATAACGTTTTATAACATTCAACGTAATCATATAAAATCTGAAATGTCAATAACGTAATGTTACCCTCTCAACGTAGTTATACACAGATAAACGACGCTCGTCGACTCGTAGGTCGATTCGATTCGTTCTTAAACTATTTTGGCACTATAATTCACGTGTTAGGTTTCTAAGCGTCGATTTCGACATCCTGAAACGCCTATGAAGCTAATAAAAAATCTTTAACATCGTGTGCGCGCTTAAATGTACACGTGTTCCATACCTAACGTGTATGTGCTTTTTATATTACGCATGAGCCTCGTTATATGTATATACATTCGATGTGTATATGTATACACCGACTTGTTTACTAAATACGGATGTTTAGAAATGTAATGTCTCACGCTCTAAGGAACTTACGATTACTACAATGCATAATATCGTTATAGTAGCGATTCTCGAGTGGCTTATCCTGGATCGAAAATGTTAATGAACTCGGTAGCAGCTACGAACCGAGACTCCAGGCATGTACGAATTTTAACCACGCGCGCGCGCGTATCTATATAGGAAACGAATTTTATTTAATTTATTAACGCTTTTACGGCATTGAAACTACACGAATTTTAAGGAACCGACTTATCTATTATTAAAACTTTTCTCTTTAAAAGTACGAATTTTAAATACCTAAAAAATATTTAAAAAGTAATTAAAATTTTGATTTATGAGTAATTAATTTTACCATCAAAAAGTGAAAAATGTTTATATTTCGTGAAAGAAATTTAAAATGTGACTATGCACTCTTGATGAAGAAATAGAACTTAGAGAAAGATTGAGTATCGCATATGTATATTTTCTAATATCATTAATGTTAATTTCACGAAATATATGACTACGTCACTATCACAAGTCGAGTGATGAACTGTTACGTCTACGTGAAATTACGATGAAAAAGGGTTCTTACTTGCAATGCTTTTTTGATTAGCTCCTGATCGACATACGTTACGCTTAACATTAATCATTATCGCTCGTTTGTTTCAGCCGTGAAAAGTTCTCCAATCAGCTTGAACTAAATAGCACGGTCCATATAAAAGACATATTTCTTTCATATTTTAAGTTACATATGAAATAAGCGATTTTCTGAATTAGAAATTAAAAAAACGTAACTGCCGATCCATGTGTTAGACTTTTCGTTATATGCACGAAAGAAAAACATTTTAATCGCAATCATGTGTGGAGTGTTCTCACGGCGACCGTATCCCTTCTTCTTTGATTAAATTGCTTATACATATTACACGCTAACTTCTTACGTTAAATCCTCCTCGTCGCATAGAATTTGCGTATAGGTACTCGCGAAGGTACTCGTCTATTCGACTCAAATCTACGAGATCGTTGCCATCTGCTGAAATAGATAGTAGTAACCGACCATTACGATGCCGACTCCGTTATATAATATTCACTACATACATTAGAGAGTAACATAATTCCTACACCATTAGTACACCATTAACCGTGTGTTCGCTGCATTTTTTTTTCAATAATCCCTGACTAGTATCTTTCGTTGCAATTTATCCCGAGGATGTTGCGTCCCGACGACACACAGTCGAGAAACCGATGGCGACGACGAGGGGAGCGGGACGGCGGGGGATGGGAGATCCTTCCTTGATTGGCGCGCACATTAACTCTCTTTCTCCTCGATCGGACTCACCTCGTTCTGCAGCAGCTCGAATTTCGGACTCAAGCTCGGCAGCATGCCCCTGGTACTCGTTTTGATTTGACTGTACTTATTGTAGATGTCGAGCGATTTCTTGCGATCCATCTCGAGCGTCTCCTCGATCAGTCGCGGCGGGATGCTGCCCGCTCGTTTGTGACTCGGCACGAAGACACTGCCTTCCGGCTTGCGTGCCGCCGTCCTCTCCCCCTTGTGTTCCGGCGTAAGCGTGCCGTTACCCAGTTTACGCTGCTGCTCCTGGAACGCGTCCTCCTGAACGTCGTCCTTCAGCAGCACGCCGGTTATCACGGGCTTGTTGTTCTCCGCCTTGCTGGCGAAGTCGTTGCTTAGAGCCTTCTGCTCCACAATCTCGAGCTTATTCGGCGTCGTGCCGTTCACTTGAAGATTCGGATTTGATCGCACGGCATCTGGGAAACTGTCGATATCCAACGAATCCTCTCGTACCACCGCGTTCACAACATCTTGTAGAGACGACATATCTTTTGATTTTCCGAAGAACTGCGGCTGAAAGGAAACGAACATCTTCCGTGTTATAAGGAATCTTTTCTGATCGATCTACATATGTATAGTGTGAGATTTCAAGTATAGATTAATATCAATATCAAAGAAATTTTTCAGCATTAATAATTTAAATGATTTAGCGAATTAAATCTCCAAAAATGTAAATTGTAAATTGTAAAATTTAAAATGTAAAATATAAAATGCAAATTGTAAAATGTAAAATGTAAATTGGTAACAAAATGTAAATTGTAAATTGTAAAATATAAATTGGTAACAAAACACTTTTTAAATCTTAATTAAACTTATTTTAACATAAAAAAAAACATTAATGAATAATCCATGGTTGAAGGAATAAATTTTATTAGCTTAAGCTAGAGTCGATACAGTGTTGCGGGGCTCTACTCTTCCTTTATTTTCTATCAAAAATGAAACAAAACGATAATTACACACGAGAAAGGATTCAGATAAATTAACTACTCTCTTTACTTACACTTTTGTTCTCCTCCTCCTCCTCTTCTTCACTAGTAAAATTTCTGGAGTCGTCTAACAGTATCTTGTCTATATCCGGCGATTTGTCGAACTCCACCCATTTCGATCGTCCCTCCAGTTTCCTCGACGGCACATCGGACTCGTAACTACCACCGTACATGGGGTAACCAAGGTGGCCGGAATCGTATTCGACTTGATTGCCGTAGCGATAGCTTGGATTAGCCGAACCTTGGCTGGATATCGATAGATCTGACTGTGACAGACCGGTGTTGGTGCTCCCGAACAGTCGCGTATTTTCGAAAGCTGCATAAGAAACGACAAAATAGAAGATAGATCACAAAAACGAGGTGTTACGCCATCACGAGAATAATCACCTGAAGATCTGTCGTCCGGTATTTCCTCCCTGTGCACCAGAGCCTGTTGATCGGTGACACCAGTAGTCACATCATCGGACGACCCTTTGTTACCCTTCGTCTCTTCCTTGTCATAATCTGGCTGCACCTCCACCACAAATGAACACCCGCTGTCCTTGTATATTGACGTGGGTTTGTTATCTTCCATCGTTACCTGAATATAATAAAATATATTCATAAATTACGAATTATAATTATACTGTTTTCTCCTCTGTTAAAAATTAATATAAAGTATTCGAATTATACGTAAAGTATAGTCCACAGTTCTCTTTTTTGAAACAAAGGATAGATCTAGTGTATTATATTTGTTTTAACAAGCACGTTTTAAATATTTTTTTTGAGCAACAATCAAGTTAAAACAAAATTCTGCTACAACCTCGAAATTAAATATTTATATACACAAAAGTAATACGTGCAGTAAGCACTAGTTACTTAATGTCGAATAATTTATCCAGTAGTGACAAAATAATAGTTGGAAAAAAATTAAAAGTAAAGTGTAACGCAAATTTCTTTCCTAAAATCAGGATGATACTCGAGTAAATTCATTATTCTGGGCAAACCTTCCAATTCTCCCACGGGAATTCGTGCGTATCTACTCAGTCCATTATTTTTTTTCCCCCTTTTTAATGCAGGCCCGAGTTACGGACCCGAATCGGCTCCACGCCTTTTCCTTGTTCGAAAGTTTGGGGCACTTTATATAGGTGCGAGAAGAACGGATTGAATCAGAGCGCGAGTAGAGCATTTAGAGAGATCGGGGTGGAAAATGAGGAAGCGTGCGAGACAGTCAGACAGACGATGATAGAAGGAGGAAGAGAAAGAGGGAGAAGGAGGGGAAGGAGGATGTGCCGCGGTCAGAGAGGAAGAGGAAACGTAGGTGTCGGCAGAGGCGGCGAGCGGCTCGACGGACGATTTCGAGAATCTTCGACGCGAACGAGCCTCGCCGCGAATGAGACGAGGCTCGTAAGTAGGACGGATAGGTGGGGGCGAAATTGCCCGGCACAACCTCCGACCTTACCAGGGTCGGCCAAGTTCGATAATTACGAATCTACTCCCCGGCCCGAAAACGAGCCCAGTCTCTGACCCGGTTACCGCCCGACTCCGCCGACGAGTCTCGCTACGGCGATTCACGTCGCGTCGTCTCATTTAAGCGATAAATGTAGGGAGAAAGGAAAGGGATTTATGTGCAAGCGACGCGTTTTCGTCGCAACGACGATACGCCGAAAATTTCCCGTAAGCCGTACGTACCGCACGTTCCTCCGTTTCCACGATAAGATGATTGTTCTTGAGCGTGAGGGTGATGATGTTCCCGTTCGCGTTCTTGCTAGTATGATTGCCGGAAGTGGTGGTGTACTCCATCACGGCCGCCGCCGCCGGGGCAACGTTTACGTCCTCCATCACCTCGGTCTCGCACATGTATCGGGGTACGTCTAGGCCATTCACCAACTGAAAATGCATAGAAATACATTCGCGCGATGAGGCACGCGCGAGGAAATCCAGAACAGGAATCCAGAAATCCGTTTCATTCGTCACTGCCGCGCGCGGAGTGAAATCTCGACGAGAGCGTAAAAACGTGAGAAAAGGGCAAGGGAGAACATTTTTTTCCCGTTGTTGATTATTAAAATACATAAAGCATCAGTTTAAGAAAAATTAAATCAGAAATTTAAAGAGATTACTCTACGTTAATTTTTCTTTTTCTTTCTTTCTATGAAAATAAATCACGACGTTACATTTATACTTAAAATAGAAAAATCTGCGACGTCGTAAAACAATTCGAAAATCTCGGCGGCGTAAACGCTCGCAGGACGGCGGTGATTTTTTGGCGATGCCCGAAGAATGCTTCGCGCAGGATACGGGAGATTTAGTTACAGTCGATACGCGCGCGAGGCTGTCCCAATTTACGAAACGGGCGTGAGAAGAGGGCAGAGGGGGGGAGAAGGGAGGAGGAAAAGAAGAAGGCAACGTCTCTCGCTCAGTTTTTTATCTATCGCGTCGCGAAAAGGCCATCTCGCATGCAAGTAGGTGTTCGCGTGTACACACGGCGTTCACCTATACGCGCGCAGATGCATGCCGGTTACGTCGTTCTCCGAGTGCCTTGTGCCAAAGGGTACTGAACCTGACCCAAGGGGCATTGCTCTTGCGCTGCGTCTCTCCGTTCCTTTTCTGTTAGATCGCTACACACACCGGTCGTCACGTTAGCCAAAGCGAGCAGGTATCATTGCGTGGCCCAGGCCTCGGTACTTCGGCTGAGTGGCAGTCGAAAATACGCGCCGAAACACGGAGCGTAGAATACACGCGCGAGTTATTATCGTCGGCGAGCGAACGCGCGCGCGCGCGCGCGTGTACTTGTCCTCTAAAATCGGTTCGATGAAAACGCTACACTTTAATACACGTTCACAGATTACGCAGTCACCTGTCCCAGATTGTGCCCTCGACACGTAGGCCGTGTGAAAATTTTATTCAAAGCGCTTACCGACCGTTAAACAACGGATTTTTCTCTTTGCAAAAAGTTCGATGCAGAATCGCTATTTCTAAGTACGAGCAATTTTAAACTCGAGAAATTTTATCAAGAAAACTAGGAAACCTATTTTCCCACGCTCTCGATTGACCCCAATCTTCTTCTTAAACTACTGCTGTAACATATGGTAATTGAACAGTTTTAACAAGTTTTCGAAAAACTCATTCGATTTCTAAAGATTGATACATCTATCGTTTTTATTTACATATATTTGAAGCCCAGCGGCATCACGTGTCGCAGAAAAGAGAACATAGATGAGTTTTGGCCGGCTGTTACGTTGGTCATATACGTGGCCTTTTCACCTTTGCCATGAATCGGTCAGCCGAATACTAAATAGAATCGTGAAGACATACTAATTCAATCAATAGTTTTTGCCTTTTTTAGTCTTTAGAGAAAAATTACGTCGCCAATTAACAAATAATTGAGGCGGATAATATCTACAAAAATAAGAAGCGTTATAAAAATATTAACGCAATTTTGAGAACACAACCGTAACAATTCATTAATATCGAACAGGACCGATATTAGACAACATTCGATAAATAAGTTAATCAACGTTAATTTGTTCAATTAAATAACCGTAGAATTAATTGAATTTCCGATCCGCGTGCGCGCCTTTGTAATGGAGACCAATCGTTCCGAAATATAGCCAACAAATTACAGAAAATTGGCACATATCACGACCATGCTGTAGATGTAAATCCGCGCGTACTTGTGCGGGATCGTTGCATACATACATAGACTATAATACGAGTTCGTATTGAGTCGTAGTCAATACCGTCGCTTCTAGCGGACATCCAAGCACTAAGCACTCAAGGACATTCGCCACTTTGCGTCTGGTTTTTTTGCTAACACCGTTAGAGGTTGCAGACGGTCACGACGGATGGAGGACATTTATAGGCGAACGTTCTATATACAATGACAGTCGAATACATTACAGCGTAGACCATTATAATTTCGCAATGACTGCGCTAGAGTTGCTTAATTGTATTTCTTGAATACATTGATGAATAAATAATCAGTGTATAATACATCGGATATATATCATACTGAAAAATTTAAGCATTAAACTTTATTAAACAACTATCATTGGTTTCAAAATAATGCTAACTTAATTCGTGATTAGTTTACGAAAATACTTACTGATTTTTGACAAGAGCTAAATTTGTTTAGATGAGATCAATTAGCGTAATTAATTTAAAAAAAGGTTGATTGTTTAAAATTAATCTAAGTACCGCACATTAGTGATAAGCAAGAGTTCTTGTAAATATATACGTGATATATTAAAACCATATCGTTTGCGAGAAATATGTCAGGTTTATAACAATATGACAAAAAATATGTGCAAGCAATATAATACTTCTAATTCTGTAAGTTGCAATTATCATCTAGTTTCAGAATTTTCTTGTTTAATAAAAGAAACGACGGCGAGAGGAGAAGAGGATAGGTGGATTGAGCGGAAGAGTATAGCCAATGGAACGTGCGTTAGTTGAGGTACCCAAAAGTAGCGTGGATATTCAATTCGTGACGCATCTTTTGACGATACCGTTAGAGGTCCCAGACGGTCAAAATGTCTAGTCTTTCTATACCACACCTCGGCTATACGAATAGATAGCCACGAACTGGATAAAAGTGGCCTTGAATTATTTCGTCATCTAAAGCAGTCTGAAATCTGATTACATATCACCACGGTGCCTGAGCTGATTAAAATCGTAGAATAAATTGCCGTCGTCTAATCAAATAAAAACATGATGTAAGTTCATTAAAGTGTAGTATTAAATTAGAGAGAAAGAGAAATAAAAGAGGAGAAGCATATCAATATAAAATTAAACTTATTTAAACAATATGATAGACACAAATAAATAATAAGATGTGTCGAAGAGTATCACATAATTTTACAGTATATCTTTGCAAATTTGCCGTCATTTTCCTTTTATAGAACAGAAAATAGTCATAACTAGTTAATTGTTAATGCAATATTTGATATTATATTATCGAGCTCTCTTCCTTTAGAAGACTGAAAAATTCATATAAAATTACATTTGCATTTGTGATTAGTAGAAGTTAAATGTGAAAGGCTAGCCAATGGTGATCCGTGATATTTCGTCGCCGAGGTCAGGCTCTAATGTGTCGATGATAATTGATTGTTGAATGCTTGATGCACCGAAAAATAAAAAAATGACCTTGAAGGATTTTTAAGCTTCTCCGACGTAATCTGCACATCTCACATTATTTCCGTGTGCTGTCTGCATTATTATTTACATTAAATAATTATTATTTACATTAAAAGTAAACTATTTTATCTTTAAATTTAAAGAAGAATTGCATATTTTACTTTATTCTTACAATTCCAGATTTAACACAAAAAGTTGCAAATGCCACATTGATCTTTTACATTGACAGCACTACATGACAAAAGCTAAGACCGTAGAGTTGTGAGAATATTTATGATGCAAATGCAAAATAAATGTGAAAAAAGTTTTTCTTTCCTCCTCTGAGATAAATAAATGTTATTTAAAATAGCTTACGTGTGCGTATTTAAATTTCGATTCTTTGTACCTTGGCTTTTTCATAACGCGTTCTTTATTTATTAGAAAAGAATAATAAGAAATATTGCGAATAGGAGAAAACGTTGAACGAAACGAAATTATTAAAGTCGGTAGCGTTTATCATATTTTGAAACAGTTCGCGTTTCATTTCCCTTGTGCCGGTTAAATATTAATGTCAATCACTTTGGATGCTCATGCAACATTTATGGCGACGGCAGTTTCAGAAAAGACAGCCATAGAAGATACGAAATGGCTACTCGAATTTATTTGACCTTTATAATAAAAGCGAGAGAGAGAGAGAGAGAGAGAGAGAGAGAGGAGAGAGAGAAGAGAGGAGAGAGAGAGAGAGAGAGAGAGAGAGAGAGAGAGAGAGAGAAGGGGATAAAAAGTAGTGGCAACTTCAGCGAACGGTACATACCACGGCTTTGAGTTTCATCTTTCTATTTTCATGGCAAGCAAATATGCGCGGACTTGGAATTTTGACATTGGCGAGAATCGAACTAAATATTTGATTGCGTCTCGTAGTGAGAGGCAAAAATTTATGAATTCTGCTTGCTATAAGATAGAATTTTATCTCCCAAAAATAACATTGTCGTAAGATTTCAGTATATTAGTTCAAATTTTTAACTGTGCTTTAATAATCGATCTTTCGACTAAAACTAATTATCTAAAGATGTGTCGCTCTAGAAAGTTAGAAAACGTTTCCCCAAAGTGAATTATTATTCCCCCTTTTTTTCTTATATATTAACACTGTTATCTTTGAAAAACTAATCTTAACATTTCTGATCTCTTTTTATCAGAAATATATGTGAGTGAGTGAGTGAGTGAGTGAGTGAGTGAGTGAGTGAGTGAGTGAGTGAGAGAGAGAGAGAGAGAGAGAGAGAGAGAGAGAGAGAGAGAGAGAGAGAGAGAGAGAGAGAGAGAGAGAGAGAGAGAGAGAGGAGAGAGAGAGAGAGAGGAGAGAGAGAGAGAGAGAGAGAGAGAGAGAGAGAGAGAGAGAGAGAGAGAAAGGGAGGGAGAGAGGGAGAGAGGGAGAGAAGAGCGAATAAAAGTAGTTTCGGAGTTCGGGCTGTGACGGCGGTCAGCGAAATAATATTGACATAGTGCTGGCAAATGAACAGAGACCTCCTTGTGGTTCGTAGTCGAGATAAGCTAATCTCTATCATAGTCTGGTACGCCTCGCGAATATAGCAAACAACGAGCCTTATCACTTTACACCGACGTCATTCGATAACTGCGCTTCGTTGTTCCGTGCTAAAAACCTAAATTTGCCTTGTGATGTAGCGTTTCGATTATTCTTAGCATGTAGCTCTCAGAAAAATCTGATTGTTGCGTTCGTATTAATAACGATGACTTTCAATATTATGGCGTTATGTACATATAGGTGCACATTTATTAGGTTTGAACCGTATCTTACCTCCTAAAACTCCATTTTTCAATGTTTCTTATTTTGTCATTTGTATTATCGATTATAAAAACTAATTTAATTTTTAATATTGCTTACGAGATATTGAAAAATGTAATATTATAATGAAATTTAAACTTTTTATATGATATTTATTTTATTTATATTTTATGAGATTATTTTCATGAGATTTATTAAACCTTCTATTATTAATACTAAAATCTTTGATAGTATTTTTTAGCAATATTATAAAAAAACGTTCTAGTTTAAAAAATAAAATTCTCCTTCTTTTTTTCTCTGGATATCTATCCCTAAATGGAAACGCAGTACCATAAATAATAGAGTTAATTGATTTGCGATGAAGAAATTCCGTAATCAGTGATAAGAGGCAGGGGAAGGAGAAGTAGTAAAAGAAAGAAGAAGATGAAAGGAGAAGAGAATAAGTGGGGAAGGGCAATAAATATTTTTTTGCCAATTGCACATCATATTTCTGAGTTTTCTACAAAGAATTAAATATTTCTAGTAAACAATTATCCTGTTGGACCATTGTGAAATAATATAATAAATAATCAATATCTATTTGTAGCACTTAATTATTTTAATAGTTAATGCTTCTCTTTTCAACATTAGTTGAAATAATTTAATCACAATCAAAGATGGAGGAAAGAGTGGATATGCAGGGGAAGATGGAGAATAGGAAGGGGGGAGAGCGAGAGAGGGGAAGGGTGATGGGATGGGTGACTGCCGCGAAATAATCGACTATCCAAAAGGGTCGGTGGCAAATAACTATAATTTCTTTTGGACCCGGCTACACAGCCGGGGTTTGAGCGAAATGGACAATACGTAGGATAAGAGCGAAGAAGACCAGGATGCGGGCGGTAGGAGGGAGGGAGGGAGGGAGGGAGAAGCGAGGGGAAATGGAAGAAAGAGAATAATAATAAGAAAACGAGGACGAAAGAAGAGAAGAGAGGGAGAAAGGAGGAAGAGCGGCCGTCACACACAGTGCGATGGTGGAAGCAAGACGTTGACGGGAGGATAGGTCTGGCTGCGCTCGCGCGCACGCGAAGCTGATCAGAAGAAGTATAGAGAAAGAGAGGAAGACGGTGGTGGGGTGAAAGCGGACCCAGGCGCACGGGTGCAACGACCCCTTCGGTTAGGTCAGCCACCCCGCGGACACGATACAACGCGGCGAGAGCGGGTCCGGTCCGACGGACCGAGCGGGCCCGCGCCGCGCGCATGGTCAGAAAGACGGGTGCATGGACGTGCGGCCGAATAAACGGGTGGTTAAAGCGAGGCGCACCGATGGACAAATGTACGGCCGAACCGCCGAACCGCCGCGCGCCGTACGGGCGCGATCGGCGCGGATAAAGAGGCCCGGGGAATCGCGCGAGCCGGGTGGATCTCGCGCGCGAGATATGTACCCGCGTAACATTGTAATCGTGAGTCGACCAGCGAGATGATGACGACGACGGCGACGATGATGATAGTGAAGAACGTTTCGAGTCAGATATATGAGATTGATCACTTAAAAAAGATTAATAAGGAAAAGCGGACAGGTGGCACGTATTTGTCTAGCTATCAGAAGTATGTCGGTAAAGAATTGTTTGCTCGGATGAAGCTCTTTGCTGATAAAAAGATCTTCCATCGTTTTGTTTTCCACGCGTTGATACGTCGCATTAGGCTTTAAACTTAAACTTAACATATGTACATTATTCTTCGAGAGAACACTGTTAAATATCAAAGGATGAATTTAAACCAATGAGTTAAACCCTGGAGTTAAATAACATTTTGTTATTTTTAGCTATCATGTGTGTCGAAATTTATTTTAACACGAAACAGTATTATTTTAACTCCATTGATTTAGTGAAATTAACATTGTTTTAGTTAAATTAACGATATACTGAGTTGGAACAGTAGCGATCTGTAGGAATAGTTAAAAATGACTCAAATTGAGTATAATTTGACACTACAAATTTTACAGTGAATATAAATGCTATTTAATTTTATATAACTGATCGTATTTTAATTTTGCAACTTATATTTTAGTGAGAATGTAATGCGATACATTTAAATGTAATATCTTATTCGCATTAATTCGAATATTGAGGGTTTGATTTTGAATTTCAATAATTATTTAAAAATGGTCAAACTGATTAAAATAAATGCTAGGAATGTACTAGGAATTTAATTATTTATACATTGTTTAAAGAATATTTTATCCAATCCGATTATCGATTAATCAGGACAATATATGTGCGTAATGCTTTAACTTTATTAAATTCTATTTTTAATGTGAGATACATGTTACCCTCCTGATAATAAACATTTATGGGAAATGAACATAAGAGACGGAAATAAGTATGAGAGAAATCTGACGCCGGGAGAAATCCACGCGCGGCTATTAATTGATCGGAGATTTATTTCAAACTTGACGCACGTTACATATTGAATGCATTGAAGAGTAGCCGCGGGATCAATACGTAACGCAATGAATGGCTGTGGCAAGCTCTATTCAGAAAATGATACACGATACGCGACGATATATCGAAGAATTGTCGTGCAATACGACCGAGAAATCGATTGAATTCCGTATAATGCTCGACCGCGAAGCGGCTCTGCACTCGTCATTGATGGGCGATGAGCGACTTGTATCCGTATCTAGAATTGCGATATTTATTTCATAAACCGCTCGTTTCCTCAACTTTAGTTTACCTTATTGTTAGTTAATTTTTCGTATACTTTTAATTCTAATCTCGGATATTATACCCAATTTTTTAATTACACGACGCTTCGAAGTTTATTGTCGTGTATTCAGAAAAATGTTCTATGAGATAAATGAGATTTTGGGACAATGTGCATTTCCGCATGCTATTTATATTCGAATTATATAAATCACGAACAGGTCATTGTCTGTCCACGGAAGAATGCAGCGAACGCATTCGCCTGAGTGCTCGCAGGGAGCATGGAAATTACTATCCGCGAATTGGAGAGGCGATTCGGTACCTCTGCCCAATATATTTCTGAATCCTCTTTTATCTCTATCTCTATTCAGATGTAATCAACAATAAGACAATAAGTGAGAAGAATGTAAAAAGATTAAGATCCCCGATTTGTTTCTTGTAATAATAAAACGAATGCAGAACAGAGATCTCGAGAGGATTAGGAAAAAAAGCTCGACGATTGCAACATCAACATGGAATTCCCAATTTCGCACGTTAATCCCCTGTCAATTCCCCCTAAAACCGCATATAAAAATAACATTCCGCGTATCTGAGAAGAGTACAGGGAAAATATTCTCCGACGTCGGTTTTACGATTCGTAAGCAAATAGAGCGCCGCCGGCGGCCTCGATAAAGCTGTCCGCGGCAAGGAGCGGAGTCTTAGAAAACCACTGTCACTCGCGTTCTTTTTAACTTTCCAAACATCCCTTAAATAGCCGCTAGCCACGCGGTTCGTTCTATTTTTTGCGGGGGAATGACGCGTGTGCAGTGTCGTATCGGCCACGCTTCGGGTGCATAGAGCGAGAGCGTCTAGCGGCGGCAAACGCCGCGCGGCCGACCGGCCGGCCGGCCGGTTGCCGAAGAGCGAGGGGGAGATCAGCGGCAACGACGACGTCGGCGGCGGCGGCGGCGGCGGCGGCATAGGGGCAATCGAGGGCAACGCACCCGGTCAGCCTTGGCATGAATTGAATCTAGCAATGCGAAAGTAAGGTTAGCCGGCGCATTAACGCGCCGTGACCTAACTTACCTCCTCGCGCTCGATCGGCGCAGCATTTCCCCCCTCGCTCCTATTCCGATTTTTATTTTAGCACCGGACGCTGCAATCGCACGGCGAGCGACCGGGAGGACGACCGGCGGTGGCAGGGGAGCAGAAGGAAGGGGGGAGAGGGGGCTAGTTTTCACCGGTTCCGGAGCGAGCTAAGGTCTTCGCGAAGTCTTCGCGAAGCGAGCGAGCGATTTTTCGAAGCGCGGATCGCTTTCTCTCACGCTATGCCCGCGTGCATGTATTTATGTATATACAATATGCACGCTCGGCAGAAACGACGATTTAATATGCATATAGCCCGCGCTCAAAACGGAGTTTCGTCCTCGCGATTGCAAGATGCGATCGGCCATTGAAGTCCGGTATGGATAAATAGTGTGACTCACGGGGAAAGTATGTAGCACGTACATTACTTTTCTTCTCTTTTTTTTTTCAAGTCGTTCGGGTTATCGCAATGCGCCGGACTCGGTGCCGCGGCTAAGAAATTTCGTGGTGTCTGCTTTGGATAAAAATAAATGGCCATGTGCGGCGGCACTTAATCGCGTCTAAGAATGAGTTTGATCGCTCTCGAGTGCGAACGCCTCTTTGCATTCGAAATCACTTTCGATGTCAAGGCGTGGCACTCGAATCAAGCCCGCCACCGTCACGTTAAACTGGGCAATATATTTTCCACTTAATTTCTTGTGGAGAAAATATTAACGTTATATTATTAATAGTTATATATTAACTATTAAATTGTGTTATATTAACGATATATATAGGTATATATAGTTTAATAATCATATTATTATTAACAATATTATTTAATATTAATAATACATACTACTAATGTTAATAGTGTATGAATAAATGGATGAGTAACCAAAGAGTCCAAAGACTCGATTTTGAAATTAACAAGAAATAGGGAAAAAGAGTGCTTCAGCTGAAGACGGTTGAAAATAAAGCCGAAACGTACGATTTATAACTTTGAATTGTTAATTAAATGTTACATAAGGTTAATTCACGCGCGACTAATCGCGTTTGACTCTCATTTTTCCCTTGTTGCTTGTTAATAGTTAATGTAGCAAAAATGCCAAGAAGTATCAAATGTCAAGAAATATCAAACTTCAAACATTGAACTCGTTATAAAAGAAAATTGCACATGATTCACTTCATGCATAGTAAATATGTAAAAGGAAGACCGTGTCTTTTATATCGTTAAGTGTACGCTTCGCAGAACATTGAACCGTACAAAGGTATTTCTCTGAAAATAAAAGGTTTCGAACTCATAGAATACAACAATTTGGATTCTCCAAGCTAGAACGATGTTCAATGAGGAGGGAAAAGACAATACGACGTTCGTCGCGATGTTCAGTTAGGATGAATCATTTTTCAGTCTAATCTAACACTTTATCGCGTCTCTGCTTAACGCGTATCTCAAAATATCGCGACGGAAACTAAGCCAGCCGACGAGTGGAAGCTAAGTATCGGCACGAGTCGCAGAGTAAACCGACTATGCGTAAACAATGACACACTTTCTCGGCGCTCGCTCTGTCGCTATCGCTACGTCCGTTCGCGTTGCATATGTAGTACATAGCGATTATTGAAATCCAAGGCCCGTATTCAGAATGCATTGGAACAAAAGGCCTTTTCTTTTTGGTAGCTGCTCTTCCTTTGCTCGTCATATGAAACAGGCGCTGTGTGTTCGTGTCGTGGAATAAAACAGATAAAATAAAAGGATGTACGATGAAAAGGCTGAAATGCACATTCGTGCATTATTAAATAATGCCGGCGATCTCGAAGAATATTTCAGTGCGATTGATCACTCATGTGTATGTAATTTTACTTGAACATATTTTTAAATAGGTTCCCCGATTTAAAAAAAAAGGAGAGAGGAAAAAGGAAAAGTTGCTTCAAATTCTTCACAACTATAAAGCTCCTTGAATCGAGTCCGCAAAAATTCTCGTTGCGAAAAAAAATACGTTCGCGATCAAGAAAAGCGAGGAGGCGGAGGAAGAGGCAAGAGAATTGTGCGTGTAAATGTGCGTATAGAGATGCGGGCACTCTACGGCGTAGCCGAAGACTCTGCGAGAGACGTGCAGAGAAGCGAAGTGCAGCACATATATTTGTGTGCGTGTGCATGTATGTATGCAGGCGAGAGGTGCAGCGATGGTACGAAAGAGCAACGGCTCTACGGAGAGGGGGTGGGGCGGGAAAGTGTGATTTAGAGGGGCGGCGGAAGGGGGGTTGGCGCGGAGGGGGGCGAGTTCCGCGGCATGCAACGCATATGCGTTTGCGGGGACTAGGTGGGGGGCTAGAGCAAGCGTGGCGGGGGTAGCGCGCCGTTTTTGAAAAAAGCGCAAGGCTTTAAGAAGGCGCGCGGTACCCCCCACCACCGAGTACTACGCGGGCAACTAGCGGCCGACATAGACAAGCCGTCGTCGCGCTTGCTCTATTACCGGAAAATAGTGCGGGTGCGACATCGGGGGCCCGCCGACCGTCGTGAAAACTCCTCCGTTCTCCGCAACTCGAACTAGTGAGAAGTGCATTCTCCTATAGTTTTTTTTTATTTTCCCGGAAACGCATGTGAACCGAAATCTAACATTTAGGATATGCAAATGTGAATGAATGCCGATACGTGTTTGCCAAGTTTACGACTAATCTTGGTTTGCTCGATAGAACTGCAGCTGGAAGAAATCGGACGTTTCTAAGTGCGATTTCGAATATTACCTTTTTTTTGGGGGGGGGGGGGGAGAGAAGGCATAGTCGTTGCTCTAATTCGAGATATCAGATATAAAGATACGAATATATATGAAAAGTGCAGCTTTCTTTATCCTTGTTGCTGACATACTTGCTCCTGGTGCACGTTACAGAAGTGAAAGAACGAGCGCATTCGTAGAGAAAGCACGTTATATAATTCACGTGCATTACAAATCGCGTCTGTTTTGTATATCGAGATACCAATTCTTGACTCTCACTTTTATTTTATATTTTGTTTGAAACATTTTCATTTCTCTCGTATTTTATTAATACATTTGAAAGACATTAGCGTTCCATCTTTTTCGTCTTTCGATCGAAAAATCGCGGAAATAGACCATGATAGAAAAGACCATATGCTGTAAAATGTTGTGATATGTATTGACAATACAATCGATGAGCTTCAGTGATGATGGAAAATTGACAAAGCAGTGATAAAACACTAAAAAAAAAAAAAACTTAAAATATTGACGTCAGTCTGTGATAATGCGTGAATGTGAATTAATATCGGTATATGTGTATATGTGTATGTTCGCCGAGTTTGCAACCAATTTTGCAAACTTGAAGAAGTCGGATATATTTCCAAGTGAAAGCTTGCTTCTAAAATAGTGTAGAATATTCTCTCTTTCCCTCTCTTTTCTTTAAAGAGAAATGAATTTAGAATAATGCAAACGATGTGGGCATTCGACAAACATACTGCTTTGTCGCGTATATATCGTGTGTTCACATCGGCGAAATTTACTTTTCCACTTTCGCCGAAGGACTGTTCGTCCTGAATTATTTTGAATTGTTCGTTCGCTGTACAGCCTCGCTTCTGATCGTTCCCAAGTGCATTTAATTCTGTAGGGACATGTGTGATCAATGAAAGTTGGCGCTGCTCGGTCGCTGCGCTGCTTTGCTCCGCTTCGGTCCTGATTCGCGCGATAAATTCTCTCGCACGACAAAAACTGTTAGCCACGTGTACGTTTTGCGTTTTCGTTCGAATTCAGCTCTTCCATAGATATTTATTCGGACTCCAGTATCGAGGGTGTTTGTTTAAGATGATTCGACGTATTTGTGGTCGATTGAAAATAACTCATTTCGCAAAATATACATGACGGTAATGAAAGTTATAATTTAATCTATTAATAATACTTCTCAAAAATTTCTATAATTGGATTACAGCGCTCAACGTTGTTGCAACAGAGTTGCAAAAGAGAGATATTTTGCGCGCCGCCGCGCAGAAAACTGGAAATGATTGACCGCAATTTTATTAGAAAGTACGCGAAGGCGACGACGAGAGGCGAAATTAGAGAGGCGGATTACCGGTACTAATGAAACCGTCGCGTCGTTCGAAATGAAACGAATCGCGTCGCATGGAAAGCTGGCCCGGTTTAATTGCAGAAGTCAAACATCGTATGCAACTTTCACCGACGTCTGTGTTTATGCATTATATGCCCTTTTGCTCCGCAGACCACGGTCGAGGGGGCAGTCGAACACGATGGTAAAGGAAGGCGTATAATATATTTCATTAGTGGGCGAAGCTTTCTTCGCCATTATTCGACATATGCTACGCGGCGTCGCCGTTAACTTTGCAACGAAAGAAATCTTTTTCTACTTGAAACATTTAAATTTTGAGAGAGACTTAATTTTGCTGAAATCTTATCGTTTCAGACTTTACCGAAAATTGGATCACCGTGCACGACTATACGTAATCGCGCTATTTGTACCGGTAAAATTTATTATTGTTAATAAGAATAATTAAGATACCTAATCATTTTTGGCGAGTAAGATAAATATTTGTAATCAAGAAGATTAACAATATCTTGAAACTTGACTGTTTGGAAAAAAAGAAACGCTGATATATAAACGGTGTCTACTCCTTCTTTTTACTTCCTTTACTTCTTTTTTTTCTAAACTCGTTTTCAAGTTTCACGTTTATGTAATCGATGATAAGATATTTATATAATAAATTATTTATATACAATATAGTTATATCGCGGATGTTCCTGCATTCCCGTTAAAGTTAGCAGCGCAGTTGAAGTGCACTTTTCTTGACCTTCGCTCGCACCGACATTTGCATCTGCACCGCCACGACCGCGACCGGTGGGCACGACGAAACGAGCGCGGATAGAACGAAAACAATTTGCGGTAAACACGCGTCGGCAGAAACGCTGAAAAATTCAGCTAAGCGCCAGTTATCGCGATCGCATATACGCGAAATTAAAATCAGGTCAATCCCATCGTTCCTCCGCGCCAACCAGACGTACGGTATTTTTGGCTGAGTCATACGCACATACGTAAACAATAACGTGTGCGTGATGTATATGTATACGTGCGTGCGTTATGCGTTTGCAACGTTGTGCTCGCCTACACACAAGAGAGCGATTGCACGCTCGCCCGCGGCGCGTATAACACACGCAGCTCGAACAATATGCACCGCATGCGTCGTCAATTGGTAGGCAAAGTTAATGGATTCCTCTACGTAGGCTCAGCAAACGCGAATTTATTGGCCACGTGCACAATGCATGAACGCGATCTGTTATAACTCTGTCTGCGAAAGACTGTTGCGGATACGAAAATAAAAGTTGGAACTGCAGCTATATGATTGGAGAAATTGGAGAAACTCGGATATTTATGAAACAACTTGATCAAATTTCGCGAATTCTCCGGCTATCGTTAACATTTTTAATTTAAATCAACTTTTGCTGCTCGGTATCATGGTTTATTCAGGATCTAATTATATCTGGTGTTGAGAGAGAGATTAATGAGCTCTATGAATTTCTGAATATTCTGTATGTTCCAACTCAAAAAATCTAAGACAGCTACCCGCAATAACAATTCTATTATTTTAAAATATAATGTAAGGTAATTATAAACGTCGCGTAAAGAGTCACGGTCGGTCTCGCTCCGCGCGTACTTGGCGCGAGACACTACCGTGTCTCTTGATCTCTGAAATTTAGAGTTTATTCAGGACCTAATTATATCCGGTGTAGATTAATGAGCTCTATAAATTTCTAAATATTCTGTATGTTCCAACTCAAAAAGTCTAATCACCCATAATTAGAATTCTATTATTTTAAAATAATGCAAGGTGATTATAAATCAAGTTTAGAGTTTTTAATAAATAAGAAGATATTTTTAACTATACTAAAATTAAAATTTCCAAGGGTCTATTTCAAAGAAGAGGGAAATGATAAATAACTTAATTGTATATACAGAATTGATAACTTTAATTCTTTCTGCACCGTTAAAGTTTTCGAATAATCAAAATATATTGTTCAAAGTTTGCAAATACTGAGTTACACGAAGACGAGTTACGTTAATTTTAAATAGGCAGGACTCAATCTACGCTCGTTCGGTAATGATGCGAAAAAACAACATTTCAATCTTGAATTTTCTTCAAAATAAAGTTGTTCACGTAATATCTTCTTGTTTCAACATTAATCTAAAATTCTAACTCAATCTCAATATGCGGTACTGTAAAATGTAACGAAATCTCGATCGAATTTGAATTCTGAATTTATCGAGCATGGACTCAATTACGCGAGAATTGTATATAGACAAGCGTGTGCGCGTTGATATTTTACGAGGAGGTTTTTAGCCGGAAGGAATCCGCCAACCGAAAGGGTCAAGCGAGACGAATGGGCGCAACACAGCGCGGCGATGCATCGCTATTAAATGCAAAGCGTTATAACGGTACATCCGTAGCCATAGATTTTGGCTCCTCGCAGTCGCTATAATGTCTGCTTTGCACGTGCGATCGGTAGGGAGCCGCGCGGACTCGGTTCAGCGCAACAACCGTGACAATTGTACGTACAGTACGTACATACATCCTTACGTCCCCATTGTGCAATCTGGGGCAAGTTCCGTAAATGTTTGCCGCATATCCTATTACGGCACAGCATCAAGATTTAAACCAAGGCCGACGGTATTTGCGTGGTTACCGTATTATGTAAGCTAATCGAGCATGCACATACGAGGATCAAACGGGCTAGTATCGATTCCATTAAAGTTCATAACGTATTCATGTCGCGCTAGTCGTTAAGCACTTCTCCCTAGATTTCCTCTCAAGCTACTCGCGTCTTCCCTCTCGAGACTGACGGAAAATCTTGCCCCAATTAGCAAAGGGGTCTCGCGTGCGGTTTTATCATTATTCTAAGTAAGTCTTCTTTTTATTACAACATGGTCCACATTCTTAATACAATTCCTTCGTAATTTTATCGATGAAGAGAAATTTATATCTGATTAAATTTTATCAAATTCTACGTCGCGCGCGACTTTCGTCCAAAAGTATGCTGATCGATGATCCCATTGGTAGCAATATTCTATTCGTACAAGATTTTCCTTGCCCGCTTGGGAAGGTTGTTAAAATATCGTTAACTTACGTCTTGTGCGGAGAGAACCCTCGTGGCAGCCTCAACGGGAACATTTCCGGAATGCGGATGATGATGCTGCGACTCGACTGCATTATCGCGGTTGCAGACGTTCTTGTACCAGGGTAAACCGTTCCCGCTGTCCCTGTCGGTCCGATACTTTCGCCACACGTGCCTGATACGCATATTAGAAAAACATATAGCTGGCTGTGCGTGTCAAAAAAATAACCGACCGGCCCGGCACTCCGCGGATGGCGTATCTCTTTCGCAATAAGCAAAAATTAGCATACCTGACGCCGAAGGCGATCCCCAAGGCGATGATCAGCGGTAATAACGTCGATATGCATGCAAGCAAAACGGTCTGTATGTCTGAAAAGTTGGCAAGGATACCTGAAATACAATAATCATAAAATTCTTGAAGCGAAAGTATACGATAATAACTTGAATCTTTTACTAGCTGATCCTTTCGTATGATTATCCTGTCAGAGCTTATTCGTATCGCGCACGGCGTATCGACAGAAACGGATATGTACAAATAAATAAATCTGTGGCGATTACAACGACGCTGGTGGTACTACACACTAATGTCTCGGTTTATTTCGAATCCTTTTTCATGCACAACTGAATAAGAAACGATTCCTTCAAAAATCTGTTTTCAGTATTTATAAACGGAAGAGTTAAAAACGTAAACTTCTCATAAACAAATGAGTAAACTTCATAAAATAGAAATATCGTTTTCTTTATTAGTCTCCATCACATTTTTCAGGATTAAGCTTTTGCCGGGTAGAATTGAATTTTTGTCATGATAAGTTTATCTGAAAACGGACATCTTCCTGAACCTTCCCGGCCCTCGCTAGACGACATTTCCCAAGTGACTTTAAGTCGGCCGACTTTGAAATACAGTCAGGAGATGCGTCAAGACGGCTTCGTTGAAAATCCAACGTCTTAAACCTTTCGAATGCATAATTAATTAAAATTCGGACCGTGAAGAGGCGACACCACCCACACTTCGCTGTCTTTATCAAACACTTTTATATAGCTTTCTTCGCGGTACACCGTGCTACTTACTGTGATCGAGCTCGTCTTGCTCGACGAGATACTCCGTCACGTTGTGGACGCGATGGTGAGGTTTGATAGTGGTGACGACCGCAGGGTCGCCCGTCATCGCTGCGGACGGATTAGTCGTCTCGGCTTTGAACGCGGCCGCGACCACGTTCGAAGGAAGGAATGTCATCGACGTGAGATTCAGCTTTTCCGCCGTCGTTCTGTCGTACGCTGTACGATTCTGTGCTATCGTTTCCGCCATCTCGATGCATCACCCAAGAGATCCAATCGGTCCAAGCGAATCCGCGTCGATCGCGAATGATCAGCGGCAAGGGGCCAAGGGCAAAGCTAACGCACGGGTGGTTACGCGTGCGTTTGATCTTTTGTTTCCGCGATCATCCCGCCTCTCTGTCTCCCTTTGACATTTCGCTACCACGACTAATCCAATTGCGAGTCGATCTATCGAATTTAATTCGGTTTTCCCTCTCTCACTTCAAAAAGATACGCGGAAATTGCTCGCTGATAGATTAATGCATCGGAAACGTGTAGGAGCCTTACATTTTCACGTGCGTGCGTATATATATGTACATATACATGCAATCGCCCACGCACGTCATTTCATCTCTGTGAGCTTTCACGTCGAACTAGACTATTAATGCGGTACGAGATCGTCGTTCTGTCACCTTTACTTTAAATGGTAACGATATCAAATGCAATGTTAAAAACATGGTGATAAAGAGATAAACCTCTGTCCCGACTCTTTCCTTACATTATTAAACGTACTTTTTGCCGCTTTATCTCGCGCTTCAGCTGTCAAATAATACGTTGAAAAAATAGCGGCTTACAAATTACATTGGGAAAAATTTACAGAATAACGATCTTCTTCATCTGCATTCACTTGATCCTCTTTTTCTCGTCCTTATCATTTGCCTTCTCACTGTTCGCATGGCCGTCTGTCGTAAAATTTATTCTTCTCTTTCTGGCAAATCTGGATGCGTCACTGCAACAAATTTTGTTTCTCTAGTTAATTAAAAGTACGATCTCAGAGTTGTATAATATTTGTGACATACTTTCATTTAATTTTCTAAACGCAAAACGACATGTTTTCTTCGCCCTACCTTTAAGATACTCTACAATCAATAAATAATAAATTAAAGCTTCAAAGGTCGACGATCGAATCAAGTTTGAAAAGTTTTAAAATAACAGAACATTTAATTAACTTTGAGCCAACTCTTCAATTCTAGCTAAAGTTTAATCATCGAGCTAACATTTTGATAACTGTTAAGATTTAATAATCTCTTGCTAGAGAGACCGAGCGCGTACAATCTAAAGAGGCCATCATCGCGGTTTACGGGAAATTTCGGAGCATCTTGTACGGGGAGATAGGCGCTTCAAGATTCCACAGTACTGTAAGCGCCTTATGTAGGCTGTAAGCCCGCGATTATGCCAGCCGATACATACGCAAGCGACACGCCGCGAAAATCATCCAGGCGACGACGGGGCCGCCGCGCGCCGTCGTCGTCGTCGGGCGATGGATATTCGATGTACTCGATACGCTATGTAGCGCGCATAATGCCGCTGCGTGCTGCGATATATGCATGCCGTGGCCTGTTTGACGGACCTCGGCTTCGGTCTCGCAAAGTGCACCGTAGCAACGCGCGCGCCGGCAGCATTCTATGCAACGAGGGCAAGGGTATATGCGGGGATAAAGTTCAATCTGGCGTTAAACGTGCCCGCTGCATCGCGGTTCTCGTAACACCGCGGATTATCCTGTTCGGGACTGCGGCGCGATAAAGTAAAAAATCGAAGCAATCCCGCGGTCCCGCGCGCACCCCGTATAGTGCCTTCGTATTCGGCATTCGATAACTCGGTGGGATGCGAATATTCGCAACCTCTGCTCTACTCCGTCCCACCGGCACCGATGCAAGCTGTAAACTACTGTACGTGAATATTTAATTATAAAATCATAACGCGTAAACAACTTTGACCGACGAGAGCATTAACATTGCAAAATTCTTAGCAGAATATTCTGTACTGCACATGGTTATTTAATTATAACAACATTCTTAGCGGAATATACATATATTTTATCAGTCAAAATACTTATATTATGCTTCTGCATTTAGATATTTTCGTGTCTTTAACGGTCTTCAAAGTGCGAAATCAACCAACTGATATATAAGAAAATTCTATGTGAGAATGCTATTAGAAAATGCTGTAGAAAAATAAAAATATTACTATAAAAATACATGTACATAAATTTTGCTATGGATATAATTACGCATTCTGGGATAAATAACATTCTTAACATTCTTATATATATAGAGTTCTTTCGCTATTTTCTGGCTTCGTGATGGTTTAGCTTAGCGTTACAAGTTTATACGGACATTTCGAAGAAGAAACTGTCGCAGAGAAGCGGAGTATGCCGCAGTAATTACGTAAGTTTTCCGGGACTCAATTTCGCGGCAGATTGCGGGACTCCTGGAGATGGGAGGGACGGCGAATAGTCCGGATCATAAGTCAGCTTCTCCTTCCGCGGATGACGATCCCATCTTCTGGCGCGACGAGGCAGTCGTTTCTCATACGCCTCGCCTGCATCGGTGCAATGTCCGATGAAAAAGGGGAGAATGGGTGAGGGGGGAAGAGGAGAAGGAAGAAGAGGAGGAGGAGGAGGAGGAGGAGGCTGCAAGGTCCAGGACCGCAGTTTGGGTGAAGCTGTTCGACGCGTCACGGCAGCTCTCTTCTAGATTCTCCTGTTTTCAACCCTCAATCGGCTGCAAGGCATCCGCAACAGGCGATCGCGATCATTAAAATATTTACTTCGGAATCCAAATTGCTTTATACAATTATCTCGACTAGTTGAAAATTCAGCAGCTTCACGCTCGCATGTACATTCGTTATCCCTGTACTATTATGCAATTTGCATTACAACTCAGCTGGATATTACAATTTTTATCTTGAAGCCAAGCGGAACGACGGAAAAATGTAAAATTAAAAATGAAAAAATAAAGACTTGTTTATTATTCTTTTCTCCGACCCTCTCTTTCTCTTTCTCTCTCATTGTGCAGGTATGTTTTAATTAGATCTTAATCGCAAAATTGCACAATATGTATACAAAATTTTACTAGAGAATTATATTTGCATTCTTCTATTTTCATACAATTTTAATATTCACTTTGTCTTTTTAAAACTTGAAACTAGCCCGCGCTTTTTCAATTTAGAAGCATACAATATTCTTATAATTTACTATAATTCCTAAGTAATAATATATTAAAAATTAAGTATAATTTCCTATACGTTACTGTACAAATGTGCAAAGCAAGTTTTTCAAAGCAACAATTTGTACAAAATAGAAATATTTTTATGTTCTGTCTAAATTATTGCTTTGTGAAAGATCGGCCTTGTGTATTTTCGACTTTATTTTTGCCTTTCTCCAAAAAACTTTATAGTTTGAAGTGGAATGCAATATTAACAAAAAGTTACGTCATTTTGATTTTTGATAAAGTGCCTATTCAATAATTATCCCAAATTTATCTTTAGCTTAGTGCTGCGTTCTATAATTTTTTTAGGATATGCTACTTTTTTATCTTCTATCGTTTATTTTAATCACGTGCTCATACTGTGATTTAAACTTAATAACAATAAAATCAAATAACTAGAATTTTATGGAATTTAGATTTATAAATTAATTTTAATGCTTCCCCCAATTCATCCATGCGTTTCCACATCTATCAAGTACGTAACTGGAACAAAATCATATGTAAATTCATGCAAAATGCGATGCAACAAAATATATTTGCATTAATTGACCGCCGTGAACTTCTTAGAATCATTCGCTGCTTAACAATGATTACATAAGCCAGGACCCCCCGTACAGGCGTCACAATCAGGAGACTTTTTTAAGTCTATCCGCTGCATTGCTCCCGTGTGTGACCTTAGAAAGTGACCAGCCTTTGAACTTATATCTATTGAACGGTACGCGACGCGCGGTTCCATTTTTTTCATCTAATATGCAGTGACCTTTAAAGGGACGTTGCAAACGAGTATGAGAAACGCGTACGAGAAATCGAGTGCAATAAATCCACCTCTTCCCCTAATCGAAACGCGTGTTCGATTGTCGCACAAAGGCGAGGCACTGGTTGACGATTCGTTTATGCGCCTACGTACCAATTGCGGTTTCCATTTTCCGGCGCGGGGCGATACATTCGGATCGTGCACGACCCGAAGACGGAGCGAGGGACGAGCGGATTCGGTGAGGAATCCCGAGATCCGGGACCACACAAAGTAACGATCGTAACCGGGCCGGACGTCCCGGTGTACCCGGGGACAACGAGACACGGGGAAACTGCACACACACCTCCGATCGAGCCGCGGTGGACTTGACACGGGTCGCGAAAGGGAGGCTGCGAAACTGCGAGATGAAAGCGGAGCGCAACCCCCGGTGCGCGCGCGCAGCATCCCCGGAAGCAGCCCGGCTAGATCGAGGGGTAGCCCTCGGGAACGTTTTCTCGCGACTCCTCGAATCAACGCCGAGATATTCTTATCCGCGGCCCTGTTTCCTTGACCCTTATTCTAAATGCCCCGTAAAAAGTCAAAGATCAAAATTGTTTGCTAAATAAAATTCCTGAAACTCTCCTTGTTTATATTATTATATTTTTTCAGTGAAATTTAATCTTTTATTTTCTTCAAGAACAATTTATAGGCTTTTTAATTATTAATATTTAAAATAATTAGTATTGCTAGTCAAATTAATATTAATGTTATTCAAAATAAACTCTTATATATATATATATATATATATATATATATTGCCTTTTTTTATTTATCACAATATAAAGAGATTAAAAAAAACACAAATATAAATAAATGAATTATACACACTGAACTATTTTGCAACATAATCTCTGCAAAAGAAAACGTTTACATTTCTTACATATATTTTAAAATATTTTGTTGAAAGTATCTATATTATATATATATTTTTATTTTTCTCGAGTATCTTGAAAGAAGCTAGTACACTCCAAATATTTCTAAAGCTAACAATAAGTGTAAAAAGTTAGAGCTTCTCATTCAAACTCATCGTGGGGAAGGTCAACTCTGTCTTCGTGACAATTAACGAATGAGAGGAAGTGCACACAACACTCTAAAAAACATCCTGTACTGGCGTCAATCGTGCAATTAGTAAAATAGAGCTCTCGTTTTGAGCCGGCGCAATGACACGTGACGCAGGTCCGATATTCAACTCGCAGAATCCCAATTTTTATTTTAAATTACATGAAAGACCCTATACTTATAGGACGAAGCCTAATTGATCTTGACTTGCTTACAGAATCCTAAACTACTTTGATAAAAAAAATTTCTTAGAATTTCTCACATAATTTTTCAACTTCTTTATAAATTTTATAACTTTTTAAAAAAATTCTGGGATACGAATTAAAACACATAATTTTTCGACTTCTTTATAAATATTATACCTTTTTAGAAAATTTCTTAGATACAAATTGAAACACTTAAAAAATGTTGAGAAAGTCCACATCTTTTATACAATTCTTTATATTTAATTTTGAAATGTTCTAAAATTTCTTATTCTACATTTTCGAAGGAAACTTATAAAATCTGAAGAAATTTAAGCTATTTTTTTAAATCTTTATAAATTTCAAATATGAAAAATTCTTAAAAATATAAGATAATACGAAAATCTTTTTTACCATCCTTTATAACTTTAATCTTTGTACAAATTTAATCCTCGCGAATATAATTTTCTTCGATCACTGGTCTAGTTTACACCGATCACTTGATACGCATATTAAATAGTAATTAAATAACTAATAAATTAGTTCGATTATTGGTTGATCAGCTCAAATATACTATTTGATACGCGTATCAAGAGATTGGTGTAAACTAGGCCATTGTGGAAAAAGGCTCATCTATCTCTCAGACATACAAACATAAAAATCTCTGGACTTTTTTAATTAAAAATAATACAGCCGATAGGAACAGGTCTATTTGGCATATTTATATACAGTTACGTTTTTTTACAATGTTAATAGGAACCGTGTGTAAATACACACCCCGTAAGATCTACAAAGGTGGAATTCTCAAAGATAATATCTAAGTTTAAACCAAATTATACCAAAATGTAGGGATACCTACTTCAAACAAAATTTCGCATCTGAGTATAATAGTAAAATAAAGTATACACAGGCTTATATTCATTGTGTTACAGAAGACCATTAGAATTAGAAAAAACAAGTGTACATAAAATATTTGTAAAAATCGGATCCTACCAACTATACAAATTAGCTGCTCCCACTGTCCCAGTCAGTCCCAGTGGTCCCAGGCGGATATGACGCGTTAATTAAATCCGTGCGAGGGGGCCGGGGCCGCGCGACCGGCGCGACTCGAAAACGAGGCCGCTGGCGACACCTGTCGGGCGCGCCTCGCGACCGAGACCCGTACGCCACCGGACCGGAGCGGAGCGGAGGAGACAGGAGACCGCTCCGGAGGGGTTCTGCTCCGCGTACAAGAGGCTGCAGAATGGCACGCGGATAGTCGAGGATTTTTTACATTTTATTTACAATTTTCGCGGACGCGCGCTCCCCGCGAAGCAATTGCGATGGCGTCGACGTACATCAAGGACGAGACGGGTAAGCGCCGATCGCTCGCCGCGCCGCGCGAACGGGCGTACCCCGCGGCCGCGTTACCGCGCCGGCTCTAACCTCGGTCGTTGTAAACAAGTGTAAAACGATCGGTTTCGTGTAATAATAGACCGTTCCCTTTTTCCACGCGCTATAGTTAGGCCGGGTCAACCTCGGGGGAGTCTTCACGTGTCCCGGAACGTCGCAGCGTGTTCCCCCTAGGCTGATTACCCTGCTAGAATTCTCGCACTTGCGTTAACTATAATGCATTTTTTTTTTTTAATTTAATACAGCACTCGAGATGTTCTTGAAATTTATAAGTGGCCAACGTCAACATTTTGCAGAAATGTGATTAAGAACGCTGCGACTGAAACGTTCGGTTATTGTTTCAGGTACGTTTATCCCGGCGAGTCAACGACCCGATGGCACGTGGCGCAAGCAACGACGTGTGAAAGATGGATATATTCCTCAGGAAGAGGTCCCATTGTAAGTAATCGCGATATGTTCTTTAATATCTTGATATTACACATTTCCTATCGTTTTGTTGTTCCCTTTGCAGATATGAGAGCAAAGGAAAGCAATTGATAAAGAAGCCTTTGTATCCTGTGGGCGCGAGTCCAGAATTTATAGCCGAACATAAAGCTAAGCTGGAGGCTTTAGCGGCGAAGAACAAAGTGATACCCGGCACGCAAGCGAAAACCCAAGAGGGATCCAAGAAGAAGAAGAAGAAAAGCAAGTCTAAAGCTGTGGAGCCCGTCGTCGAAGGGTTGTCCAAAATCACGATCTCAGAGCCCGAATTTCATAAAGAAGTTCCAGGCCACACCGACAAGCCGCTGTCTACTGCGAAACAAACCACGACAAACAACGTAGCTAAGGACAATTCAAACGCCGCGCAAAAAACGACGGCCGATCCGCAGAAAAGATTGAAAAATCTTCGCAAGAAAATTAGGGAAATCGAAATGTTAGAGGATAAAATCAAAACTGGTGCTCTGAAAATTCCTGATAAGGAGATACTCGACAAAGTCGCGCGAAAAATGGAAATCTCTAGGGAGATAAAAAGATTAGAGGCTGCTTTATAGATCCATATCCAATTGAAACTTTCACACGAATTTGTCAGTGCCATCGGAAAATGGTGCGACTGTAAAATTTTCACAATCCTATTATATGACAGAGGCAAATCTTTGTTCCTTTTGACGGTTACATTACAGTTTTAATATTGCATCTTGTATTAATCATTTTTTTATTTACTCACAGTGTGTAGATTGATAATATTGATACATACATTTATATATATATACCGCGATGATTATTTAATTGTCAATGATTCTGATACTTGAGCAAAAACTTATACACGCATCTATATGTATATAAGAGAACTTACGTGAAAGTTTTAATAAAAAAACGAATGGAGTTTTCGTTAAATGAATTATCCTCAGCATCACGTCATGATTCAAAGCGGTTAAAAGAGTAAAATAAACAACCAGTTTTAGATGAATTTATATTAGCGGTCACGATGATCTGAAATACATGTAGACATCTGTGAGAGTGTTTTAATGAGAATTATTAATGCATTTAATGTGATAAGATAAACTATCGATTTATAATATTTATAGCGAATAAACCCGAAATTATATAAAAGTAAAAATCGTCGCGCTTTTGTGAGAAAAATAAATGTTCTCAGAATTATTATCCCATAAGTTTTTGTTAATAGTAATTTTATTATATCAATAAAGTATTGTATCATAATTATAAATTATCTCGTGTAATTGATTTTTCTATAGGAAATGTTTGTGAATAGTCCTGTCAATTTAAATGCATGTTCTATTAATATAACAACATGTACGTCTTTTTTTTTAAGTTTCGTTATTAATTTTTGAAAAATAACTTATTGATAGTACATAAAGAAATTAATTAAAATTAAATTAAATGTTATGTTTCTCATAATTACTAATGGACTATACGTACATATCGCACTCAGAAGTAATGTTAAATTAGGATACTTCGAAATATTATTAGACTGATGTTTTAGAATCTCTTTCCACATGTTTTCAAAATTTAATGTGGAAAGATTCTTTTTTTCCTCAATAGTAAAATCATGATATAATGCAAGCCATTCTTCCTTTAAACTATTTTCATCAAAACCACTCAGGGTTTTTGTGATAAAAGAAATATTGAAAGATGTTTCTCTGTTGCTGTCAAATAAAGTTACAGAGAAGGTTTAAAAACTTGTAATTTATATAAAAATACATCATGCATTGGTAATCTTTTTCTAATTTCTTCGGCAGCGACGACATAAAATTGCAAACAGTTTTGTCGAATACTTGGAATTACATCTCATCTGCATGTCCTTCTGTGATTAATTTATCAAAATATTTCTCGCACTCTGATCCTAAATTAATATTGTTAATAGGTTTATGATTTTCCTGCTCAGAAAATATTATACTTGTAAGTAAGTCTTTTAATATTACTTCAGGTTTTAAAAAGTTTTCAGAAATGTCTATAAGAAACTTAAGGGATTTACAATGCAACAAATGTATTCTTGTTTCCGCAGCTTGAAAGAAAGCATTATAAGCGTTAAATAAATTCAATACATATTTTAAAAATAAAAAATATGCTTTGACTTCTACATTATTCATTATGGATAATAAATGCATCCCAGACTTATTTGTTTTATCGCTAATGACCATTTCGTTAAGAAAATATTTTCCCAGATAGCACAGTGACAATTAATTCCGTCATAATGCCGTCATAATGCCGCCAATGACACGTCTTTCGTGTATATTGACGGCATTATGACGGCACTATGACGGAACTATACGTCATTTAACGTCACTGTGCTATCTGGGTTATAGTATCCCACGACTCGAGTAATCTGTCGACACATAAGTAATGTGAAAACAACCGAGTGTCGCATAACTTCAAAATTTTGCGATTTTTTTCTTGGAAACATTCGCAAAATTCATCGAAAATAGCTGAACACTTCGGACTGCCGTTAAGGTGGTTCTTGCATTTAGGTCAGAAATAGATAACCCGGAAAATATGATATTAAATGAAAGGTTAACGTTTCTAGAGTGTGTCTAAAAAATTTCGAATTTTTTTACCGCTTGGTTCCGGAGATATATGTCCGTAAACTTTGCCAATTTTACATGGTGATAATAAGGAAAGGAGGGTCAGATCGCACATTTATGGAATACGTTCATACTTCTCGAGTAGATGAACGAATAAAAAACTGTTTAATCGATGCAATAAACATTTCTAAAGATGACGCGACACCAAACTGATTGACCGTACCGTATATAAATAAAGCGGAACTTTCGACAAACTTTCGGAAATTTTCGACGTTTTGACACGACACGAGAGTCATGGCGGCCGTCTTGAGTGGCTGCTTGGCAACGTCGCACGCGTCAGCTGACGCATAAGACACGTGTCCTACCATTCTCCCACCGTTGAATGGAAGTTATAAGGATAACATATCTTTTTCGGCAGTTGTATAAATATATTCACTATCGCGGAATTCTAGAAATTGTGACGTATATTTTTTCTATTTTAGTATATTTTATTCTTTACCGGCGTGATCATATTTATGGTTATATCACCAACTCTAGTCAAATTTGTGACTTTGCTCTGATATTTTCAGTTTATTGCAACGGTTAAATGAGAAAAAACCTTAAGGAATAATTAATTTTAATGTATGCTAATTTTTACATACTAAATCATTCATATTTGTCACTAGTAACAATAGTTGTTTTTGTGACATCAAATTACTGCAAGAACCACCTTAATATAATTTGAAATTTTTCTGAGGAATTCTTCACAGAATGGAGGTATTTTAGCGCATGCAGCGTGCGCAGCTAATACAGCGGAATGGCATGGACATGAAAATGTTAATAAATTTTTACACTTTTCTTGCAGTTTCTTTCTAAAAGATAAATGTTTTCCTGTCATCACAGACGCATTATCGCATGACAGGGGAAGAAAATATTTGAAAACGGAATCTGCAGTTTATACATTTTGTATTTAAATGCATTAAATAATTTTTCTGCACTAGAATCTCTTGCATCAATATCAATTAATTTTACTAATTGTGACCGAGTGTCTAAAGTCTCGGAATCAACGTATCGCGTACAAAAAACGTCATCCATTTGTCGTTGATGTAAGACCGTGGGTGAAGCTATTAAACTATATGTCATATCTGAAACGTCATTCTCACCTTTTCGAAAGTGGGTATTCCTCTATGAGCGAATACGGAGAAATCTTTGATAAAAACATTTTTAATTAAGTCAGAATCTCTTACAATAAGAACAGGTGTCGTTCTAGCGAATATCCCATGCAATCAATGGTTCGTCTTCGTACTCGTTATATATTTTTGTCAAATAATTGTCCGCGGATATCTTCGAAAATATAACATCTTTGAAATTTCCAAATAGTGGTATAGATTGTGGACCGCGGACGCCGCGTGATTTCCAAAAGTCGAAGTTCGACGTAAGGTAATAATAAAGAGTGAGCGTCAACCGACGATCTTGATGTTTCTTGAGATATTGCGGACTGCGGAGTAGAAAAACGAGAGAAACAAGAGATTGTTTTTATTTTTTAAATATAAGCACGTGGGAGGTCATCGACGTCGAGCGGTGCACCTCATCGCTTACTAACTTAAGTAGCAAAGTAAGAATAAAAGCGAACACAAACACGTTAATGTTGTTTTGACGATTATCGAAGTGTACGATGCAGAAAAAAATAATGTGATGTACATATACATAACACACCAACAACGCAGTGTAAAACTGAGCCGCTGTTCAGAAATCGAGAGGCTCGCTGTTAAAGAAGCGCACAATGCAGTAATTGTTCGGACGCTCGACTTGTAACGCACAATGTAGTACTTAAGAGATATAAAGTGAATAATAATTTTTCATTAATATAATCGGTGTCGATATTGTTTTACTCGTCATTCCGATGTTTCGGGGAGGAGAAAATGCCGCGCCGGAGAGTCGAGAGATCGATTTCTCCATTCTACTTATACTTTTCCATTCGAAACGACTCCAATTTCCGGCTTCTTCGTCCGACGATGATGTGCGGACGTGTAACAAAGCGACTTCTTTCTATACATACATGCGAGAATAAAATTTCAGAATTTGTTATTTTTCTTCTTTCTTTCTGAAATTGTCGATTTGATTGTTGGAACAAGCGATAAACGTGACGTACGTATACTGTCGTACTTGAATACACAGGGTGTCCGCGGTCTTGAATGCGAATTGCATTCGCGATAATGCCACGTATCAGCTCGTAAATGTGCTTGCACTAGCGTTCGCAACAATGTGACCGTTAATACTAACCTGTCGCCATCCAAGTCGTGCCAAATTATAAGCGGAGAGAACGTGGACGAATGTAATAATTCGAAAACGTATAGAACGTATACGTTTATACGTATAGAAATAGAGACAAATACGTAGAAGAAATTACATTATAAAAATGTTATAACACTCAGATGAAATAATAATTCTGATAATAAATTAAAATAAAAATTGTTTACGAGGGCAATACTTTTTAATCAATCCAATGTCTTATAACGAATGTCCAATAGAATGCTACTTCTGAACTGTAAACTACTACATGAAAGTTTTGAAGTGTAGAAGAATAGTAAATAAATATTTGACATGCGCAAACATTTTTTATATTTACTTTGCATATTTCATTTTTTATATGTAATAGAATACTTACATAGAAAATACGGAAAAGATGAGTTTAAAGAGATTATATAATATATTACAATTAAATTTAAACGACTTAATTATTGTCTGACTGATGTCGCGATGAGAAGTTACTATACGATGTCAGTAAAATAAGTACTATATTGCAGTGGGAAAAGTGACTTTTATTATTAAATTTCTTGACAGAGATTTCCTTCACTATTTTTTATATACATATGTTTTATAAGAGGGAAAGAGAGAGAGAGAGAGAGAGAGAGAGAGAGAGAGAGAGAGAGAAAGAGCTTAAATTAATCTCAATTAATTTTAATTATTCTCAAATATATTCCATCCTTTGGCGTTAATACAACATCTCTGTCATTGACCGCATAAGATACTTGCGTTTTCTCACAAGGCTCGACTTTGTAGTTTCGTAATATCTTTATGAGCCCAAGTTTGGTCTGATAAACAGCGAAACGGGAACCTGAAATAAAAATTAATCGTCGTGTAAACCAGATCACAATTAAAAATCTTTTCCGGTTGAAAATGGCGCTAAGAGAAATGAAGGGTGACATTTAAATTAATTTCACTGCACCAATGCAATTTCTTTGTCCATCACCGAAGGGTAGATAAGCCATCGGATGCCTGCTTCTCACAGCTTCCTCATTAAATCTTTCTGGATCGAAGACATCCGGTTCTGGATAAATGCTCGGATCTTGATTCATAGCGTGAAAAGGAATCCATATTATTTGGCCTTTTGGTATACTAACTTTGGTACCATTGAAAGTATAACTTGACATCGTTTTTCTCATATAGGAAAGCCCAACTGGATACTTTCGTAAGACTTCTATATTAAAAATAGTTCAATCTATCTGTTTAAATGCATTTATACGCAATAAAGAACTACAATTTATATAGTTTTATCAGCGATGAAATTATTATTATAATGCCGCTGCAAAGATCGATGTAGTCACGCGGTCCTTCCATTATGTAATTTTTCTTTTCGAACGACATATACCTTTGAATACTTTATCCAAATAATTTATTTCCTTGATGTTTGCATATGTTAAATTGCCACCATGTTTAATATATTCTTGATCAATTTCGTCACGCAAGCTGTCCTGCACTTTCTGATTTAAAGCCAGCTCGTAAAGCGCGTTAGCCATCGCCATCGATGAAGTTTCATAACCAGCAGCGAAAAACACGAATGCTTGAGAAGCTATCAAACTGTCGGTCAAATCTAAAAAAATACGAATTATCTTTCAATTTCCTACCTCGAATGTTAAGAATTGCGAATAATTTAACTGTTCACAAAAAGCACTTTGTTTAGATTTTTTATAAAACGTCTTAAAGTATGCGCACCCTGTCGTGAGAAGCGTACCCTCTTTCGGGGAATATGGAGAAATCTTTGATAAGAATATCCTTAATTAAATCTGGATGTTTCACGATAAGTATGGGCGTCCTGCCAGCGAATATCTCAACCAACGGTTCATCTTTGTAGTGGTTGTACAGTTTTTTTATATATTCGCTCATGGATATCTTTCCAAGTCTAACGTTTTTGAAAGTGCCGAATCCTGGTATCAGTCGTGGACCAGGAACGCCGCGTGATTTCCAAAAGTCGAAAGTCGACGTGAAAAAATAATAAAGAGCGAAAATTACGGCGGCGATACCGCACAACATTTCGAATGGTTCCATTGCCCTGCGAATGTCAATCGATTATCACGAATAATCTTTATTGAAGAAATAGAGAAATCAACCTATTAAATAAATAAATTTCCATCTTGAAAAGTTATAAAGTTGATAAGATTCAAACAAAATATATGCTTAATAACGTATAATAATGTTATATTAAATGTTTCAAACGTAAGGCTCATGAAGAATACGCGTGAGATTCGATTAATGAAGATATGAGGTGGGATTCTGTAACTCCTTAACAGTTTCGATATCGTTGCGCAGCTCTTTTTACCATTATATGATTTTATTTCATTTTATTTCATTTCAATGGCGCAACAGTCCGAATCGGACCTAGGCCTCCCCCAAATTCATGTGCTTGTGGTGCGCACACAGGTTGTACACAAGCACATGGGACCTACGCTGTTGCCTTTTGTAAGTTACGTTAATATATGTGTACAAATAGCTAGCTAATTAGAATTTTAAAAAATTAGATAACACTCGATGCTACTTTGTATACAAAACTATTTCATTCAATATGCTGAATAAATAAATTTTAATATTACATGTTGTATAAAACTAGCAAACCCCACAAGCGAAACATGACAAAGCAAATAATATTTAGTAAGAAGTAAATAAAAGAAGTAGATTGCGCGAAAGTAAATAAAACAAAAGAGAAAATTAAATTAAAACTCATAATTTCATAGGAGTGCCAAGTGAAATAATAAATTCAACGTCAAATTAAATAAAAATTGCAAGAAAAACAATATATCTCGTTCGAAAACGTGTAAAATAGCTTTCTTGTATTCTCACCTTTTTGCGAATGGAAAGTCCTCTATCAACAAATGGACATGGATAAGTTTTTGATAAGGACATCCCTAATTAAATTTGGATTTTTTACTAAAAGAAGCGGTGTCTTCTTGTCGAATATCCCAATTAACAGTTCGTCTTTGTCGTCATCGTATATTTCTGTCAAGTTATCACCCGCGGATATCTTTTTCAACGTAATATTTTTAACATTATCGAATCTTGGTATTAGTCACAGGTCGCAAACACCGCGTATCTCTTAAAAGTCAACGGTTGACGTGAGAAAATAATAAACAGCGAGAATTACGACACATTTCGTGATACTGCACAGTATTTGGTAAGTCCCATTTTTTTGCGAACGTCAATTGATTATCACGAATAATCTTTATTGAAAGATAAAGAAAACAATGTTCTGTTATATAAATCTATTTAAGAAATTGTAAAATATATTTGATAAAATTGATAAATTTGATAAAATTGAAAGAAAACGTGTATCTTTGACGAAACATGAAATTAACTTTTACTTATTTTACGTCAATTTTTTCTATGGCTATATATATTTTTGATAATAGCTGCCGTTTGGACATAATATAACTTTTAATTACATATAAATTCAATTGGCATTTTTTAATACTAGATATCACAATCACAGACGTGCGCTACGCGCGTGCTATTTGGTTAAAGCCAAATGTATAATATTAAAATATTATACAGTTACTATTACACTATTAATCTCTTAAATTTTTCCTTTATACATATATATATTGTATATATAAATTAAAATTTTAAATTTTAAATTTAAAACTTAAAACCTTTAAATATCCTTTGATATATGTGCAGACCTGTTTTTATCTGATTAAATATCTGATAGAAACAGATCAACCTATAGAGGCCCACCACCACCCCCGCCGATTCCGATCGGCGGTCCTCTTATTTACAATACTTTTTTTTACATTTTTATCATTTATTTGATTTCTCTTATCAATATATACAATATATATATATACATTTACTTTACAATATATACAACATTATAAAAGAATTACATTATAAATGATTTACATTATAAAATTGAAAATATAATATACAATATTTCCTTTTGATATATAATTACATATGCAACATTCGGTATGCGTACAATAACACGAAATTTTCACAATGTAAAACATGTGATTATTATGTAACGTTTCTTATTATTAATTATTGAAAAATAATTTCTAAGTTTATTTTACTTTATTTTTAATTTACGTGAGCAACTACGATTAAAAAGATCGTTAATAAATTTATTACTAATGTTTCCCAATCAAGGAGACTGTTAGGTAATTATTGGCATACTATACTATATTTTGCGAGACTCAAAGAAAATAACCAGTACGCGAAAAAATAGAGACAATTTCGGTATAATGATCAAATTGAAAAATACACGACGAAACGATCGATTCCGCGAGTCAATTCTGATATATGTAATTTTTATCCTACCTGTTACAACGCGCGCGCGAGTCATTTATAATTATTATTTCTCTACGCAATAATAAATGTCATTTGACAAATATTTAACATTTCGCAATATCACGCTTCTACGATTTCAATTATATAATTGAATAAACTGAACGCAATGTAATTAATCGCACCTGAATCTAATTTCCGTTTTACTTTCAATAGGAACTAAATTTTACAAGCTTTAAAAAATCACGAGCGAAAACCGCGTTATCGCCGCGTTCAGTAGAGGATAACGCGACTGGCTCAATGATTTGACTAGATCAAGATCCCTCCGCCGAGTAGCACGTGTCGGGTAATATCTACATGTGGAGAGCGAGCTGTGCTCTGATTCTGTCGTGTTCCATGGGATCAATCTGAGAAGGAAAGTTAAGTGACCCGTTGAACACCAATGACCCCGTTGCAGGAAAAAAACAAATCTCGGATCTTCCAGATTGCTCATCCCGATAGCAGTCATTTCGGCAGCGAGTTAACGACTCTTTCTAAATATTTGCATAATGCAAGTATTATGCAATTCCCGAATGTTCTCACGATAATTTAATTGGTATTTATCATAACTCCTTATACAAGATCAAGATTCGCGCGCGAAAATATATTCTTCCATTATTAAGAAATACAATTGTTTATTAAAAAAAAACATGGGTAAAATTTCTATCAAAAGTGGTTACAAATAATTATATTTAGAAATAATAAAATACATACATCTTTACTGTAATTTATTATATGTGCGAGCACAAAAGTTCTCAGGTACCGACTATTCGAGATGAATCGAACCGATATAACACTAAGATTTCAATTCATTTCATAGTTAAACATTTATAATATGGTATAAAATTCAAGTTATTTTTAATTTTTCTGTAACATTTAGTCAATTGTAGTAGAATTATTTAAGTAATTAACTAGGATTATCTAAATATTAAATGTAACATTTAGATAATTAGAATTGCCAAAATCTTACTGATATCGGGGTACCCAATCGATTCGTCTCGAATTTATTAAGTGCCCGCACATTTTTAATTACGTTCATCATATCATCACGAATAATTTATTTCAATAAGTATTTCATAAAATTTTATCAAGTGAAAATTATTGACAATCGACTTGTATAACACAAATTTATATACAATTTCTCACCTAATATATCATACATTGTATACGTATTTTTTTATATTAAATAATCTGAAAGAGATTTAAAAATTAATTAATGTTCTAGAATGGCTATATATAAGCTATATATACATAAAATAAATGACGTGAGATCAGAAAAAAAGAAAATTCCCGCACAATTTTGATATTATAATTGAATATTATAATTAATTACTAATCATGTTTTTATAGTTGAATAATATAACATAATTGCAAATCTTTATAAACTTACATATAAAAATGTCTCATTATTTTTCATTTACCAAAATTATTTTTTATATAATATATTCATATATATTACTGCAAAACTGAATATATAAGTGTTCGATACGATCAATTCTAAAATAATTTTAAAAGTTTCAGTGTTTCTCGACAGAATATTTAGAATCTCACGTCATATATTACTTGACTGCCATAAAGCCAATTTCTCAATCAAAAATAGATGGATAGGTTACAAAAAATTAAGGCAAAATCGATGCTTTGTTAAAATAAATTTTAGCAATTAATAACAATTATCACATTTTCTATAAAACAAATTAATAAGACCAAAATATTTTTTACCCTATTTATTCATATGTAATTTACGTATGCGTATTGCACGTACGCTTTTCTTTATGCATACTAATATTCTAAATATATCTATATATTGCTTCCTTGCATCGATTTATATTATATTTAATCTTGGATAAACGTATGGAAAGGAATAAATGGGTATAAATAAAACATTCTAACTAATTCACAATTTTTCCCTATCTACAGATATTTTTTTCAACATCTAACACGATACTTATCTTTTGTTTAAGAAAATAATGTCCTAAAAATAATTTAAAAAAAAATCTAAATAAAAATTTATTGACTACAATATATTTAAAAAATCATGACCTTAATTATCCGAGTATTATTTTATTTCTTGTATCTCTTTTTTGTGTTTCTAAAATATTTATTACTCTAACTGTAAATAAAATTGATCTAAGTAACAAAATTTCAAAAATTTAATTTCCTATGTACTTAAAAATTTTATTCAAAAGATATTTATAATAGAATGCGGCAGTTCGTCAACATAACTCGATGAACGATGATGAGCTCTTTGCGAGCTCCGTGCATGCGAAGTGTGCGAGTATTTCCTCAAGCACAATCGCACAATATATTGATAGATAAGTAATACCAAGATTAAATATATCCCATAATCAGTTTTAACCCATCCATTTTAAGGCAACGGATCTACGAGATGTAATATTTTCATACTAAAAATTATTGTAATTCGACATGTATATCGAGATATATTTTTATTTGATTATTCGTAGATTCGTTTCCTCAATACAATAATTTCTCATTGACTCACCGATATGATGCGCAACGGGCGGAATTATTCGGCCACGTAGCTACGGTGATACTGTAACATACAAACATAAGATTTAAATTAAAAAAGCGCTCAAAATAATCAACATTTTAAAAGTTAATTCTTACGCGTCTAATTCGTCTTTCTATACAATATTTAGCCAATACAATTATCTATTTACCGAAAAAGATCTTTACTAGAATAAAATTTTAAATAATCTCTCTTTCTCTAATTACTTCTAATTTATCGAGATAAAACAATTCGAATAAATAAAAACGATTAATTATTAAACGATTAAAAACGACGAATTATTAATTTTATACAAATAAGAGGTGATACTTACCCCAAGGTTGCTCCGCCGGTGCCCGATGTCTCTCTCAGACCTCCTCCTCCTCTCAGGATGTTAGGCCTCCTCCTCTCATCGCACAGGACACTCGCGAGAAACACTCGCGGAAATAAACTACAATCGCGCGCGGACTAATTATCAGTAAATGTCTTTCGCGCGATACTGTACGGCACTCCCGTAAAGTCAACGAGAAGAATATTCCGCCAAGCGTACCGTAATATTCTTCAAATATATATATATATATAAAATCAAGTTATCGATTTTCTACCACAGATTTTTCGTACAAATTTGAAAGAGTCGCGACGCCGATTGCCCCGATTCGTTCCGCGTTCATCACTCTGCGTTGCGTTAATGACGACGAAATGTTGGAAGATCTTGACGCGAGATACTACGCGAATCAAGTGGACGGTTAGTAAAGACTAAAGACACGCAGTTGATTAATCAAAAACACAGTCAAAATTAAATATCGCACGCACAGTACGGTATCGAGCACGTAAATCTCGCGAATGTAAAACTGTACTATTAATACTTTGCACAACTTTGATGCCTCTCCCAGGCCTCCACTTTCTCTCACGCTGCTCGGGGTGTCCCTCGTGTTCCCTCGATGCGAAGCTGATGCTCCTTCCTGCGTGGATATTTTCTGTAACATAAAAATAAACAAATCGATTAAATAATTGTCACGCGCATCAAACATCTTATTCGTTATTCCGATTAATGTTTTCCTAAATTACTTCTTCGAAAAAAGTCTCTACGTTAGAATCAACTTGAATCAAATTTTTTGATTTATTTCTTTTAACTAATTTATATTCCGAAACACGGTTTAATGTAGCAACTAAATAAAAACAAACGATAAAAGAGATTCTATAATATCTTTAGAAAAAATAAAAAATAACACTTACCAGAAGTGTTAGTACGCCGATGCCCGATGCCTCTCCTAGGCCTCCACCTCCTCTCAAGCTGCTCGAGATGTCCATCGTGTTCCCTCGATGCGAAGCTGATGGTCCTTCCAGCGTGGATATTTTCTGTAACATATAAATAATCGAATCGATTAAATAATTGTCACGCGCATCGAACATCTTATTCGTTATTCAGATTAATGTTTTCCTAAATTACTTCTTCGAAAAAAGTCTCTATGGTAGAATCAACTTGAATCAAATTTTTCAAATTATTTCTTTTTACTAATTTATATTTCGAAACACGGTTTAATGTAGCAACTAAATAAGGATAAACGAAAAGAGGGATTCTATAATATCTTTAGAAAAAATAAAAAGTAACACTTACCAGAAGTGTTGGTACGCCGATGCCCGATGCCTATCCTAGGCCTCCTCCTCCTCTCAGGCTGCTCGGGATGTCAGCTTCGCAGGATTCCCTCGCTGCTCCGATGTCATCTTCTGCGTCGTTATTACGGACCGTATGAGCGAGCGAACGGTATAAATGTCCCGCGGCGCGGCGGGGGGACACGCGACGGACCGTATGAGCGAGCGAACGGTATAAATGTCCCGCGGCGCGGCGGGGGGACACGCGACGGACCGTATGAGCGAGCGAACGGTATAAATGTCCCGCGGCGCGGCGGGGGGACACGCGACGGACCGTATGAGCGAGCGAACGGTATAAATGTCCCGCGGCGCGGCGGGGGGACACGCGACGGACCGTATGAGCGAGCGAACGGTATAAATGTCCCGCGGCGCGGCGGGGGGACACGCGACGGACCGTATGAGCGAGCGAACGGTATAAATGTCCCGCGGCGCGGCGGGGGGACACGCGACGGACCGTATGAGCGAGCGAACGGTATAAATGTCCCGCGGCGCGGCGGGGGGACACGCGACGGACCGTATGAGCGAGCGAACGGTATAAATGTCCCGCGGCGCGGCGGGGGACACGCGACGGACCGTATGAGCGAGCGAACGGTATAAATGTCCCGCGGCGCGGCGGGGGGACACGCGACGGACCGTATGAGCGAGCGAACGGTATAAATGTCCCGCGGCGCGGCGGGGGGACACGCGACGGACCGTATGAGCGAGCGAACGGTATAAATGTCCCGCGGCGCGGCGGGGGGACACGCGACGGACCGTATGAGCGAGCGAACGGTATAAATGTCCCGCGGCGCGGCGGGGGGACACGCGACGGACCGTATGAGCGAGCGAACGGTATAAATGTCCCGCGGCGCGGCGGGGGGACACGCGACGGACCGTATGAGCGAGCGAACGGTATAAATGTCCCGCGGCGCGGCGGGGGGACACGCGACGGACCGTATGAGCGAGCGAACGGTATAAATGTCCCGCGGCGCGGCGGGGGGACACGCGACGGACCGTATGAGCGAGCGAACGGTATAAATGTCCCGCGGCGCGGCGGGGGGACACGCGACGGACCGTATGAGCGAGCGAACGGTATAAATGTCCCGCGGCGCGGCGGGGGACACGCGACGGACCGTATGAGCGAGCGAACGGTATAAATGTCCCGCGGCGCGGCGGGGGGACACGCGACGGACCGTATGAGCGAGCGAACGGTATAAATGTCCCGCGGCGCGGCGGGGGGACACGCGACGGACCGTATGAGCGAGCGAACGGTATAAATGTCCCGCGGCGCGGCGGGGGGACACGCGACGGACCGTATGAGCGAGCGAACGGTATAAATGTCCCGCGGCGCGGCGGGGGGACACGCGACGGACCGTATGAGCGAGCGAACGGTATAAATGTCCCGCGGCGCGGCGGGGGGACACGCGACGGACCGTATGAGCGAGCGAACGGTATAATGTCCCGCGGCGCGGCGGGGGGACACGCGACGGACCGTATGAGCGAGCGAACGGTATAAATGTCCCGCGGCGCGGCGGGGGGACACGCGACGGACCGTATGAGCGAGCGAACGGTATAAATGTCCCGCGGCGCGGCGGGGGGACACGCGACGGACCGTATGAGCGAGCGAACGGTATAAATGTCCCGCGGCGCGGCGGGGGGACACGCGACGGACCGTATGAGCGAGCGAACGGTATAAATGTCCCGCGGCGCGGCGGGGGGACACGCGACGGACCGTATGAGCGAGCGAACGGTATAAATGTCCCGCGGCGCGGCGGGGGGACACGCGACGGACCGTATGAGCGAGCGAACGGTATAAATGTCCCGCGGCGCGGCGGGGGGACACGCGACGGACCGTATGAGCGAGCGAACGGTATAAATGTCCCGCGGCGCGGCGGGGGGACACGCGACGGACCGTATGAGCGAGCGAACGGTATAAATGTCCCGCGGCGCGGCGGGGGGACACGCGACGGACCGTATGAGCGAGCGAACGGTATAAATGTCCCGCGGCGCGGCGGGGGGACACGCGACGGACCGTATGAGCGAGCGAACGGTATAAATGTCCCGCGGCGCGGCGGGGGGACACGCGACGGACCGTATGAGCGAGCGAACGGTATAAATGTCCCGCGGCGCGGCGGGGGGACACGCGACGGACCGTATGAGCGAGCGAACGGTATAAATGTCCCGCGGCGCGGCGGGGGGACACGCGACGGACCGTACGAGCGAGCGAACGGTATAAATGTCCCGCGGCGCGGCGGGGGGACACGCGACGGACCGTACTGAGCGAGCGAACGGTATAAATGTCCCGCGGCGCGGCGGGGGGACACGCGACGGACCGTACTGAGCGAGCGAACGGTATAAATGTCCCGCGGCGCGGCGGGGGGACACGCGACGGACCGTACTGAGCGAGCGAACGGTATAAATGTCCCGCGGCGCGGCGGGGGGACACGCGACGGACCGTACGAGCGAGCGAACGGTATAAATGTCCCGCGGCGCGGCGGGGGGACACGCGACGGACCGTACGAGCGAGCGAACGGTATAAATGTCCCGCGGCGCGGCGGGGGGACACGCGACGGACCGTACGAGCGAGCGAACGGTATAAATGTCCCGCGGCGCGGCGGGGGGACACGCGACGGACCGTACGAGCGAGCGAACGGTATAAATGTCCCGCGGCGCGGCGGGGGGACACGCGACGGACCGTACGAGCGAGCGAACGGTATAAATGTCCCGCGGCGCGGCGGGGGGACACGCGACGGACCGTACGAGCGAGCGAACGGTATAAATGTCCCGCGGCGCGGCGGGGGGACACGCGACGGACCGTACGAGCGAGCGAACGGTATAAATGTCCCGCGGCGCGGCGGGGGGACACGCGACGGACCGTACGAGCGAGCGAACGGTATAAATGTCCCGCGGCGCGGCGGGGGGACACGCGACGGACCGTACGAGCGAGCGAACGGTATAAATGTCCCGCGGCGCGGCGGGGGGACACGCGACGGACCGTACTGAGCGAGCGAACGGTATAAATGTCCCGCGGCGCGGCGGGGGGACACGCGACGGACCGTACGAGCGAGCGAACGGTATAAATGTCCCGCGGCGCGGCGGGGGGACACGCGACGGACCGTACGAGCGAGCGAACGGTATAAATGTCCCGCGGCGCGGCGGGGGGACACGCGACGGACCGTACGAGCGAGCGAACGGTATAAATGTCCCGCGGCGCGGCGGGGGGACACGCGACGGACCGTACGAGCGAGCGAACGGTATAAATGTCCCGCGGCGCGGCGGGGGGACACGCGACGGACCGTACGAGCGAGCGAACGGTATAAATGTCCCGCGGCGCGGCGGGGGGACACGCGACGGACCGTACGAGCGAGCGAACGGTATAAATGTCCCGCGGCGCGGCGGGGGGACACGCGACGGACCGTACGAGCGAGCGAACGGTATAAATGTCCCGCGGCGCGGCGGGGGGACACGCGACGGACCGTACGAGCGAGCGAACGGTATAAATGTCCCGCGGCGCGGCGGGGGGACACGCGACGGACCGTACGAGCGAGCGAACGGTATAAATGTCCCGCGGCGCGGCGGGGGGACACGCGACGGACCGTACGAGCGAGCGAACGGTATAAATGTCCCGCGGCGCGGCGGGGGGACACGCGACGGACCGTACGAGCGAGCGAACGGTATAAATGTCCCGCGGCGCGGCGGGGGGACACGCGACGGACCGTACGAGCGAGCGAACGGTATAAATGTCCCGCGGCGCGGCGGGGGGACACGCGACGGACCGTACGAGCGAGCGAACGGTATAAATGTCCCGCGGCGCGGCGGGGGGACACGCGACGGACCGTACGAGCGAGCGAACGGTATAAATGTCCCGCGGCGCGGCGGGGGGACACGCGACGGACCGTACGAGCGAGCGAACGGTATAAATGTCCCGCGGCGCGGCGGGGGGACACGCGACGGACCGTACGAGCGAGCGAACGGTATAAATGTCCCGCGGCGCGGCGGGGGGACACGCGACGGACCGTACGAGCGAGCGAACGGTATAAATGTCCCGCGGCGCGGCGGGGGGACACGCGACGGACCGTACGAGCGAGCGAACGGTATAAATGTCCCGCGGCGCGGCGGGGGGACACGCGACGGACCGTACGAGCGAGCGAACGGTATAAATGTCCCGCGGCGCGGCGGGGGGACACGCGACGGACCGTACGAGCGAGCGAACGGTATAAATGTCCCGCGGCGCGGCGGGGGGACACGCGACGGACCGTACGAGCGAGCGAACGGTATAAATGTCCCGCGGCGCGGCGGGGGGACACGCGACGGACCGTACGAGCGAGCGAACGGTATAAATGTCCCGCGGCGCGGCGGGGGGACACGCGACGGACCGTACGAGCGAGCGAACGGTATAAATGTCCCGCGGCGCGGCGGGGGGACACGCGACGGACCGTACGAGCGAGCGAACGGTATAAATGTCCCGCGGCGCGGCGGGGGGACACGCGACGGACCGTACGAGCGAGCGAACGGTATAAATGTCCCGCGGCGCGGCGGGGGGACACGCGACGGACCGTACGAGCGAGCGAACGGTATAAATGTCCCGCGGCGCGGCGGGGGGACACGCGACGGACCGTACGAGCGAGCGAACGGTATAAATGTCCCGCGGCGCGGCGGGGGGACACGCGACGGACCGTACGAGCGAGCGAACGGTATAAATGTCCCGCGGCGCGGCGGGGGGACACGCGACGGACCGTACGAGCGAGCGAACGGTATAAATGTCCCGCGGCGCGGCGGGGGGACACGCGACGGAGCGGACGAGCCGAGCGAACGGTATAAATGTCCCGCGGCGCGGCGGGGGGACACGCGACGGACCGTACGAGCGAGCGAACGGTATAAATGTCCCGCGGCGCGGCGGGGGGACACGCGACGGACCGTACGAGCGAGCGAACGGTATAAATGTCCCGCGGCGCGGCGGGGGGACACGCGACGGACCGTACGAGCGAGCGAACGGTATAAATGTCCCGCGGCGCGGCGGGGGGACACGCGACGGACCGTACGAGCGAGCGAACGGTATAAATGTCCCGCGGCGCGGCGGGGGGACACGCGACGGACCGTACGAGCGAGCGAACGGTATAAATGTCCCGCGGCGCGGCGGGGGGACACGCGACGGACCGTACGAGCCGAGCGAACGGTATAAATGTCCCGCGGCGCGGCGGGGGGACACGCGACGGACCGTACGAGCGAGCGAACGGTATAAATGTCCCGCGGCGCGGCGGGGGGACACGCGACGGACCGTACGAGCCGAGCGAACGGTATAAATGTCCCGCGGCGCGGCGGGGGGACACGCGACGGACCGTACGAGCCGAGCGAACGGTATAAATGTCCCGCGGCGCGGCGGGGGGACACGCGACGGACCGTACGAGCGAGCGAACGGTATAAATGTCCCGCGGCGCGGCGGGGGGACACGCGACGGACCGTACGAGCCGAGCGAACGGTATAAATGTCCCGCGGCGCGGCGGGGGGACACGCGACGGACCGTACGAGCGAGCGAACGGTATAAATGTCCCGCGGCGCGGCGGGGGGACACGCGACGGACCGTACGAGCGAGCGAACGGTATAAATGTCCCGCGGCGCGGCGGGGGGACACGCGACGGACCGTACGACCGAGCGAACGGTATAAATGTCCCGCGGCGCGGCGGGGGGACACGCGACGGACCGTACGACCGAGCGAACGGTATAAATGTCCCGCGGCGCGGCGGGGGGACACGCGACGGACCGTACGAGCGAGCGAACGGTATAAATGTCCCGCGGCGCGGCGGGGGGACACGCGACGGACCGTACGAGCGAGCGAACGGTATAAATGTCCCGCGGCGCGGCGGGGGGACACGCGACGGACCGTACGAGCGAGCGAACGGTATAAATGTCCCGCGGCGCGGCGGGGGGACACGCGACGGACCGTACGAGCGAGCGAACGGTATAAATGTCCCGCGGCGCGGCGGGGGGACACGCGACGGACCGTACGAGCCGAGCGAACGGTATAAATGTCCCGCGGCGCGGCGGGGGGACACGCGACGGACCGTACGACCGAGCGAACGGTATAAATGTCCCGCGGCGCGGCGGGGGGACACGCGACGGACCGTACGAGCCGAGCGAACGGTATAAATGTCCCGCGGCGCGGCGGGGGGACACGCGACGGACCGTACGACCGAGCGAACGGTATAAATGTCCCGCGGCGCGGCGGGGGGACACGCGACGGACCGTACGACCGAGCGAACGGTATAAATGTCCCGCGGCGCGGCGGGGGGACACGCGACGGACCGTACGACCGAGCGAACGGTATAAATGTCCCGCGGCGCGGCGGGGGGACACGCGACGGACCGTACGACCGAGCGAACGGTATAAATGTCCCGCGGCGCGGCGGGGGGACACGCGACGGACCGTACGACCGAGCGAACGGTATAAATGTCCCGCGGCGCGGCGGGGGGACACGCGACGGACCGTACGAGCCGAGCGAACGGTATAAAGGTCCCGCGGCGCGGCGGGGGACACGCGACGGGACCGTACGAGCGGCGAACGGTATAAATGTCCGCGGCGCGGCGGGGGGACACGCGACGGACCGTACGAGCGAGCGAACGGTATAAATGTCCCGGCGCGGCGGGGGGACCGGACGGACCGTACGAGCGAGCACGGTATAAATGTCCCGCGGCGCGGCGGGGGGCACGCGACGGACCGTACGAGCGAGCGAACGGTATAAATGTCCCGCGGCGCGGCGGGGGGACACGCGACGGACCGTACGACCGATGCGAACGGTATAAATGTCCGCGGCGCGGCGGGGGGACACGCGACGGACCGTACGACCGAGCGAACGGTATAAATGTCCCGCGGCGCGGCGGGGGACACGCGACGGACCGGACGACCGAGCGAACGGTATAAATGTCCCGCGGCGCGGCGGGGGGACACGCGACGGACCGTACGAGCGAGCGAACGGTATAAATGTCCCGCGGCGCGGCGGGGGGACACGCGACGGACCGTACGAGCCGAGCGAACGGTATAAATGTCCCGCGGCGCGGCGGGGGGACACGCGACGGACCGTACGAGCCGAGCGAACGGTATAAATGTCCCGCGGCGCGGCGGGGGGACACGCGACGGACCGTACGAGCCGAGCGAACGGTATAAATGTCCCGCGGCGCGGCGGGGGGACACGCGACGGACCGTACGAGCCGAGCGAACGGTATAAATGTCCCGCGGCGCGGCGGGGGGACACGCGACGGACCGTACGACCGAGCGAACGGTATAAATGTCCCGCGGCGCGGCGGGGGGACACGCGACGGACCGTACGACCGAGCGAACGGTATAAATGTCCCGCGGCGCGGCGGGGGGACACGCGACGGACCGTACGAGCGAGCGAACGGTATAAATGTCCCGCGGCGCGGCGGGGGGACACGCGACGGACCGTACGACCGAGCGAACGGTATAAATGTCCCGCGGCGCGGCGGGGGGACACGCGACGGACCGTACGAGCGAGCGAACGGTATAAATGTCCCGCGGCGCGGCGGGGGGACACGCGACGGACCGTACGAGCGAGCGAACGGTATAAATGTCCCGCGGCGCGGCGGGGGGACACGCGACGGACCGTACGAGCCGAGCGAACGGTATAAATGTCCCGCGGCGCGGCGGGGGGACACGCGACGGACCGTACGAGCGAGCGAACGGTATAAATGTCCCGCGGCGCGGCGGGGGGACACGCGACGGACCGTACGAGCGAGCGAACGGTATAAATGTCCCGCGGCGCGGCGGGGGGACACGCGACGGACCGTACGAGCGAGCGAACGGTATAAATGTCCCGCGGCGCGGAGGGACGCGCGACGGACCGTATAAGCGAAGCGTAATGTCTCGCGGCGGCAGACAACGCGACGGGAGCGCCGGACCCCATTGTACCCTCACTCCCAGCAAACTGGGAGGAGGGTACGGTGTGCTCGTAGACCCTGTACCTCCCCACCGGGCCCTCCCTTCGGTAAAGCCGAAGGTACTGCCCCAGTGGATCGTTGATACAGGGAGCCCTCTCACCACGGCAAGGTGGCACACCACGAGAGGGACATTTTTTACACGCTTAACTTTATCCGTTGTCCTACCTACCCGTATTACAATTTAGTATTTGTTAATCCATACCTCAAAGTGATCACTTGAGATTTGGGAAACGTAGAATTGAGAGTTTTAACGTGCGCGATTGGAATTTAATTGGGGATGGGGATTTTCCAATCTCGCACATATGCGAGAAAATATAAAGAAAATAGTCCTACTTTGGGCAAATAAACAGATCAAATTATTTTGTATGTTAACTACTTTACAAACCTTCAATTCTGGTCATTAATATAGACCTTACCTTATGAGATGTTTCCGTCGTTTCTTCTGACCAAGATTGAACTCACCTATTGAGTTGTTACTGGCCAAATCCATTTTGGTTGTATGTCAGCCAGAAAATGAGAAGGAGAAAAATTCCTTCAATGCCGGCTGATTAACAGCGCCGGTAGACGATTATAATGTTGCGGTCGATTACGAATCGTTGCGATCGTTAATAAGCGCGCGTTAATCATATCGGAAAAAAATAAACAACCACGTTGGATCGTTAATAAAATCTTAATTAAGTGACTTAATTTTGCTTTTAATTTTACAATGATACGCGTAATTAATGTATTCGTCCAAGAATTAATACACAGCAGCAATGGAAAGTAAAACAGAATTATATTATCAAGAAATGAAAGAATTTTATGTTAATCGCGTTCTAATAAAAATCGTCGTGATTATATCTCACAATTAGTCACAAATATCTGGATTTCAATAGTACAATGTAGAAACACGAGACAACAGAAATTTAAAAATTAATCGATGACTCGATCAATCAATTATTTATTAATGAATGGACAAACAATGTTTGGTATAAAAGTATAAACCGAATCGCGAACCGAACCGTGAACCGAATCACGAATCGTTACTTAATCTCACTTTAGATATCAATTGAGATATTCAGACTAAATGACGTGAGATCCAAAGGGATTAATAATTTCTCCATATAATTAATATCGCAATCAATATAATGAATTCATCAAGTTCTTACGCTGTAACATTTGTCTTTACAAATTCTTATATACATATTTATATAAATATTTCGTTATTATAACGCAAATTGTTATCAAATTTATATTTATAATATGACATATCAAAAATACATATATCTACGATTATATTATATATTTTAATGTAATATAATTGATATGAAAACTATCAATTTTGAGATAATTCTACATGAAAAATGATTCTGTCCCGCAATAAAATATTCACTGGGTCTCACGTTATTTTATTTTGTTTTTTTTATACAAAGCCAAGCTACATATGGATAGACTATAAATATCGTCCAAGACTATAAATACGATTAACACTTTTAGTGTGATCTATATATGTATGTACAATAAGGTTCATGTGGAAATTATGCAACGTGAATCAAAATATCTTTTGGTCTTTTTCATTTGTAATGCATGCACATTGAATTTATTAATACATTTTGCTTCTTTGCACCAATTTATGTAATATTTAATCCTGGAGGAATATTTGGAATAGGGAGAAAGAAAGAGAGAGAAAAAAGAAAATGAAGAAACACATTTAAATTTTCTTATTTATATAATCAATTAATATATTTTATTTTATTAAACCTATCTGTACTCCATCTACAGATACTTATAGCTTTTATTATTTCTTAATTCCATAATTGTAATTAAACTATCTATTGTCTATCTATAAAAAATTATTTTCTATTTATTTCAATTGTATATAAAAAATATAAATATTTTAAAAATTTTTATTCTACACGAAAAATAAAAGTCACAAAAAACTTAAATAAAATCTTATATTCGAAAAACGTTATAAAACTTTATTTTAGTTCTTTGTCTTTTTCTGTATTTCTTAATAATTTTAAAAATAAATTTAAAAAATGTAATTAATGTAATAAATCTAAATAATTGATTTTAATATTGCACAAGAAACTAATATCTTTATATATAATAAAATATACATCACCATCATCGTTACTTATTACTCGTGTCCGAGCGTGGTGACTTCTCTTCATATACATGTGTTGCACACGTAGATTATACACATTGTATATGGGACCTACAGTTTAAGTAACGCCGATTCCGAACGGCTATGTTTTTTTCAAAGAAGTGTTCGTGGCAAGAATACTCTTCGGTGGTTTGCCATTGCCTTCCGAGAGGAGAACGAGCGAATAAAATTTTTCTAGCTCTACCGGGAATCGAACCCGGGACCTTTGGGCTCAATAGACCAGTGCGCTGTCTACTAGGCCATGCTCGTCCTCAATAAAATATACACAGAGAAAAAATAATGTTGTATCAACAGCATTAGTCTAATTAGAAATAATCTTGTTTTATTTTATTAAAACAAAAGCATAATGTATTGAATTAACAAGATTATTTCCAATTAGACTCAGGCTGTTGATACAACATTATTTTTTCTCCGTGTATATTTGCCAATTTAAATAATTGCCTATAAATTTCAGGCGACTGGTATACTTCGCATGTTCTGCGATACAAATAACATTAGATGCATTCATAAATAATGCATCGACATAATGTATGTGCTTATGGATGCATTCTCCCGTAAGCACAATAAATAATGATGATGCTCCAGGATTAATTATTTAGCCTAGTCTGATCTAGTCTATCCATTTTAGAGCAACGAATTTGTAAGAAGTCGCATTTATCTTACTATTATATGGATACAATACATAAATATATCTAATATAGGTCTCACAAATTCGTTACCCCATACTATTGTAAAAAATTCGTCACTCACCGATCCGATGCGCAACGGGCGGAGTAATTCGGCCACGTAACTACGATGATACTGTAACAAAAATGAAAGATATAAATTAAAGAGGCGCTGTGAAATGATAAATGTTTCAAAAGATACACATAATTTTACGCGCATCTAAATTCGTCTTTCAATTAGATTTACTGATATAATTATCTATTTTCCGGAAAAAATATTTACAAAAATAAATTTTTATAAAATTTTGAATAATTTCTTTTTTTCTAATTAGTTTTAGCTTATCGAAATAAAACTCCGAATAAATGAGGAAAAACTATTAATTTTATGCAGATAAAAGGTGATACTTACCCCAAGGTTGCTCCGCCGGGGCCCGATGTCCCTCTCAGACCTCCTCCTCCTCTCAGGACGTCAGGCCTCCTCCTCTCACCGCACAGGACACTCGCGAGAAACACTCGCGGATAATAAACTACAATCGCGCGCGGACTAATTTAGTAAAAGTCTTTCTCGCGCGATACTGTACGGCACTCCCGTTTAAAAAAGTCCTTTAGGTCCGATTACTTGAACGGCACTCCGAAGCAAACGCGACGAACCGGCTGCGGTTCGTTCATTCAATTAAATCGG